>NC_140989.1:380028995-380393995 GCF_052327205.1 Somniosus microcephalus | reverse complement strand
AAAAGCCTGGTTGTTACTCGCTTAACCTCAGTCTTTTGAGTAATTGATGGTGCATCAATTTTATTAACTAAATTTTTTATAATGGAGAAGATCCTCACACCAGCATGCCTGGACCTGGACAGCCGGGAAGCGGACGCTTCCACCAAGTTTGCTCACTGGCTCACGTGCTTCGAGACATTCCTGACTGCCTCCACTGCGGTCGTAACGGATGCGGACAAACTGTCTGTCCTGATCTCCAAGGTGAACAGCCGAGCGTACTCAGTCATCCGGGACGCGACCTCGTACACAGCCGCCCTCCAGCTCCTCAAGACCCAGTAGACGCGCCCTGTGAACGAAGTATACGCCAGGCACCTTCTGGGGAGTCGCAAGCAACAACCTGGGGAATCGACTGAGGAATACCTCCAAGCACTGTCCGTGCTTGGCCGGGCCTGTGGGTGTAAGGCGGTAACGCCCGCTAAGTACACGGAGGAACTGATCCGGGATGCCTTCGTAGCGGGCCACAGGTCCAACTACACCCGACAGCGACTGCTGGAGCAGGGTGACCTCACCCTCGACAAAGCCTCCAACATCGCACTAACGCTGGACGCAGCCTACCGGGGCATGGATGCCTACTCCTCTGCACCGTGGACGCCGCGGGGAACGACAACCTGGGACACGGTAGGACAGCCCCATAGCACTGTGCCACCCCAGCCACAGCCCAACAACGGCCCAACTACCGCAGCAGTACCCCAAAGCCAGACAGCAGTATCCCAAGGCCAGAAATGCTACTTCTGTGGCCAGGCCAAGCACCCCAGAGCGCGCTGCCCGGCGAAGAATGTGACCTGCTCGGGCTGCGGGAAAAAGGGACACTACGCCAGCGTCTGCAAGGCCAAAGCCACCCCGAACGCCAGCAGCGCCGCATGTGGGCCGGGCGAGCCGCCATCTTGGGCCTCCCCAGCCATGTGCAAACCACCGCAGCAGCAGCCATCTTGGACGACTCCAGCCACATGGGAATCATGGACGCCGCCAGCTTGGACACCAGCCGGGACGCAGCAGACCGCCAACCCCCCCCCCATCTGATACCCGCAGCGACACGCCGACCCCTACGCTGGCCTCTGTTACGCTGGACCAACTAGCTCGGTCCAAAATGGACGTTAAGGTAAACGGCCATGCAATAAACTGCCTTTTTGACTCCGGGAGCACAGAGAGCTTCATCCACCCTGACACGGTGCGGCGTTGCTCTCTCCCAGTCCTGCCTGCGCACCAGCGGATTTCTATGGCCTCCGGGTCCCAGTCAGCGGACATTGGCGGCTACTGCGTGGTGACACTAGTAGTAGACGGGACTGTGTTCAATAATTTTAAACTCCCGGTCCTGCCCGACCTATGCGCTGCCATCCTACTTGGGTTGGATTTCCAGTGCCACCTCAAAAGCGTTATGATGGCGTACGGTGGCCCCCTCCCCCCACTCACAGTCCGCAGCCAGCAGCCTCCAAATTGCCCGCCGCGCACCAGATGCAACCTCTCTGTAAAGTCTGTGGGTTGTATAGCGAAGTAATACACAGACTACAAGAGTAACTTAAACAGGACTTTACTATTCGAAGGTCGGGGCGGATCTGCCCAATAAATTCTGCCACAGCACTTATATACCGGTGTGGTCACTGTCGGTATTACAGTATACAGCAGCCAGGATAAAGTAGTGCCACACCTAAAATAGTTCTCTTAAAGGTGGATGGTTACATACAATAATTCTCTTAAAGGTAGAACAGTTACATACAGTACAATCCTCCCTTTTTAGCTTACAACATACTTATTCCCCATTAACATAACATCATAACATATCCAACTTCATGTTACAACAGTTCACAGAGGTAGTCTCTGCGGAAACAGTTCACAGATTCAGTCTCTGCGGGAAACAGTTCACAGATTCAGTCTCTGATCTTCTTGACTCGGTCCGGACCACGCCTCCGTGGTGTAGTCGGGTCACCTTGCTAGAGGGACTCATCCCATAGTCCTTCCCTAGACTTAACAGCTTTACTTCCATCACTTCTGAACCAGCATTGCTGACTTTTTTAAAACAAACAAAAAACAGTTGAATTGCCTTGGGAAATTTTCCTACTTTCCAACTGATTTGGCTCCGTTCGGGGGACCACGTGTGTGATCGGGTAGAGGTAATAATGGTTCAGATGGTTATCATCTTCTGCTTCGTCTTTTCCTTTTTTGCTTCTTGGAGACTCTCAGAGCTCCATTGTCAGCTGCCAGCTGTAACGTCACCATCTCCCTATGTTCCTTAGACTTTAAGTGATTCATCCTGATTTCGGCACTTTGGGAGTTCTCGGCACTAGCTGGGCAGACCAGGTCCTCGTAATATTCAGTGTCACTCAACAGATCATGGTAATATTCGGTGTCGTCCTGAGCTAGGCCAGCGAGAGGGTCTTCTATTTCCTCCTTACCCAGCTGGACGTTAGCCGACTTTTGTTCCAAATCCCGACATCTGTCCTGAAGAGACTTCATCATGCGTTCAGATTCATTCCGCTTTTTCTGGGCTTCCTGCAAGTCTTTTACTAATGACCTCATTTGTGATTTCAATACTTCAACTTCATTCGGAGATTGATTGATCGGACTATTCAATCCCTCTACTGAAGTAGCTGTTTCAGTATTCTGTTGTTCTACATTGCCGTGCGTCAGCGTACTTTTGGCATCCAAGGGCTGTTCTGCTGCAGACTTCTCAGTCTGGGTTGCCACCTCAGCTCTTCCAATGACTTTTGAGAGCTCCCTTCCCTTTGAAGATTGAGGCTCGTATTTAAGTTTTTCCCATTTTAGAGTCTTATCCTTCAGCATATGAATGAGTTGGCTGACTGTTAACTCTTCTGCCATCATCCCTTTTCCATTAACTACAGGGCTGTTTATAACCTTGCCCTGGAGGAGTTGGCTGACTGTTAACTCTTCTGTCCTCATCCCTTTTCCATTAGCTGCAGGGCTGTTTAGAACCTTGTCCTGGGGCTCCTTTGCTGCTTCTACTTCGCCATCATCCGCAGCCCCCATCATTCGAATTTCCACAAATGAATCGTCCGGTGATGCTGCACCCAACTTCAGTAGGAGCTCGGAAGTCATGTCGACCAACTCAGCTTTTTCTGCCTGCAACCTGCTAACCAGCGCCTTCAGTTGCGGCACATCTTGTTCCACCGGATTGGAGCACGCCCCTTCAGAAGCCGAATCAGCTTTGATTCGTTTGGCCTCCTCATGCAGACGGTTTGTGTGCTCCTGCTCCCTTTTCTTCCCCAGCTGCTTCTGTTGTCTTTCCAGATTCTCCCATTTGGTATCATAGAACTTTATCATTGCTTTCATCTCTTGCTCGAGACGGCAATTCAATTGTTCTAATTGCTGTCGTAATCTGAAATAAGTTTGCGTTCGAGCTCGATGTTCCTCAGTAATATATATGTCTGTAACTTGAACAGACTCAGAATTCTCTGTCAAGCTATGTTGTTGTTGTTCAGAGGAATTCTGTTCTGAAGCTTTGTTCTCCTCTGGAGCATAAGCCTTTATGCCCACATTCGTTCTACCAACCTTAGTCAGCAAGTTCATTTTAGACTTGTCTTTCATGCTTGGGCTGGTCTTATCGTCATCCGTTTCAGAGTCTGAGCTGATTGTCTTCCCCGAGTCCTCACTCGTTATTGCTTTGAGGTAGTGCCATTCCATGTCTATTTTCTTGATCCACTCCCGTCCTAGAAGTGGTGGTCCTCCCTCAAGTAGTACGTATAAGTCCATTCCGGGGTGTTCTTTGCCCCTGTCTCTCACCTTGACTCTTATCTTTCCCATGGGGTATACTTTATGCCCCGTGTATGTCTGCAATACGAACTTGGTATCTCTCAAGGGTATATGTGAGAATAGCCGGTTGTAATCCCTTCGATTTATGACTGATAGGGCTGATCCAGTGTCCAATTCCATTCTCACTTGGACTCCGGCTATTTTTAGCATGACCCAGATAGTTTGTAGGTCAGCTTCCTTACTCACATTATGAATTCTCAGACTACCCAGTTCCTGGCCGCTTGGGTCTGAATCCGAATTCTGTTCATCTGAACTCTTCTCAACCACCTTGTGTACGTTGTTGTACTTTTCCTGTGATGGCTTTTTTTTTTGGTTGTTGTTCTTCTTCCCTGACCGGCATACTTTGGCTATGTGACCCAGTTTGCCACATTTCCTACAGTCCTGGTTTTTAAACCAGCATTGGTTCTGGTCGTGTGTTGTCTTCCCACAACGATAACATTTCGTTGCACCCGAAGTAATTTGATCCACACTGAGGACCGCTGCCTTCAGCTGCATTTCCGCAGTTCCTTTCGCTGCGGCTTCGTGTGATGCTGCAATAAGGACAGCCCTATCCAGTGTAAGGTCGTTCTCTTCGAGCAGTCGCTTTTGCGTTCCTTCCTTCGACAACCCGCACACGAACTTGTCTCGCAATGCCTCTGTCAGATTTCCTCCAAACTGGCAGTATTTCGCTAGCCTACGCAGTTCGACCAATTATTCCACGTTGCTTTCCTCTTTCCGTTGCGTTCTCGCATAAAATTTGAATCGTTCCGCCAACATCAGCGGTGTGGGGTTCAAGTGATCCTTCAGAACAGCAACAATATTATCGAAGGTTTGATCCGCCGGTTTAACTGGTGCTAGAAGATGCTTCCATAGCCCGTATGTCTTCGCCCCCATCGAGTTTAGCAAGGTTATAGCTTTATCATCATCCTCTATTTTATTGGCCTCACAATATATCTCAATGCGTTCTACATACGTGGCCCAATCTTCTACCTCGGAATCGAAATCGTTGATGTTACCACGCTTAGGCATCTTCACCTCCCTGATAAACAACAACGAAATATTTCTTTAACTCTTTTTTTTCCAGGATGGCGGTTTCCCCGCACTTATCTTCTTTCCCCGCCCCTTTCAAAATGGCGGTTCCCGCTTCTGTCTTTTTCTCCGCCTACTGGCGGCTTCCCGCGGTTTCCCGCGCTTATCTTCTTTCCCCGCCCACTTTCAAAATGGCGGTTCCCGCTTCTGTCTTTTTCTCCGCCTACTGGCGGTTTCCCACGGTTTCCCGCGCTTATCTTCTTTCCCCGCCCACTTTCAAGATGGCGGTTCCCGCTTTTCTTCCCCTGGCGGAAGGGGTAAGCTTTTCCCTCGGGCGACGGCCGCTGGCTTTCGGGGTTCGCAGCCTGCTCTTCAGCTTCAGCGCGTTCCCTTCTCTCGGCAGGGCAGCCGGTGCTGGGTACAACCCGTTGGCGGCGAACAGTTTCAGCCGCTGGGCTGGATCTCGCTCAGCCTTCCTCGCTCGGGCACTGTCTCTCCGGTCGCGCGGCTCTCGCTCGCTCTCTCTCGGGCTCTGTCTCTCCCGTTCGCGTGGCTCTCGCTCGGGCTCTGTCTCTCCCGCTCGCGCGGCTCTCAATCGCGCCTCCCAGCCCTCTCGCAGTCCGGTGCTTCCCTCCCCGGCTGCGGCTGAGTTCTCCGCGATTTATTTATTTTATCTCTTCCCGCGCCTTACGATCCCGGTCGCAGCGCTTCGTGGCCTCGGTCACTGTCCGACCTTTTTCACCCAATCGCTCCTCCCAGCCTCTCGCAGTCCGGTGCTTCCTCCCCGGCTGCGGCTGCGTTCTCCGCGGTTTATTCATTTTTATCTCTTCCCGCGCCTTACGATCCGGTCGCAGCGCTTCGTGGCCTCAATCACTGTCTGGCCTTTTTCACCCCAATCGCGCCTCCCAGCTTCTCACAGTCCGGTGCTTTCCTCCCCGGCTGTGGCTGAGTTCTCCGTGGCTTATTTATGTTTATATCTTCCCGCGCCTTACGATCCCGGTCGCAGCGCCTCGTGGTCACGGTATTTGTCCGGCCTTTTTCGCCGTCGCAGTCTAGTCGTCTCACGACGCTCCCCAGCCCGCTTGTACCGCGGCTTCTGCTCCACACTGCCCCAGTCTCAGCGCCTCTGGGCCCGACTTCTGTCCGGCTCCTTTCCCCCTCGACCGTGGTCGAGTGCACCGCCCTTATCCTCCGTTTATTTGTTTCTATTTTCCCTTTACTCACAGTCACCGTGGCCGACTTGCTTCTCGTGTTGATCGGCTCACTCACCACCGTGGCAGAAGGGACAATCCGTGCCTGTTGCTGATGGAAGACTTCGTGTTTGAAATCTTCCTCCTTTCTTGGTCTGCAGACTCGAGTTTTCTCTCAGCAAAACGACGAGGGCGGGTGCCTCTTTTAGACGCTCGTTTACTTCTTCAGAAGTATTGTTGCCGCAGGGTAAGATCGAACTCGTCGCCACTGTAAAGTCTGTGGGTTGTATAGCGAAGTAATACACAGACTACAAGAGTAACTTAAACAGGACGTTACTGTTCGAAGGTCGGGGCGAATCTGCCCAATAAATTCTGCCACAGCACTTATATACCGGTGTGGTCACCGTCGGTATTACAGTATACAGCAGCCAGGATAAAGTAGTGCCACACCTAAAATAGTTCTCTTAAAGGTGGACGGTTACATACAATAGTTCTCTTAAAGGTAGAACAGTTACATACACTACACTCTCCACACTCAGAGTCCCACCCCCCCCCACCACTGTTTGCTAACCTCACCCCCGACTGTAAGCCCATCACCACAAAGAGCAGGCGATACAGTGCCGGGGACAGGGTTTTCCTCAAAACCGAAGTGGAGCGGCTCCTGAAGGAGGGGATTATTGAGGGCAGCTCCAGCCTCTGGTGAGCCCAGGTTGTGGTCGTTAAGACCGGCGAGAAACATAGAAACATAGAAACATAGAGATAGGAACAGGAGTAGGCCATTCGGCCCTTCGAGCCTGCTCCGCCATTCAATGAGATCATGGCTGATCTTCGTCTGAGATCATAGCTGATCTTACCAGTTCAGTACCCCGTCCCCGCCTTTTCTCCGTAACCCTTAATCCCCTTAGCCTTCAGAAATATATCCAATTCTCTCTTGAAAATATTTATTGAATTAGCCTTCACAGCCCTCTGTGGCAGGGAATTCCACAGGCTCACCACTCTTTGAGTGAAGAAATTCTTCCTCATCTCTGTTTTAAATGATTTGCCCGCTATTTTTAGAATGTGGCCCCTGGTTCTGTGCTCCCCGGCCATTGGAAACATTCTCTCTGAATTCAGCCTGTCCAGGCCTGCCATAATTTTATATGTTTCGATGAGATCCCCTCTCAATCTTCTAAACTCCAGTGAGTACAAGCCCAAACTATTTAATCTCTCTTCGTAGGTCATTCCCGCCATTCCAGGTATCAGCCTGGTGAATCACCGTTGCACTCTTTCCACGGCAAGAACATCCTTCCGCAGATGGGGCGACCAAAACTGTACACAATACTCCAGATGCGGTCTCACCAGCACCTTGTACAGCTGTAGTAAGGTATCCCTATTCCTATACTCGAACCCCCTTGATATGAAGGCCAACATACCATTTGCCTTCTTAATCGCCTGTTGCACCTGCATGCTCTCCTTCAGTGACTGGTGCACAAGAACACCCAGGTCCCTCTGCACTTCCCCATCTCCCAATCTATTGCCATTTAGATAATAATCTACCCTCCTGTTTTTACCCCCAAAGTGGATAACCTCGCATTTATCCACATTATAGTGCATCTGCCACGTATCCGCCCATTCCCCCAACCTGTCCAAATCGCACTGTAGCCTCCTGACATCCTCATCAGAGCCCACCCCTCCTCCTAGTTTAGTGTCGTCAGCGAATTTGGAAATATTGCATCCAATTCCCTGATCCAGATCATTTATATATATTGTGAACAGCTGGGGTCCCAGGACAGATCCTTGCGGCACCCCGCTGGTCACTGCCTGCCACTCCGAAAACGAGCCGTTTATTCCAACTCTCTGTTTTCTATCCGCCAGCCAGTTCTCTATCCACGTTAATACTTTGCCCCCAATTCCATGAACCTTAATTTTGCATGATAATCTTTTGTGTGGAACCTTATCGAAGGCTTTCTGGAAGTCAAGGTACACCACATCCACTGGCTCTCCCCCATCTATTTTACCAGTTACTTCCTCAAAAAATTCCAGCAGATTAGTCAAACACGATTTACCCTTTTTAAATCCATGTTGACTCTGTCCGATCCTTTCCCCATTTGTCAAGAGCTCCGCTATTTTATCCTTAATAATGGACTCTAGCATTTTGCCCACAACCGATGTAAGGCTTACTGGTCTATAATTCCCTGCTTTCTCTCTACCCCCCTTTTTAAATATTGGGGTAACATTAGCTACCCTCCAATCCACGGGTACTGTTCCCGAGTCAATGGAGTTCCGGAAGATGATCCTTAGAGCATCTGCTATCTCCAGGGCCACCTCCTTAAGTACCCTAGGGTGTAGTTTATCAGGCCCCGGGGATTTGTCGGCCTTCAGTCCCCTCAACTTACCCAACACCATATCCCTAGAGATACTAATTTCTGTCAGCTCCTCCCTCTCATTAGTCCCTATGTTTGCCGATATTCCTGGGAGGTTATTTGTGTCCTCCTTTGTGAATACAGAACCAAAGTATGAGTTTAATTGGTCTGCCATTTCCTTATTCTCCATTATATATTCTCCCGAATCGGACTGCAAGGGACCGACTTGGGATTTTACCAGTCTTTTCCTCCTGATATACCGATAAAAGCTTTTGCAGTCTGTCTTTATGTTTGCTGCAAGTTTACTTTCGTATTCTATTTTCCCCTTCCTGATTAATCCCTTTGTCCTCTTTTGCTGTATTCTGTACTGCCCCCAATCTTCCAGTCTGGTGCTTTTTTTTGCCAGTTGATATGCCCTTTTTTTTGATTTTATGCTGTCCCTAATTTCCCTCGTTATCCACGGTTGAGTCACCTTTTTAGGTTTATTTTTATGCCAAACCGGTATAAACATGTTCTGGAATTCTTCCATTCTATCTTTGAATGCTTGCCATTGTCTATCCACTGTCAATCCCCCCAGAAACACCACCCAATCAATCTTACCCAATTCCCGTCTCATACCCTCGTAATTCCCTTTATTTAAGTTCTGGACCTTAGTCTCTGATTCAATTTCCTCACTCTCCATCTCGA
The DNA here is from genome assembly GCF_052327205.1 of Somniosus microcephalus. Taxonomy (NCBI): domain Eukaryota; kingdom Metazoa; phylum Chordata; class Chondrichthyes; order Squaliformes; family Somniosidae; genus Somniosus; species Somniosus microcephalus. The sequence continues at coordinate 380,384,964 of NC_140989.1, read as the reverse complement.
CTGAGAGCTCGATCATGTTATGATCGCTCTGACCCAAGGGGCCTCGTACAAGAAGATTGCTGATAAGTCCCTTCTCATTGCACAATACCCAGTCTAAAATGGCCTGATCTCGAGTCGGCTCCTCGACATATTGGTCCAGATAACCGTCCCGAAAACATTCCAGGAATTCCTCCTCCTCAGAATTTTTACTAATTTGGGTAGTCCAATCAATATGTAAATTAAAGTCACCCATGATGACAGCTGTGCTCTTATCGCACGCTTCTCTAATTTCCCTTTTTATGCCTTCCCTCACCTCCATATTACTATTTGGAGGCCTATATATCACACCCACTAACGTTTTCCTCCCCTTGCTATTTCTCATTTCTACCCATACAGATTCCGTTTCATCCGAGTTAATATCCTTCCTTTCCATTGCATTAATCCCCTCCTTTACCAGCAATGCTACCCCACCTCCCCTACCTTTTTGCCGATCCTTCCTAAATATTGTATATCCCTGGATGTTAAGTTCCCAGCCTTGCCCACCCTGCAGCCACGTTTCTGTAATCCCAATCAAAACAACGCCTGGTCATCGACTACAGCCAAACAATAAACCGCTACACCCTGCTGGATGCCTACCCACTCCCCCGCATAGCTGACATGGTCAACCAGATCACGCAGTACCGCGTCTTTTCGACCATTGACCTGAAATCAGCGTACCACCAGCTCCCCATCCGCCCTGAAGACCGCCAGTATACTGCTTTTGAGGCAAACAGCCGCCTCTATCACTTCCTTAGGGTTCCCTTCGGCGTTACCAACGGGGTCTCCGTCTTCCAAAGGGAGATGGACCGGATGGTCGATCAAAACGCGCTGCAGGCCACTTTCCCTTACCTAGACAATGTGACCATCTGCGGCCGTGACTTCCAGGACCATGACGCAAACCTCGAGATTCCTCCGCACCGCCCAACTTCTGAACCTGACATATAACAAGGAGAAGTGCATATTCCGCACAGACCGCCTCACCATCCTTGGCTGTGTTGTGGACCCGGACCGGATGCGTCCCCTTATGGAACTCCCACTGCCCCACTGCCTAAAAGCCCTGAAGAAGTGCCTAGGGTTTTTTTCCTACTACGCTCAGTGGGTCCCCTACTATGCAGACAAAGCCCGTCCGCTGATCAAATCCACCTCTTTTCCCCTGATGGCAGAGGCCGCTTGGCCTTCCACCGTATCAAGGAGGACATTGCCAAAGCCACTATGCACGCAGTGGATGAATCCATCCCCTTCCAGGTGGAAAGCGATGCGTCCGACTTCGCTCTGGCCGCCACCCTTAATCAGGCGGGGAGACCTGTGGCATTCTTCTCACGAACCCTCCAGGGCCCGGAGACCAGACACTCCGCGGTCGAGAAGGAGGCCCAGGCTATTGTGGAGGCTGTGCGTCATTGGAGGCACTACCTGGCCAGAAAACGATTTACCCTGCTCACTGACCAGCGTTCAGTTGCTTATATGTTCAAAAACAAGCAGAGGGGCAAAATCAAAAATGACAAGATCTTGAGGTGGAGAATCGAACTTTCCACCAACAACTACGAGATCTTGTACCGGCCTGGGAAGCTCAATGAACCCCCAGATGCCCTATCGCGTGGCACCTGCACCAGCGCGCAGATCGATAGGCTGAGGGCCCTCCACAATGACCTCTGCCACCCGGGGGTCACCAGGTTCTTCCACTTCATCAAGGCCCGCAACCTGCCTTACTCCATCGAGGAGGTCAGGACCATGACCAAGAATTGCCAAGTCTGCGCTGAGTGCAAACCGCACTTTTATAGACCAGACAGAGCCCACCTGATAAAAGCCACTCGCCCTTTCGAACGCCTGAGCGTCGATTTTAAAGGGGCTCTCCCCTCCTCCGACCGCAACGTGTACTTCCTCAACATCATTGACGAGTACTCCCATTTCCCGTTCGCTATCCCCTGCCCGGACATGACCAGTGCCACGGTCATTAAATCTCTGAACAGCCTCTTCACCCTATTCGGTTTCCCCAGCTATATCCATAGCGACCAGGGCTCATCGTTTATGAGCGACGAACTCCGCCAGTACCTGCTCGCTAGGGGTATAGCCACAAGCAGGACCACCAGTTACAACCCCCGGGGGAACGGACAGGTGGAAAGAGAGAATGCAACAGTTTGGAAGGCCGACCTACTAGCCTTAAAGTCTAGGGGCCTTCCGACCTCCCGCTGGCAGGAGGTGCTCCCCGATGCGCTCCACTCGATTCGGTCACTGCTCTGCACTGCCACCAATGCCACCCCTCACGAGAAAATGTTTGTCTTCCCAAGGAAGTCCACATCGGGGACATCGTTACCGCCATGGCTGACGTCCCCAGGGCCGGTACTACTGAGAAGACACGTGAGGGCCAATAAAACGGACCCCCTGGTCGAGAGGGTCGACCTCCTCCATGCCAACCCCCAGTACGCTTACATTGCGTACCCGGACGGGCGGGAGGACACAGTCTCCATAAGAGACCTCGCACCCTCGGGGACCGCTGTAGGGCGGGAGGACACAGTCTCCATACGAGACCTCGCACCCTCGGGGTCCGCTGTAACCCACTACCCATTACCACCCCCCCCACGACCCGATATCCAAAACCAGCAGCCGGCTCGCCTTCGACCGTCACCCACGAGGACTACACTCCAGGGCCCCAGCCTACACGGGACGCGACGCCGGAAGCTCCACCACCCCTGCCATCGCCACGTCGATCACAGCGGCAGACAAGACCTTCGGAGAGACTCCAATACACGAACTTTTAAATACACTTCACCCCGCCGGACTCATTTTTAAACAAGGGGTGAATGTGGTAAACCACTGTTATACCTGTCTGTATGTGTATGTGTATTCCACTAGGTACAGGTCTGGACATGCCTCGGCTGACTCCTCCCACTATTCCAGGTATATAAGTGACTACCTCCCAGTCCCTTAGTATTCTGGACGGGTCGACCACTCGAGATAAGACCTTCATTCTTTAGTTAATAAAAGCCTGGTTGTTACTCGCTTAACCTCAGTCTTTTGAGTAATTGATGGCGCATCAAGCACCCACTCAGTACTGCCCCTCCGACAGTGCAGCACTCCCTCAGTACTGCCCCTCCGACAGTGCAGCACTCCCTCAGTACTGCCCCTCCGACAGTGCAGCACTTCCTCAGTACTGCCCCTCCGACAGTGCAGCACTCCCTCAGTACTGCCCCTCCGACAGTGCAGCACTCCCTCAGTATTGCCCCTCCGACAGTGCAACACTCCCTCAGTACTGCCCCTGCAACAGTGTGGCGTTCCCTCAATACTGCCCCTCCAACAGTGCAGCACTCTCTCAGTATTGCAACTCCGAAAGTGCAGTGCTCCCTCAGCACTGCCCCTCCGACAGTGCAGCACTCCCTCAGTACTGCCCCTCCGACAGTGCAGCACACCCTCAGTACTGCCCCTCCGACAGTGCATCACTCACTCAGCACTGCCCCTGCGACAGTGCGGCGCTCCCTCAGTACTGCCCCTCTGACAGTGCAGCACTCCTACAGTAGTGAACATCAAACAGTGCAGCACCCCCTCAGTACTGCCCCTCCGACAGTGCAGCACTCCATCAGTACTGTCCCTCCGACAGTGCAGCTCTCCCTCAGTACTGCCCCTCCAACAGTGCAGCACTCCCTCAGTACTGCCCCTCCAACCGTGCAGCACTCCCTCAGTACTGCCCCTCCAACAGTGTAGCGTTCCCTCAGTACTGCCCCTCCGACAGTGCATCACTCACTCAGTACTGAGAGTGCGGAGCTCCCTCAGTACTGCCCCTCTGACAGTGCAGCACTCCTTTTGTACTGACCATCCGACAGTGCAGCACTCCCTCAGTACTGCCCCACCGACAGTGCAGCGCTCCCTCAGTACTGACACTCTGACAGTGCAGCACTCCCTCAGTACCGCCCCTCCGACAGTGCAGCACTCCCTCAGTACCGCCCCTCCGACAGTGCAGCACTCCCTCAGTACTGCCCCTCCTACAGTGCAGCGCTCCCTCAGTAATGCCCCACCGACAGCGCAGCATTCTCTCAGTACTGCCTCTCAGACAGTGCGGCGCTCCCTTAGTGCTGACCCTCCGACAGTGCGGCGCTCCCTCAGTATTGCCACTCTGACAATGCAGCACTCCCTCAGTACTGCCCCTCCGACAAAGCAGTGCTCCCTCAGTACTGCCTCTCTGACAGTGCAGCGCTCCCTCAGTACTGCCCCTCCGACAATGCGGCACTCCCCCAGTACTGCCCCTCCGACAGTGCAGCACTCCCTCAGTACTGCCCCTCCAACAGTGCAGTACTCCCCCAGTGCTGCCCCTGCAACAGTGCAGCACTCCGTCAGTGCGGCCCTCTGACAGTGCAGTGGTCCCTCATTACTGCCTCTCTGACAGTGCAGTGCTCCCTCAGTACTGACCCTCTGACAGTGCAGCACTCCCTCAGTACTGCCCCTCTAACAGTGCGGCGCTCCATCAGTACTGACCCTCCGACAGTGCAGCTCTCCCTCAGTACTGCCCCTCTGACATTGCAGCACTCCCTCAGTACTGCCCCTCCGACAGTGCAGCACTCGCTCAGTACTGCCCATCTGACAGTGCAGCACTCCCTCAGTACTGCCACTTCTGACAGTGCAGTGATCCCTCATTACTGCCACTCTGAGAGTGCAGCGGTCCCTCAGTACTGCCCCTCTGACAGTGCAGCACTCCCTCAGTACTGCCCCTCTGACTGTGCTGTGCTCCCTCAGTACTGCCCCTCTGACAGTGCAGCACTCCCTCAGTACTGCCCCTCCAACAGTGCGGCGCTCCCTCAGTACTGACCCTCCGACAGTGCAGCTCTCCCTCAGTACTGCCCCTCTGACATTGCAGCACTCCCTCAGTACTGCCCCTCCGACAGTGCAGTACTCTCTCAGTACTGCCCATCTGACAGTGCAGCACTCCCTCAGTACTGCCACTTCTGACAGTGCAGTGATCCCTCATTACTGCCACTCTGAGAGTGCAGCGGTCCCTCAGTACTGCCCCTCTGACAGTGCAGCACTCCCTCAGTACTGCCCCTCTGACTGTGCTGTGCTCCCTCGGTACTGCCTCTCTGACAGTGCAGCACTCCCTCAGTACTGACCCTCTGACAGTGAAGCGCTCCCTCAGTACTGCCCCTCTGACAGTGCAGTACTCCCTCATTACTGCCCCTCCAACAGTGCAGCGCTCACTCAGTACTGCCCCTCCGACAGTGCAGTGCTCCCTCAGTACTGCCCCTCCAACAGTGCAACGCTCCCTCAGTGCTGCCCCTCTGACAGTGCAGCACTCCCTCAGTACTGATCCTCTGGCTGTGCAGCGCTCCCTCAGTACTGCCCCTCCGACAGTGCAGCGCTCCCTCAGTACTGCCCCTCCGACAATGCAGTGCTCCCTCAGTACTGCCCCTCCGACAGTGCGGCGCTCCCTCAGTACTGCCCCTCCGACTGTGCAGCACTCCCCCAGTACTGCCCCTCTGACAGTGCAGCACTCCCGCAGTACTGCGTCTCCGACAGTGCAGCACTCCCTCAGTATTGCCCCTCCGACAGTGCAGCACTCCCTCAGTACTGCCCCTGCAACAGTGTGGCGTTCCCTCAATACTGCCCCTCCAACAGTGCAGCACTCCCTCAGTATTGCAACTCCGAAAGTGCAGTCCTCCTTCAGTACTGCCCCTTCGACAGTGCAGCACTCCCTCAGTACTGCCCCTCCGACAGTGCAGCACACCCTCAGTACTGCCCCTCCGACAGTGCATCACTCACTCAGTACTGCACCTGCGACAGTGCGGCGCTCCCTCAGTACTGCCCCTCTGACAGTGCAGCACTCCTTCAGTGGTGGCCATCCAACAGTGCAGCACCCCCTCAGTACTGCCCCTCCGAAAGTGCAGATCTCCCTCAGTACTGCCCCTCTGACAGTGCAGCACTCCCTCAGTACTGCCCCTCCGACAGTGCAGCACTCCCTCAGTACTGCCCATCCAACAGTGCAGCACTCCCTCAGTACTGCCCCTCCAACAGTGTGGCGTTCCCTCAGTACTGCCCCTCCAACAGTGCATCACTCACTCAGTATTGAGAGTGCGGAGCTCCCTCAGTACTGCCCCTCTGACAGTGCAGCACTCCTTTAGTACTGACCATCCGACAGTGCAGCACTCCCTCAGTACTGCCCCACCGACAGTGCAGCGCTCCCTCAGTACTGACCCTCTGACAGTGCAGCATTCCCTCAGTACCGCCCCTCCGACAGTGCAGCACTCCCTCAGTACCGCCCCTCCGACAGTGCAGCACTCCCTCAGTGCTGCCCCTCCGACAGTGCAGCGCTCCCTCAGTAATGCCCCACCAACAGCGCAGCACTCTCTCAGTACTGCCTCTCAGACAGTGCAGCGCTCCCTTAGTGCTGACCCTCCGACAGTGCGGCGCTCCCTCAGTATTGCCACTCTGACAGTGCAGCACTCCCTCAGTACTGCCCCTCCGACAAAGCAGTGCTCCCTCAGTACTGCCCCTCTGACAGTGCAGCGCTCCCTCAGTACTGCCCCTCCGACAATGCGGCACTCCCCCAGTACTGCCCCTCCAACAGTGCAGCACTCCCTCAGTACTGCCCCTCCAACAGTGCAGCACTCCCCCAGTGCTGCCCCTGCAACAGTGCAGCACTCCGTCAGTACGGCCCTCTGACAGTGCAGTGGTCCCTCATTACTGCCTCTCTGACAGTGCAGTGCTCCCTCAGTACTGACCCTCTGACAGTGCAGCACTCCCTCAGTACTGCCCCTCTAACAGTGCGGCGCTCCCTCAGTACTGACCCTCCGACAGTGCAGCTCTCCCTCAGTACTGCCCCTCTAACATTGCAGCACTCCCTCAGTACTGCCCCTCCAACAGTGCAGCACTCTCTCAGTACTGCCCATCTGACAGTGCAGCGCTCCCTCAGTACTGCCACTTCTGACAGTGCAGTGATCCCTCATTACTGCCACTTTGAGAGTGCAGCAGTCCCTCAGTACTGCCCCTCTGACAGTGCAGCACTCCCTCAGTACTGCCCCTCTGACTGTGCTGTGCTCCCTCAGTACTGCCCCTCTGACAGTGCAGCACTCCCTCAGTACTCACCCTCTGACAGTGCAGCGCTCCCTCAGTACTGCCCCTCTGACAGTGCAGTACTCCCTCATTACTGCCCCTCCAACAGTGCAGCGCTCCCTCAGTACTGCTCCTCCGACAGTGCAGCGCTCCCTCAGTGGCAGCACGGTGGCATAGTGGTTAGCACTGTTGCCTCACAGCGCCAGAGACCCGGGATCGAATCCGACCTCGGGTGACTGTCTGTGTGGAGTTTGCACATTCTCCCCGTGTTTGCGTGGGTTTCCTCCGGGTGCTCCGGTTTCCTCCCACAGTCCAAAGATGTGCGGGTTAGGTTGATTGGCTATGATAAATTGACCCTTAGTGTTAGGGGGATTAAATACGTGGGGTTACGGGGATAGGGTGGGATATGTGTTGGTGTAGGGGTTACGGGGATCGGGTGGGATATGTGTCGGTGCAGGCTCGATGGGCCGAAATGGCCTCTATCTGCACTGTGGGGTTTCTGTGATTCTGTGATTCTGTGATACTGCCCCTCCAACAGTGCAACACTCCCTCAGTGCTGCCCCTCTGACAGTGCAGCACTCCCTCAGTACTGATCCTCTGGCTGTGCAGCGCTCCCTCAGTACTGCCCCTCCGACAGTGCAGCGCTCCCTCAGTACTGCCTCTCCGACAATGCAGTGCTCCCTCAGTACTGCCCCTCCGACAGTGCGGCGCTCCCTCAGTACTGCTCCTCCGACTGTGCAGCACTCCCCCAGTACTGCCCCTCTGACAGTGCAGCACTCCCTCAGTACTGCGTCTCCGAGAGTGCTGCACTACCCCAGTTCTGCCATTCAAACAGTGCAGCACTCCCTCAATACTGCCCCTCTGACAGTGCAGTGCTCCCTCAGTGCTGCCCCTCTGACAGTGCAGTGCTCCCTCTGTACTGCCCCTCTTACAGTGCAGTGCTCCCTCTGTACTGCCCCTCCAACAGTGCAGCACTCCCTCAATACGGCCCCTCTGACAGTGCAGTGCTCCCTCAGTGCTGCCCCTCTGACAGTGCAGTGCTCCCTCAATACTGCCCCTCCAACAGTGCAGCACTCCCTCAGTACTGCACTGTAAGTTTCAACCTGGATTATGGCCTGAAGTCTCTGGGGTGGGACTTGATCCCATGACTTTCTAACCCAGAGTCGTGAGTGCTGCCCACTGAACCATGGACGACGACGCCAACCTATAAATAATGAGTTGGAAAGTGAACCAGGGTAGGTGGCTAATTTTACTAACCAAAATGAGGGGGCTGGAACACTAACATTTAGTGAGGGCGCGAATCCCTTATCCCGATGGCCACCAGGAAATGTTCATCTGTGTTTGATCTACAAATTGTAAAGGAGATTTGAAGAGATTTACAAACAGGGCCTGTATTGTGAGTCCGGGGACAGGGGGTTTAAACCCTGCTCTCTGCCCCTCAGCCAGACTGTCTCTCCTTTCACTGCCGCTGCTCCTGTTCAGTGATTGTGTGCCTGTCTGTCCTTCTCCTGGGAAATCTCACAGCCACTGCCCGACCTCCACACTCTCTTCCTGCGAGTCTCCTCACGGGCACCTTGAAAGGACGGAGAGAGACGATTGTCTGCAGCCTGTCTGTGAGCTGGGGCCCGGGCCATCGCAGTGCCAGTGATGGATTGAGGGACGGGCAGCTCCTGGTGTCGTTCTCACTGATCTTCGGGGAATCGATCTCCCGAATACCATACCATGGGAACGGGCTGTGACCATTCGATGACCAAATCTGTGTGTTGTGGAGAGACGAGCCTTTGTGAAATGACCGGCAGAGGTTTGTGGTTTGATTCGTTCTCGGCCCATTTTATCCTTAACCCTGGAGAGGGAGCAGAGGAGATTTACCAGAACGGTTCCAGGGATGAGGGACTTCAGTTATGTGGAGAGACTGGAGAAGCTGGCGAATGGAATACCTCGGGCGGTAGATCGGGTTTAAACTATTCCGGGGGGAGGGAGAGTTCAGGTTCGGGTAAGTTTCTGCCTGAAGAGAAAAGTCAAGAGCAGAGCAGAGATTTGGGTAAAATCAAACCGATTGTGTCAGGAAGGGACGGTGAGTTTAATAATGGGAACAGGGCATCAGCGACTAAGGCCACATCAGAGAAAAATAGTCAAAGTTCAAATTAAAGGCACTGTATCTGAATGCATGAAGCATTCCTAACAAGACAGATGAATTAAAAAGAAATAAAGACTTGCATTTATATAGCGCCTTTTGCGACCACCAGATGTCTCAAAACGCTTTACAGCCAATGAAGTACTTTTTGACGTGTAGTCACTGTTGTAATGTAGGGAACGCAGCAGCCAATTTGTGCACAGCAAGCTCCCACAAACAGCAATGTGATAATGACCAGATAACCTGTTTTAGTGATTTGGTAGAGTGTAAAATATTGGCCAGGGCACTGGGGAGAACTCTCCTGCTCATCTTTGAAATAGTGCCGTGGGATCTTTTATGTTCAGCTGAACGAGCAGGTGGGGCCTCGGTTTAACGTCTCATCCAAAAGACGGCACCTTTGACGAAGCAGCACTCCCTCAGCACTGCACTGCAATGTAAGACTAGATTGTTGTGCTCAATCCCTGAAGTGGGACTGGAACCCACAATTAACAGCACAAATAGAGATAAAGAGGATTGATCGAGCAGCCATTATTGAGACGTGGTTGCAGGGTGACCAAGGTTGGGAACTAAATGTTCCAGGGTACTTGAGGTTTTGAAAAGACAGGCAGAATGGAAAAGGAGGTGGGGTAGCCCTGATAATAAAGGATGAGATAAAGGCAGTCAGAAGAAAGTGTCTTAGTCCAGAAAATTAGTTTGTAGAATCAGTATGGGTGGAGGTCCAAAATAACAAAGGGCAGAAAGCGCTAGTGGGAGTAGTTTAAAGGCCCCCTAACAGTAATCACAGTGTTGGGCAGAGTATAAATCAGGAATTTAGAGGAGCATGTAACAAGGGTAATGCAATAATCGTGGACTTTAATCTTCATATAGACTGGGCAAACCAAATTGGCAAAAGTAGCTTGGAGGACCAGTTCATGGAATACATTCAAGACAGTTTTCTACAACATACATCATGGAACCAACTAGGGAACTGGCTATTTCAGATCGAGTATTGTGTAATGAAACAGGGTTAATTAGTAATATTACAGTAAAGCATCCTTGGGGAAGAGTGATCATAATGTGATAGAATTTCATATTAAGTTTGAGAGTGACGCAGTTAAGTGCAAAACTAGGGTCTTAAATTTAAACAATGCAAATTACAGAGATATGAGGGTGAGTTGGCTGAGGTAGATTGCAAAACCAGGTTAAATGATATGACAGTAGATAAGCAATGGAAAACTTTTAAAGAAATAATTCATAACTCTCAACAAATATACATTCACTTGAGGAAGAAAAGCTCCACTGGAAAAGTGGGACAACCACAGCTAACTCGAGAAGGTAAGGATAGAATTAGATTAGAGGAAGAATGTTGCCAATAATTGTAGTAGGCCGGAGGATTGGGAGGGTTTGAAAAATCAGCAAAAGATGACCAAGAAATTGATAAAGAGGGGGAAAATAGAAAGGGTGTAAACTAGCAAGAAATATAGAAACAGATTGGAAGAGCTTTTTAAAATTCACTCTGGGGATGTGGGCGTCGCTGGCACGGCCGGCATTTATTGCCCATCCCCAGTTGCCCTGAGAAGGTGGGGGTGGGCCTTCTTCTTGAACCGCGGGCAGCGGGTTTGATACAAACGGAGGGAGCGATTTTCTGACGTCTGAGGAGGTGGGTTTGGAGTCAGGAAAGGCGGGAAAATCAGAAACAATGAGGGCGGGTTCGGAACCCGCCTCCAACCCGCCTTCGCGGGATTTTACCGGTGTCGGTTTTGGAGGGCGGGAAACGGTCCCGCCTCCAGAGGATGTTCTTTCAATTCCTTCCTCCCCTCCTAACCCCCACCCCCCCTCCATCTCTGCACCTGTTTAATATCTGTTACATCTCCAGCTTTTTCCAGTTCTGATGAAGGGTCCCAGACCTGAAACGTTAACTCTGTTTCTCTCTCCACGGATGTTGCCTGGCCTGCTGAGTATTTCCAGCATTTTCTGTTGTTATTTCGGATTTCCAGCATCCGCAGTATTTTGCTATCGTTAAAATGATTAATGCTCGTTAAGTGCCTCTCTAAACCTATTTTGAGAGGCCCTCGTGATTTTTTGAGCATTTCGGCGTGTTCCATGACCCTCCTAAACCATGCCAGCTAAACCTGGCGGGTTGACCTGTGGGTGGTCTCCTCACAGCTGCAGGTCCAACAATAAATCCTTTATTTCATCAGGGATTACTTGCAGGTGCCAGAACTTTGCTTTAAAGTGTCTTTCAGCACTTTCCGAAGGACTTCCGAAGTTGGAGGTGCTGCAGCTTGAATCTATCAACTGTGGGACTTACTTTGAAGACCCTCTCCCCGCTTGCAATGAGCGCTTCCCCAACGGTGGCATCTGCAAGCAGCATGGGAACCATTCGTTTGCTTTCTCCATGGACCTCGGAGGAGGAGGAGCAGGACCTGGAGGAGGAGCAGGAGGAGGAGGTCAGAGTGCCGGTGTATCGATCAGCAGCAGTGGCAGCATGCAAGCACATGTCTGCCCGGGATGCAAGGAATGAACTTATCATGGCCAGATTTGCATAGGTTGCCCAAGTTGGTACATGTCCTTGGCTCCATCCTAAGATATCATTGACAATGGACATGGCTCTCTGGCCTCCTTTCATTCAGGCTACCAACCTGACAACACAAGTGTGGCGGAGCCCGCAATGTGGAGCTGCCTAAGGCGAAAGAACAGATTCCATAATGCCAACATTTTGGCCTCAAATCATTTTAATGCTTTCCAACAGGGATGACATTTCATAAGAACATAAGAACATAAGAAGTAGGAGCAGGAGTAGGCCATACGGCCCCTCGGGCCTGCTCCGCCATTCAATAGGGTCATGGCTGATCCGAATCTAGACTCACGTCCACTTCCCTGCCCTCTCCCCGTAACCCCTAATTCCCTTATCTGCTAGGAAACTGTCTATCTCCGTTTTAAATTTATTTAATGTCGCAGCTTCCACAGCTCTCTGGGGTAGCAAATTCCATAGATTTACCACCCTCTGAGTGAAGAAGTTTCTCCTCATCTCAGTTTTGAAATGGCAGCCCCTTATTCTTAGATTATGCCCCCTAGTTCTAGTCTCACCCATCAGTGGAAACATCCTCACCGCATCCACCCGATCAAGCCCCCTCACAATCTTATATGTTTCGATAAGATCGCCTCTCATTCTTCTGAACTCCAATGAGTAGAGTCCCAACCTACTCAACCTTTCCTCATACGTCAACCCCCTCATCTCCAGAATCAACCGAGTGAACCTTCTCTGAACTGCCTCGAGAGCAAGTATATCTTTTCTTAAATATGGAAACCAAAACTGCATGCAGTATTCCAGGTGTGGCCTCACCAATACCCTGTATAACTGCAGCAAGACTTCCCTGTTTTTATACTCCATCCCCCTTGCAATAAAAGCCAAGATTCCATTGGTCTTCCTGATCACCTGCTGCACCTGCATACTAACTTTTTGTGTTTCATGCACCAGGACCCCCAGATCCCTTTGTACTGTAGCACTTTGCAGTTTCTCTCCATTTAGATAATAACTTGCTCTTTGATTTTTTCTGCCAAAGTGCATAACCTCACACTTTCCAACATTATATTGCATCTGCCAAATCTCTGCCCACTCACTTAGCCTGTCTATGTCCTTTTGCAGGTTTTTTATGTCCTCCTCACTCATTGCTTTCCCTCCCATCTTTGTATCATCGGCAAACTTGGATATGTTGCACTCGGTCCCTTCCTCCAAATCATTAATATAGATTGTAAAGAGTTGGGGCCCCAGCACTGACCCCTGCGGAACACCACTAGTTACTGATTGCCAGCCCGAGAATGAACCATTCATCCCAACTCTTTGTTTTCTGTTAGATAACCAATCTTCCACCCATGCCAGTATATTACCCCCAATCCCATGATTTCTTATCTTGATCAGTAATCTTTTGTGTGAAACCTTGTCAAATGCCTTTTGGAAGTCCAAATACACTACATCCACTGGTTCCCCTTTATCCACCCTGTATGTTACATCCTCAAAGAATTCGAGCAAATTTGTCAAACATGATTTCCCCTTCATAAAACCATGCTGACTCTGTCCTATTAAATTATGTTTATCCAAATGCTCAGTTACTGTTTCCTTAATAATGGACTCCAACATTTTGCCAACCACAGATGTTAGGCTAACTGGTCTATAGTTTCCAGCTTTTTGTCTACTTCCCTTCTTAAATAAGGGTGTTACATTAGCAGTTTTCCAATCTGCCGGGACCTTTCCTGAGTCCAGGGAGTTCTGGAAAATAATCACCAATACATCCACAATCCCTACCGCCACTTCTCTCAAGACCCTAGGATGTAGGCCATCAGGTCCGGGGGATTTATCCGCCTTAAGTCCCATTATTTTACTGCTATTTCATCAATACACAGAAACATTCTCCCAATCTGCACACAGATCTGGAGGTTATATCCCTTGCCAGCTGTAGCCACACAGCCTTGGTTTCTTTGGGAGGCCTCTTCCTCCCAGATGAGTGGAAGAGCACCTCCCTGCTAGCTGTCACCCCCTCCAACAACATTTGCAGCGCCTCATCCGACAGCCTTGGGGAGGCCCTTGCCTTGGAATTGGACATAGTGGTTTCTCAGAATATGTTGCAGGTGGTGCAGCACAGGCACAAATACTGTGGAATGAGCGAAGGCAGCAAGAAGCCATAAAATCAGGCTGGAAAAGTGGTGTCAGCTGAGGTGAGTTTCAGTCCCAAAACACTAACTGACCAAAGGCATCCCACACCTCTGAAATCAACTGGCCAATCAGGGGGAAATCGCAAATTTTTGAAAACTTTCAGTGGAGGCGGGTTTCAAACCCTCCCAAACCGAAACCTGCCTCTCGTGAGAAAATCATCCCCTGAGGGTCTCGCTCGGCCACTTCAGAGGGCAGTTCAGAGTCACCTATAGGCCCAGACCGGGTAAGGACGGCAGGTTTCCTTCCCTGAAGGACATCAGTGAACCCGTTGGGTTTTTAGACAATCCGACAGCTTCATGGTCACTTTTACTGGTCCCAGATTTTTATTTCCAGTTTTAACTGAATTCAAATTCTGAACCTGCCCAGGTGGGATTTGAGCTCACAGTCCCTGGATTATCAGTCCAGGAACATTAACCCCTACACCACCCAACCCCGATTATTCTGCACCTCTTCTGATAAAACCCCGAATTCCATGAGCTGTTTCACAGCCTTATCCCCTGAGGTGCTGCCTTTAATGAGCTGTGACCCTGTCCCCAAATCCCTCTGCTCCCCCCGGCCCCGAGCCCACTCCCATTCCCAGAGGGGAAGGTGGCGGGTCTGAAGCTGGGCTCTGGGGCAGGGGACAAGGAGCTGTATTGAGAGAGCAGCTTTCCTGTAGTGAAGCTCTCCAGCCCAGTCTCAATGCTGTGAAATCTCCCTCAGAGAGCAGGCCAGGATATATCATTCTGTCCCCCAGATCAGCGAGATTTACACCCAAAATACTTCATTATCTGTAAATCGCTATGGGATGTCCTGAGGATGTGAAAGGCGCTATAGAAATACAAGTCTGTCTTTGATTACAATTCCTTCCTGTGTCCCTTTGAGTTGAGGACAGTTTCTACCTTTCATTAATGTTTAAACATGATGAATTATTCTTTGAAGATGTTGAATTGAAGAGCCATGAACCTTTTAGCAGTGAGTCAGATGTCAATTCTCTGGTTACACAGTGTTGAACGGACTTTGTGTGGGTGTTTATTGCTGAGATTCATTGCGAGCGAGTCACAGCTTGTGTCTGCAGACTCCCAAAGCCCAGAGCCTTGTGCTGAGAGGGAGCGGTTTCATTAGGAACAGTTAATGAGCAAGTATTGGAGGAGAGGGGAGGGAGCAGCCCATCGCCCAGTGCCGCTGGGTGGGGAGACTGCAGGCATACTCTGCCTGCGCCTCACTCTTGCTCAATATAAAGCTGCTGTGTGTGTGGAGAATAGAAAAGATGCTGCAATAATCAGCGGTAGATGGCCTTCCAGGGCGGGCCCTCCATGGTCAATGATTGCTGTTCTAATCAACACTCCCGGGGATTTCCAGTGGGTCGGGAGAGCGAGAGGTGAGGACACAACATTCTCCAGCTCAGCACTCTCACTGGGCCCACTGCCTCCTTTCAGCAAATCATTCCCGGCCTTGATAGTCGGCAATTGGGGATTTCTCTCTGGGAATGAGGCGGTGGGAAGGTCATTAAGCTCCGTGTTTCCCATTTATCCATTGTGTGATAAAGCGGCAATATTACTGAATCAGGAGAAGTCCTAATTGGCATTGTATCCAGAGCTCATCTTGTGGGCTGAGATTTCAGAGATTGTTTGCAGAATTCCTTTACCAAAGGACTGGTTTCAAATCCACTTGTAGAGTCTATCAGGCGGGAAAAGACCATCACTGACTGATTAATATCTCCAGACATTTCTGTCTGAGCTTCTCCCTGTGTGAGCTCAAACCTATTTATACCCGCGGCCAAACAGCTCCCACACAATCGGTGTGTTCACGGAGCAAACTTATGTCCGTTGTCTGTCTTTGTGGGATTGGGTGAAATGTTCGATATGGCAGTGTTCCCTGGGCTAGGTGTGAGGGAGTCTCGCTCCCTCCAGTCTGTTCCCTGGGCTAGGGGTGAGGGATTCTCGCTCCCTCCAGTCTGTTCCCTGGGCTAGGGGTGTGGGAGTCTCGCTCCCTCCAGTCTGTTCCCTGGGCTAGGGGTGAGGGAGTCTCGCTCCCCCCAGTCTGTTCCCTGGGCTAGGGGTGAGGGAGTCTCGCTCCCTCCAGTCTGTTCCCTGGGCTAGGTGTGAGGGAGTCTCGCTCCCTCCAGTCTGTTCCCTGGGCTAGGGGTGAGGGAGTCTCGCTCCCTCCAGTCTGTTCCCTGGGCTGGGGTGAGGGAGTCTCGCTTCCTCCAGTCTGTTCCCTGGGCTAGGGGTGAAGGAGTCTCGCTCCCTCCAGTCTGTTCCCTGGGCTAGGGGTGAGGGAGTCTCGCTCCCTCCAGTCTGTTCCCTGGGCTAGGGGTGAGGGAGTCTCGCTCCCTCCAGTCTGTTCCCTGGGCTAGGGGTGAGTTCCCTGGGCTAGGGGTGAGGGAGTCTCGCTCCCCCCAGTCTGTTCCCTGGGCTAGGGGTGAGGGAGTCTCGCTCCCTCCAGTCTGTTCCCTGGGCTAGGTGTGAGGGAGTCTCGCTCCCTCCAGTCTGTTCCCTGGGCTAGGGGTGAGGGAGTCTCGCTCCCTCCAGTCTGTTCCCTGGGCTGGGGTGAGGGAGTCTCGCTCCCTCCAGTCTGTTCCCTGGGCTAGGGGTGAAGGAGTCTCGCTCCCTCCAGTCTGTTCCCTGGGCTAGGGGTGAGGGAGTCTCGCTCCCTCCAGTCTGTTCCCTGGGCTAGGGGTGAGGGAGTCTCGCTCCCTCCAGTCTGTTCCCTGGGCTAGGGGTGAGTTCCCTGGGCTAGGGGTGAGGGAGTCTCGCTCCCTCCAGTCTGTTCCCTGGGCTAGGGGTGAGTGTGTCTCGCTCCCTCCAGTCTGTTCCCTGGGCTAGGGGTGAGGGAGTCTCGCTCCCTCCAGTCTGTTCCCTGGGCGAGGGGTGAGGGAGTCTCACTCCCTCCAGTCTGTTCCCTGGGCTAGGGGTGAGGGAGTCTCGCTCCCTCCAGTCTGTTCCCTGGGCTAGGGGTGAGGGAGTCTCGCTCCCTCCAGTCTGTTCCCTGGGCTAGGGGTGAGGGATTCTCGCTCCCTCCAGTCTGTTCCCTGGGCTAGGGGTGAGGGAGTCTCGCTCCATCCAGTCTGTTCCCTGGGTTAGGGATGAGGGAGTCTCGCTCCCTCCAGTCTGTTCCCTGGGCTAGGTGTGAGGGAGTCTCGCTCCCTCCAGTCTTTTCCCTGGGCTAGGGTTGAGGCAGTCTCGCTCCCTCCAGTCTGTTCCCTGGGCTAGGGGTGAGGGAATCTCGCTCCCTCCAGTCTGTTCCCTGGGCTAGGGGTGAGGGAGTCTCGCTCCCTCCAGTCTGTTCCCTGGGCTAGGGGGTGAGGGAGTCTCGCTCCCTCCAGTCTGTTCCCTGGGCTAGGGGTGAGGGAGTCTCGCTCCCTCCAGTCTGTTCCCTGGGCTGGGGATGAGGGAGTCTCGCTCCCTCCAGACAGTTTACCCTGGGCTAGGGGTGAGGGAGTTGCGCTCCCTCCAGTCTGTTACCTGGGCTAGGGATGAGGGAGTCTCGCCCCCTCCAGTCTGTTCCCTGGGCTAGGGGTGAGGGAGTCTCGCTCGCTCCAGTCTGTTCCCTGGGCTAGGTGTGAGGGAGTCTCGCTCCCTCCAGTCTGTTCCCTGGGCTAGGGGTGAGGGCGTCTCGCTCCCTCCAGTCTGTTCCCTGGGCTTGAGGTGAGGGTGTCTCGCTCCCTCCAGTCTGTTCCCTGGGCTAGGGGTGAGGGAGTCTCACGCCCTCCAGTCTGTTCCCTGATCTGGGGGTGAGGGAGTCTCGCTCCCTCCGGTCTGTTCCCCGGGCTAGCGGAGAGGGAGTCTCGGTCCCTCCAGTCTGTTCCCAGGGCTGGGGGTGAGGGAGTCTCACTCCCTCCAGCCTGTTCCCTGGGCTAGGGGTGAGGGAGTCTCGCTCCCTCCAGTCTGTTCCCTGGGCTAGGGGTGAGGGAGTCTCGCTCCCTCCAGTCTGTTCCTGGGGTTGTGTGAGCTTTGTGATAAAGATGTGTTCTGAATGATCTCACATCACTTGTGGCAGTTTAAACAATGAGCTGATTTAGTGAATCTTCGCCACCCGGAACCTCAAGCGCTGAGTTATAGATCAGGATCGGTGATGTTCAATTGTGCTTCAAACACCCTCTGTGAGCTGTGAGTAATAAAAGGAATTTTATGACACACTCGCTGTAACAGGACAGCAGTAAACCGGGTATGGATGGCAGGTTTCATCCCTAAAGGACATCAGTGAACCAGTTGTGTTTTTACAACAATCCAACAGCTTCATGATTACTTTTACTGAGAACAGATTTTTAATTTATTTTTAAATATTTCCACGGGATCTTTATTGATCACCTGAGAGGGCACATGGCGCCTCAATTTAGCATCTTACCCAAAAGGCGGCAACTGCGACAGTGCAGCGCTCCTTCACTACTGTCCCTTCGAAAGTGCAGCGCTCCCTCAGTACTGCCCCTCCGACAGTGCAGCGCTCACTCAGTACTGTCCCTCCGACAGCGCAGTGCTCCCTCATTACTGCCCCTCTGACAGAGCAAAGCTCCCTCAGTACTGCCCCTCCGTCAATACAGTGCTCCCTCAGTATTACCCCTCCGACAGTGCAATGCTCCCTCAGTACTGTACCTCCGACAGGGCAGCACTCCCTCAGTACTGCCCCTCCCAAAGTGCAGCAAACCCTCAGTACTGCCCCTCCGACAATACAGCGCTCCCTGAGCACTGCCCCTCTGGCAATAAAGCGATTCCTCTGTACTGCCCCTCCAACAGTGCAAAGCTCCCTTAGTACTGCCCCTCCGAAAGTGCAGCACTCCCTCAGTACTGCCCCTCTGGCAGTGCAACGCTCCCTCAGCACTGCCCCGCCGACAGTGCAGCACAGCCTCAGTACTGCCCCTCCGACAGTGCAATGCTCCCTCAGTACTGCCCCTCCAACAGTGCAGCGCTCCCTCAGTACTGCCCCTCCGACAGTGCAGCACTCCCTCAGTACTGCCCCTCCGACAGTGCAACGCTCTCTCAGTGCTGCCCCTCCAACAGTGCAGCGCTCCCTCAGTACTGTCCCACCGACAGTGCAGCTCTCCCTCAGTACTGCCCCTCCGATGGTGCAGCGCTCCCTCAGTACTGTCCATCCGACAGTGCAGCACTCCCTCAGTACTACCCCTCGGACAGTGCAGTACTCTCTCAGTACTGCCCTTCCGAAAGTGCAAAGCTCCCTCCGTACTGCCCCTCCGACAGTGCAGCACACCCTCAGTGATGCCCCTCCCACAGTGCAGCCCACCCTCAGTACTGCCTCTCCGACAATACCGCGCTCCCTCAGTTCTGCCCCTCCGACAATACAGCGCTCCCTCAGTACTGCCCCTCCCAACAGTGCAAAGCTCACTCAGTACTGCCCTTCCGACAGTGCAGCACTCCCTCAGTACTGCCCCTCCGGCAGTGCAACGCTCCCTCAGCACTGCCCTTCCGACAGTGCTGCACACCCTCAGTACTGCGCCTCCGACATTGCAGCACTCCCTCAGTACTGCCCCTCCGACCGTGCAGCACTGCACTGGGTTTGTCAGCCTGGATTTTGTGCTCAAGTCTCTGGAGTGGGGCTTTAACCCCCGACCTCTGAATCAGGAGCGAGAGTGCTGCCCACTGAGCCACAGCTGACACCCCTATATCGGGTCTCCTATAGCTGTCCCCCCGCCCTCTCTCTGTGAGGGGCTGCTGTACAATTGTTTCCAGGGATCGGGCCTGCGACCCTGACCTGGACCCTGGAGGTCCCACCGCCCCAGTGGACAATCGATGCCGGCTCGGGGTAGGCGGACCTGTGCTGGGACCCCCTGAGAACCTGGAGCTCAGGAACTCCCAACGTTCCCTGGTCTGGGCATTTACAGCACAGAACAGGATCCCAGCGCTCCCTCAGTATTGCCCCTCCGACAGTGAGGGGAGACCTTATTGAGGTGTATAAAATTATGAGGGGCTTAGATAAAATGGATAGAAATTACCTATTTCCCTTAGCAGAGAGGTCAAAACCAAGGGAACAGATTTCAATAAATTGAGGGAAGGTTTAGAGGGGATTGAGGGGAAATTTCTTTACCCAGAATTTCTGGAACTCACTGCCTGAAAGGGTGGTAGAGGCAGGAACCCTAACCACATTTAAAAAGTACTTGGATGTGCACTTGGGATGCTGTAACCTGCAGGGCTACGGACCAAGAGCTGGGAAGTGGGATTAGGCTGGAGAGCTCTTTGTTGGCCGGCACGGACACGATGGGCCGAATGGCCTCCTTCCGTGCTATAACTTTCTATGATTCTATGACACTGATCCAATAGTTGATCAGGTGACTCCGTTCAATGGCATCTTTCTGAAATAAACAATCTGCGTGACTTTCTGTAACTAAAGCGGTTTGGGTGTTTAACGGGAGATCTGCTCTCCTTCTCAATGCAGCAGCAGGTTGCAGGAAGGGCCCATTAAGTGAGATGTTGTTGAGATATTGCGAGCAGGATCGATCCCCTCACACATGGCCAGTGTCAGAGAATGTGGGGAGGACAGTGAAAGATAATCTGCTTTTATCATCATTTGAGGCTAACTGGGTTTTGCAACATTGAATCCACGGGCAGATCGAACAATGAAACTTTAATTTGTGTTAATTAGGGTGACGGAGTTACATGTCGCAGGATGTGGTTTATCTTCAGTTCAATACGAGGGAAATGAACCTGGACTCAGAGGGAAGCAGAAATCAATGAAGATCAGTGAGTGATTGTGGCCCAATCTGGGTAATTGCTGATTCTGGCAGTGATTTATATCGGGAGCGTAGGTCCTCGTTTATTGCAAAGCACAGACTTCACTTTAGCTCGAAGATCTTTCTCTTTCTTTTCAAAAGTACGGAAGTTACACTAAACTTTTATAAATCACTGGTAAGGCCCCAGCTGGAGTATTGGGGTCAATTCTGGGCTCCACACTTTGGGAAGGATGTCAAGGACTTGGAGAGGGTGCAGAGGAGATTTACTAGAATGGTACCAGGGATGAGGGACTTCAGTTATGTGGAGAGACTGGAGAAACTGGGATTGTTCTCCTTAGAGCAGAGAAGGTTAGATAGAGTAAATAGGGAGAAACTGTTTTCAGTGGCAGGAGGGTCGGTTACCAGAGGACACAGATTTAAAATAATTGGCAAAAGAAACAGAGGGGAGATGATAATTTTTCTTACGCAGCGAGTTGTTATGATCTGGAATGCGCTGCCTGAAAGGGCGGTGGGGGCAGATTCAATCGGAACTTTCAAAAGGGATTTGGAGAAATACTGGAAGGGGAGAAAATCACGGAGACATGGTTGAGGGAGGGGCAGGACTGGCAGCTCAATATTCCGGGCTATAGAATCTTCAGGCGAGACAGGGGGGGGGGGGTAAAAGAGGAGGGGGTGTCGCAATATTAATTAAGGAGTCAATTACTTCTATAAGGAGGGATGATATATTAACAGGTTCCTCTAATGAGGCCATATGGGTAGAACTTAAAAACAAAAAGGGGGCAAGCACTTTGCTGGGCGTGTACTATAGGCCCCCAAACAGTCAGGGGGAGATAGAGGAACAGATATGTAGGCAAATCTGAGACATGTGCAAATAATAGGGTAATAATAGTAGGGGATTTCAACTTCCCCAATATTAACTGGGATAGTCAGAGTGTGAAAGGCTTAGAGGGTGCAGAATTCTTAAAGTGCATCCAGGAGAGCTTTTTGAACCAGCATGTAGAAAGTCCTACAAGAGAGGGGGCGGTACTGGTCCTAATTCTAGGGAATGTGGCTGGGCAAGTGGTAGAAGTGTTAGTAGGTGAGCACTTTGGTGACAGTGACCATAATTCGGTGAGATTTAAGGTAGTCATGGAAAAGGACAGAGATGGACCGGAAATAAAGGTTCTAAATTGGGGGAAGGCCGATTTTAATATGATAAGGCAGGGTCTGGCCAAAGTGGACTGGGATCAGCTACTTGTAGGAAAATCCACATCGGAGCAATGGGAGTCTTTCAGAAAGGAAATTGAGAGAGTACAATGGCAACATGTTCCCGTAAAGGTCAAGGGTGGGACCAACAAGCCCAGGGAACCTTGGATGTCAAGGGATATACAAGAATGGATTAGGAAAAAAAGGGAGGCTTTTGGCAGATACAAAGGACTAAAGACAGAGGAAGCCCCAGAGGAGTATAAAAAGTGCAGGGGGATATTTAGAAGAAGTTAGGAGAGCGAGGAGGGGCCATGAAATAACACTGGCGAGCAAAATAAAAGAAAACCCTAAGGTGTTTTATAAGTATATTAAGGGCAAGAGGATAACTAGGGAAAGAAGTAGGGCCCATTAGGGCCAAAGTGGCAATCTGTGTGCGGAGCCAGAAGATGTAGGTGGGGTTTTAAATGAATTTTTTGCATCTGTGTTCACTATGGAGAAGGACAATGTAGACATAGGAATCGGGCAGGGGGACTGTGATATACTTGAACATATTAGCATCGAGTGGGAGGAGGTATTAGCGGTTTTAGCAGGCTTAAAAGTGGATAAATCCCCAGGCCCAGACGAGATGTATCCCAGGCTGCTGTGTGAGGCAAGGGAGGAGATTGCAGGGGCTCTGACACAAGTTTTCAGAACCTCTCTGGCCACAGGGGATGTGCCAGAGGACTGGAGAACAGCTAACGTAGTACCATTATTCAAGAAGGGTAGTAGGGATCAACCAGGGAATTACAGGCCAGTGAGCCTAACATCAGTGGTAGGGAAATTATTGGAAAAAATTCTGAGGGACAGAATTAGTCTCCACTTGGAGAGGCAAGGATTAATCAGGGATAGTCAGCATGGTTTTGTCAAGGGAAGATCATGTCTGACCAATTTGATTGAATTTTTCGAGGGGGTGACTAGGTGTGTGGATGAGGGTAGTGCAGTGGATGTGGTATACATGGATTTCAGTAAGGCTTTCGATTAAGTCCCGCATAGGAGACTGGTCAAGAAGGTAAGAGCCCATGGGATCAATGGTGCCTTGGCACATTGGGTCCAAAACTGGCTTAGTGGCAGAAGGCAGAGGGTGATGGTCGAAGGTTGTTTTTGTGACTGGAAGCCTGTGTCCAGTGGGGTACCGCAGGGATTGGTGCTGGGTCCCTTGCTGTTTGTGGTCTACATTAATGATTTGGATGTGAATGTAAAAGGTATGGTCAGTAAGTTTGTAGATGACACGAAAATTGGTGGGGTGGTAAATAGCGAGGAGGGCAGCCTCAGTCTGCAGGACGATATAGATGGGTTGGTCAGATGGGCGGAACAGTGGCAAATGGAACTTAACCCTGAAAAGTGTGAGGTGATGCATTTTGGAGGGACTAACAAGGCAAGGGAATACACAATGAATGGTAAGACCCTAGGAAAGACAGAGGATCAGTGGGACCTTGGTGTGCATGTACATAGATCCCTGAAGGCAGCAGAACAGGTGGATAAGGTGGTTAAAAAGGCATATGGGATGCTTGCCTTCATTAGCCGAGGCATAGAATATAAGAGCAAGGAGGTTATGATGGAGCTGTACAAAACGCTGGTTAGGCCACAGCTGGAATACTGTGTGTAGTTCTGGTCGCCTCACTATAGGAAGGATGTGATTGCTTTGGAGAGGGTGCAAAGAAGATTCACCAGGATGTTACCTGTGCTGGAGCGCCTCAGCTATGAAGAGAGGCTGGACAGGCTGGGGTTGTTTTCCTTGGAGCAGAGAAGGCTGAGGGGGGACCTGATTGAGGTGTACAAAATTATGAGGGGCATAGATAGGGTAGATAGAAAGGAACTTTTCCCTTAGTAGAGGGGTCAATAACAAGGGGGCATAGATTCAAGATAAGGGGCAGGAGGTTTAGAGGGGATTTGAGGAAGAACTATTTCACCCAGAGGGTGGTTGGAATCTGGAACTCACTGCCTGAAAGGGTGGTAGAGGCAGGAACCCTCACAACATGCAAGAAGCATTTAGATGAGCACTTGAAACACCATAGCATACAAGGCTACGGAACAAGTGCTGGAAAATGGGATTAGAATAGACAGGGCTTGATGGCCGGCGCGGACGTGATGGGCCGCAGGGCCTCTTTCTGTGCTGTATAACTCTATGACTATGAGAAAATTGCTGGAGTGTGTGTGCGAGTGTGTCAGTGAGTGTGTGTGAATGTGTGTGTGTGTTTATGTGTGTGTGTGAGTGTGAGACTATGTGAGTGTGTTTGGGGTACATTTTGACTTCTCCGATAGTTTGAATCAGATGATGGCGAATCACAGCCTGTTTTATATCCCAACATCAATGCAAATAAAAATGGGGGAGATGTAAAACAGGATGCGATTCGCTCTTAGCCAGTTTGCAATATTGCACAAAATCACAATCTATCTGTGTGACTCTGTGTACAACCATCTGAGAGGGCAGCTGGGGCCTTGGTTTAATTTCTCTTCCAAAAGGCGGCATCTCCGACAGTGCAGCACTCGCTCAGTATTGCCCCTCCAACAGTGCAGCGCTCCCTCAGGACTGTCCCTCCGACAGTGCAGCGCTCCCTCAGTACTGCCCTCCGACAATGCAGTTCTCCCTCAGTACTGCCCCTCTGACACTGCAGCACTCCCTCAGTACTGCCCCTCCAACAGTGCAGCACTCCCTCAGTACTGACCCTCCGACAGTGCGGCACTCCCTCAGTACTGCCCCTCCGACAGTGCAGCGCTCCCTCAGTACTGCCCCTCCGATAGTGCGGCACTCCCTCAGTACCACCCCTCCGACAGTGCAGCGCTCCCTCAGTACTGCCCCGCGACAGTGCGGCACTCCCTCAGTACTGTCCCTCCGACAGTGCGGCACTCCCTCAGTACTGTCCCTCGACAGTGCAGCACTCCCTCAGTACTGCTCCTCCGACAATGCAGCACTCCCTCAGTACTGCTCCTCCGACAGTGCAGCACTCCCTCAGTACTGCTCCTCCGACAATGCAGCACTCCCTCAGTACTCTCCGTCGGACAGTGCGGCACTCCCTCAGTACTGTCCCTCGACAGTGCGGCACTCCCTCAGTACTGCCCCTCCAACAGTGCAGCACTCGGTCAGTACCGCCCCTCTGACAGTGCGGCGCTGCCTCAGTAATACACTGGGAGTGTCGGCCTGTGGGATTCAATTTCTTAAACAACTAATTGAGTAGAGAGTTTCTCTATAGTGAGAGGAGTGATCTGTCCAGGGTCCTGAATCCCTGAGATCACAGAACCAGAGTTAATGGGGTCGATTTTCAGTGTGCCGTGAGGCGGGCTTTTAGGCGTGCGGGGGGCTAAAATCCCGAATTCGGGGGTCCCGACACCATCCCGCCCAGAACCTGCCTCCATGTAAGTTTCAAAAGAGGCTGGGACCCGCTGACCCGAGGCGGGAGGGATTAGTGCCAATTAACTGCCAGTTAACAGGAAGTTAACAGGCAGTTTTTAGCCGAATCCCTATTTTGAGGGGTGTCCTGTGGGAATCCCGACGGCTCCAAACCACGCCAGGTTAGAGGAGTCGGGCCGTCAGGTTGAAGGACTTTGGGGGGTCGAGATATCGGTGTTCTGGTGAGTGATGGGTGCATGAGTGCAAAGGTAAGTGTGTTTGGTGTGTCTAAAGTGTGTAAATAAGTTTAAATTACCTGTACTTACCTTTACAGCCTTCCTTCCTCTCGGCTTCGGGAGTCCATCATTCAGCCGGCACTGAAAGCAGAATGGCTGCGAGCTGTCAAAAGTGACAGCCTGCAGCTTTCTGTGCAGGAGAGATTTCTAACTGAGTCTGTGTCGAAGGACTCAGGTTAGAAGTAAGACTGTCAGTGTTTGACAGCTTCAAACAGCTGTGTAACATTGATATTTCACCTGTCAACACGTCTTGACAGATGAAATTTCAGTCTGTGACGTCACCTGTTGCCGGGTGGCCCTTAATTGGCCTGCTGAGCCCACTGGGTGGCTCAACAAGGTCAATCAAGTGAAAATCGCGTGGATTGGCCGCATCTCGATGGAGGCGGGACTACAACCCGAAAGTTGTAGTCCCGCCTCCTTCCTGACTTCTGAATGAAAATCCAGCCCAATGTTTCAGGTCGATGACCCTTCGTCAGAACTGGAAACAGTTAGAGATGTAACAGATATTTAGCAAGTGTGGGGCTGGGAAAGGGGGAGGGGAGGAAAGAACAAAAGGGAAGGTCTGTGATAGGATGGGAGGCAGGAGAAATTAAAAGACAAAAGGGATGATGGTGCGAGGCAAAAGGAGATGTTAATGGGACAAGTTAAGAAACAAAAGGTGACTCGAGATGAGGTGTAAATGGCAATGGCAGAATCATCAACAGCTGCCCCGTGAGAGAGAGAGAAAAAACATGGGGGTCGAGGTTATAGTCTGAAATTCTTGAACTCGATGTTGAGTCAGAGGCTTAGATTGAGCAAATAAAGAGAAACTGTTGGTGAGGCCCGATCAGAGCATCGGACCTGTGAAGGGGCAGTGACCGGCGGCAGTTAAAAGCGGCGGCAGTTTCAAATCGGCGGCAGTTGCGAGGTGAGGCCCGATCAGAGCATCGGACCTGTGAAGGGGCAGTGACCGGCGGCAGTTAAAAGCGGCGGCAGTTTCAAATCGGCGGCAGTTGCGAGGTGAGGCCCGATCAGAGCATCGGACCTGTGAAGGGGCAGTGACCGGCGGCAGTTAAAAGCGGCGGCAGTTTCAAATCGGCGGCAGTTGCGAGGTGAGGCCCGATCAGAGCATCGGACCTGTGAAGGGGCAGTGACCGGCGGCAGTTAAAAGCGGCGGCAGATTCAAATCGGCGGCAGTTGCGAGCTGGTGCAGTCGGGAGAGCAGGAGGCCAGTAACTCTTATATAGGTGGAGCTGTTGCTAAACCCGAAACACTACAGTGTAGTGTCTCCCACCCTTCCACCTCCTCTAACCTTTTAGGGGTTAGGGGAAGTTGAAAAGGTAGGTTCAATTTATT
Organism: Somniosus microcephalus; assembly: GCF_052327205.1. NCBI lineage: Eukaryota > Metazoa > Chordata > Chondrichthyes > Squaliformes > Somniosidae > Somniosus > Somniosus microcephalus. Next base: position 380,358,240 of record NC_140989.1, on the reverse strand, counting down.
TTATTTCAGGAGCCTAACCTAGGTGGAAAAGGTTCCAGGACAGGAGGCGGCAGTGAAAATACAACACCAGAAAACAGGTAGGTGACTGGTTGGTGAGTACTTTCACAAACTTATTCTAAGTAGAATTCAATAATTAAGCTAAATCGTAGTAAATAAAAGGGTATTGTAAGGGTTAAGTCATGGAAGGGCAGCTCAGACCCGTGTCATGCTCCTCCTGTGCCATGTGGGAAACCAGGGACACTGTCCCTGACAACTATGTGTGCAGGAAGTGTGTCCAGCTGCAGCTCCTAGCGGACCGCATGGCGGCGCTGGAGCTGCGAATGGACTCACTCTGGAGCATACGCGATGCTGAGGATGTTGTGGATAGCACATTCAGTGAGTTGGTCACACCGCAGGTAAAGGCTAGCTCAGACAGTAAATGGGTGACCAAAAGGCAGGGTAAAGGCAGGAAGGTAGTGCAGGAGTCACCTGCGGTCATCTCCCTCCAAAACAGGTTTACCGTTTTGGGTACTGTTGGGGGAGATGACTTATCAGGGGAAGGCACCAGCAGCCAGGTTCAGGGCACCATGACTGGCTCTGCTGCACAGAAGGGCGGGAAAAAGAGGGATAGGGCTATAGTGATAGGGGATTCAATTGTAAGGGGGATAGATAGGAGTTTCTGTGGCCGAGACCGAGACTCCAAGATGGTATGTTGCCTCCCTGGTGCAAGGGTCAAGGATGTCTCGGAGCGGGTGCAGAGCATTCTGAAGGGGGAGGGGGATCAGCCAGTTGTCGTGGTACATGTAGGTACCAACGATGTAGGTAAAAAGAGGGAGGAGGTCCTACAAGCTGAATTTATGGAGTTAGGAGCTAAATTGAAAAGTAGGACCTCAAAGGTAGTAATCTCTGGATTGCTACCAGTGCCACGAGCTAATAAGTTTAGAGAGAGTAAGATAGATAAGCTAAATACGTGGCTTGAGCAGTGGTGCAAGGGAGAGGGATTTAAATTCTTGAGGCATTGGAACCAGTTCTTGGGGAGGAGTGACCTGTACCAAGGGGACGGTCTACACCTGAACTGTGAGGGAGCCGATGTCCTCGGGGTAATATTTTCTAGGGCGGTTCGGGAGGATTTAAACTAATTTGGCAGGGGGATGGGAACCTAGGTAGTGGAAAAGAGGGAAGTCATATGAAGTGAGAAATAGATGGTAGAAAGGTGAGAAGCAATAAGCAAAGGAGAGAAACACAAAGGGCCAAACTAATTCACAATGAGAGTGTGAAAAAAGCAAGCCTGAAGGCTTTGTATCTTAATGCTAGAAGCATTAGGAACAAGGTGGATGAATTAGTTGTGGAAATAGAGGTAAACAAGTATGATTTGATTGGGATTACAGAAACGTGGCTGCAGGGTGGGCAAGGCTGGGAACTTAACATCCAGGGATATACAATATTTAGGAAGGATCGGCAAAAAGGTAGGGGAGGTGGGGTAGCATTGCTGGTAAAGGAGGGGATTAATGCAATGGAAAGGAAGGATATTAACTCGGATGAAACGGAATCTGTATGGGTAGAAATGAGAAATAGCAAGGGGAGGAAAACGTTAGTGGGTGTGATATATAGGCCTCCAAATAGTAATATGGAGGTGAGGGAAGGCATAAAAAGGGAAATTAGAGAAGCGTGCGATAAGAGCACAGCTGTCATCATGGGTGACTTTAATTTACATATTGATTGGACTACCCAAATTAGTAAAAATTCTGAGGAGGAGGAATTCCTGGAATGTTTTCGGGACGGTTATCTGGACCAATATGTCGAGGAGCCGACTCGAGATCAGGCCATTTTAGACTGGGTATTGTGCAATGAGAAGGGACTTATCAGCAATCTTCTTGTACGAGGCCCCTTGGGTCAGAGCGATCATAATATGATCGAGCTCTCAGTCGAGATGGAGAGTGAGGAAATTGAATCAGAGACTAAGGTCCAGAACTTAAATAAAGGGAATTACGAGGGTATGAGACGGGAATTGGGTAAGATTGATTGGGTGGTGTTTCTGGGGGGATTGACAGTGGATAGACAATGGCAAGCATTCAAAGATAGAATGGAAGAATTCCAGAACATGTTTATACCGGTTTGGCATAAAAATAAACCTAAAAAGGTGACTCAACCGTGGATAACGAGGGAAATTAGGGACAGCATAAAATAAAAAAAAAGGGCATATCAACTGGCAAAAAAAAGCACCAGACCGGAAGATTGGGGGCAGTACAGGATACAGCAAAAGAGGACAAAGGGATTAATCAGGAAGGGGAAAATAGAATACGAAAGTAAACTTGCAGCAAACATAAAGACAGACTGCAAAAGCTTTTATCGGTATATCAGGAGGAAAAGACTGGTAAAATCCCAAGTCGGTCCCTTGCAGTCCGATTCGGGAGAATATATAATGGAGAATAAGGAAATGGCAGACCAATTAAACTCATACTTTGGTTCTGTATTCACAAAGGAGGACACAAATAACCTCCCAGGAATATCGGCAAACATAGGGACTAATGAGAGGGAGGAGCTGACGGAAATTAGTATCTCTAGGGATATGGTGTTGGGTAAGTTGAGGGGACTGAAGGCCGACAAATCCCCGGGGCCTGATAAACTACATCCTAGGGTACTTAAGGAGGTGGCCCTGGAGATAGCAGATGCTCTAAGGATCATCTTCCGGAACTCCATTGACTCGGGAACAGTACCCGTGGATTGGAGGGTAGCTAATGTTACCCCAATATTTAAAAAGGGGGGTAGAGAGAAAGCAGGGAATTATAGACCAGTAAGCCTTACATCGGTTGTGGGCAAAATGCTAGAGTCCATTATTAAGGATAAAATAGCGGAGCACTTGACAAATGGGGAAAGGATCGGACAGAGTCAACATGGATTTACAAAGGGTAAATCGTGTTTGACTAATCTGCTGGAATTTTTTGAGGAAGTAACTGGTAAAATAGATGGGGGAGAGCCAGTGGATGTGGTGTACCTTGACTTCCAGAAAGCCTTCGATAAGGTCCCACACAAAAGATTATCATGCAAAATTAAGGCTCATGGGATTGGGGGCAAAGTATTAACGTGGATAGAGAACTGGCTGGCGGATAGAAAACAGAGAGTTGGAATAAACGGCTCGTTTTCGGAGTGGCAGGCAGTGACCAGCGGGGTGCCGCAAGGATCTGTCCTGGGACCCCAGCTGTTCACAATATATATAAATGATCTGGATCAGGGAATTGGATGCAATATTTCCAAATTCGCTGACGACACTAAACTAGGAGGAGGGGTGGGCTCTGATGAGGATGTCAGGAGGCTACAGTGCGATTTGGACAGGTTGGGGGAATGGGCGGATACGTGGCAGATGCATTATAATGTGGATAAATGCGAGGTTATCCACTTTGGGGGTAAAAACAGGAGGGTAGATTATTATCTAAATGGCAATAGATTGGGAGATGGGGAAGTGCAGAGGGACCTGGGTGTTCTTGTGCACCAGTCACTGAAGGAGAGCATGCAGGTGCAACAGGCGATTAAGAAGGCAAATGGTATGTTGGCCTTCATATCAAGGGGGTTCGAGTATAGGAATAGGGATACCTTACTACAGCTGTACAAGGTGCTGGTGAGACCGCATCTGGAGTATTGTGTACAGTTTTGGTCGCCCCATCTGCGGAAGGATGTTCTTGCCATGGAAAGAGTGCAACGGCGATTCACCAGGCTGATACCTGGAATGGCGGGAATGACCTACGAAGAGAGATTAAATAGTTTGGGCTTGTACTCACTGGAGTTTAGAAGATTGAGAGGGGATCTCATCGAAACATATAAAATTATGGCAGGCCTGGACAGGCTGAATTCAGAGAGAATGTTTCCAATGGCCGGGGAGCACAGAACCAGGGGCCACATTCTAAAAATAGCGGGCAAATCATTTAAAACAGAGATGAGGAAGAATTTCTTCACTCAAAGAGTGGTGAGCCTGTGGAATTCCCTGCCACAGAGGGCTGTGAAGGCTAATTCAATAAATATTTTCAAGAGAGAATTGGATATATTTCTGAAGGCTAAGGGGATTAAGGGTTACGGAGAAAAGGCGGGGACGGGGTACTGAACTGGTAAGATCAGACGAAGATCAGCCATGATCTCATTGAATGGCGGAGCAGGCTCGAAGGGCCGAATGGCCTACTCCTGTTCCTATCTCTATGTTTCTATGTTTCCAGTGGCAGGAGGGTCGGTAACCAGAGGACACAGAGTGAAGGGAATTGGCAAAAGAACCAGAGGGGAGATGAGGAGAATGTTTTTACAGCGAGTTGTTGTGATCTGGAATGCGCTGCCTGAAAGGGAGGTGGAAGCAGATTCAATAGGAACTTTCAAAAGGGAATTGGAGAAATACTTGAATGGAAAGATTAGCAGGGCTGTGGGGAAAGAGCAGGGAGTGGGACTAATTGGAGAGCTCTTTCAAAGAGCCGGCACAGGCACGATGGGCCGACTGGCCTCCTCCTGTGCTGTGAGATACTGTGATTCGCTGCCTGCTGCCCTCCAATCGCTGAGATGAACCAATTATTCTCACTCACTCTCCCGCTCATCATTCTTTGGGTCATTTCCAGTTCAGGGCGCTGAGTTCGGGCGAGAGGAATATAAATGCTTGAAACAAAGTGTGTTTTGCAGGCAGTGATGGAGCAGCTGTCGGAACCTCAGTGTGGGGAGATCTTTATTGCTGCCGATGGGTTTTTGTTATTGATCACTGCAGAAAAACACAAACAAAATATCAGCTTTGGAAAACAATCTGGAGGAACAGTGGCCGAGGCTGAACAGGGAGTGTGTCGGTGCTGGGTTCAGATTGTGTCAGAAGATCTCACACTTTGTAGGATATACGCACACTCCCACACTCACCCAATGTTTCACACTCCCAAACTCACCTAATGTCTCACACTCCCACACTCACCCAATGTTTCACACTCCCACACTCACGCAATGTTTCACACTCCCACATTCACCCAACGTTTCACACTCCCACACTCACCCAATGTTTCACACTCCCACACTCACCCAATGTTTCACACTCCCACACTCAACCAATGCTTCACACTCCCACACTCCCCCAATGTTTCACACTCCCACACTCACCCAATGTTTCACAAGCCCACACTCACCCAATGTTTCACATTCCCACACTCACCCAATGTTTCACACTCCCACACTCACCCAATGTTTCACACTCCCACACTCACCCAATGTTTCACACTCCCACACTCACCCAATGTTTCACACTCCCACACTCACCCAATGTTTCACACTCCCACACTCACCCAATGTTTCACACTCCCACAATCACCCAATGTTTCACACTCCCACACTCACCCAATGTTTCACACTCCCACAATCACCCAATGTTTCACACTCCCACACTCACCCAATGTTTCACACTCCCAAACTCACCCAATCTTTCACACTCCCGCACTCACCCAATGTTTCACAATCTCACACTCACCCAATGTTTCACACTCCCACACTCACCCAATGTTTCACACTCCCACACTCACCCGATGTTTCACACTCTCAAACTCACCCAATGTTTCACACTCCCACACTCACCCAATGTTTCACACTCACACACTAACCCAATGATTCACACTCACCCAATGTTTCACACTAAACCAATGTTTCACACTCCCACACTCACACAATGTCTCACACTCCCACACTCACCCAATGTTTCACACTCCCACACTCACCCGATGTTTCACACTCACCCAATGTTTCACACTCCCACACTCACCCAATCTTTCACACTCCCGCACTCACCCAATGTTTCACACTCTCACACTCACCCAATGTTTCACACTCCCACACTCACCCAATGTTTCACACTCTCACACTCACCCAATGATTCACTCTCACACTCACCCAATGTTTCACACTTAACCAATGTTTCACACTGCCACACTCACCCAATGTTTCACACTCACAAACTCACCCGATGTTTCACACTCTCAAACTCACCCAATGTTTCACACTCCCACACTCACCCAATGTTTCACACTCCCACACTCACCCAATGTTTCACACTCCCACACTCACCCGATGTTTCACACTCACCCAATGTTTCACACTCTCACATTCACCCAATGTTTCACACTCCCACACTCACCCAATGTTTCACACTCACCCAATGTTTCACACTCCCACACTCACCCAATGTTTCACACTCCCACTCTCACCCAATGTTTCACAGTCCCACACTCACCCAATGTTTCACACTCCCACACTCACCCAATGTTTCACACTCCCACACTCACCCAATGTTTCACACTCCCACACTCACCCAATGTTTCACACTCCCACACTCACCCAATGTTTCACACTCCCACACTCACCCAATGTTTCACACTCCCACACACACCCAATGTTTCACACTCCCACACTCACCCAATGTTTCGCACTCCCACACTCACCCAATGTTTCGCACTCCCACACTCACCCAATGTTTCACACCCCGACACGCACCCAATGTTTCACACTCCCACACTCTCCCAATGTTTCACACTCCCACACTCTCCCAATGTTTCACACTCCCACACTCGCCCAATGTTTCACAAGCCCATACTCACCCAATGTGTCACACTCTCACACTCACCCAATGTTTCACACTCCCAATGTTTCACACTCTCACACTCACCCAATGTTTCACACTCCCAATGTTTCACACTCCCAATGTTTCACACTCTCACACTCACCCAATGTTTCACACTCCCACACTCACCCAATGATTCACACTCCCACACTCACCCAATGTTTCACACTCCCACACTCACCCAATGATTCACACTCCCACACTCACCCAATGTTTCACACTCCCACACTCACCCAATGTTTCACACTCCCACACTCACCCAATGATTCACACTCCCACACTCACCCAATGATTCACACTCCCACACTCACCCAATGTTTCACACTCCCACACTCACCCAATGTTTCACACTCCCACACTCACCCAATGTTTCACACTCCCACACTCACCCAATGTTTCACACTCCCACACTCACCCAATGTTTCACACTCCCACACACACCCAATGTTTCACACTCCCACACTCACCCAATGTTTCACACTCTCACACTCACCCAATGTATCACACTCCCACACTCACCCAATGTTTCACACTCTCACACTCACCCAATGTTTCATACACCCACACTCACCCAATGTTTCACACAATCACACTCACCCAATTTTTCACACTCTCACACTTAACCAATGTTTCACACTCCCACACTCACCCAATGTTTCACACTCCCACACTCACCCAATGTTTCACACTCCCACACTCACCCAATGTTTCACACTCACCCAATGTTTCACAAACCGATACTCACCCAATGTTTCACACTCATACACTCACCCAATGTTTCACACTCCCACACTCACAATGTTTCACACTCCCACACTCACCCAATGTTTCACACTCCCACACTCACCCAATATTTCACCCCCCCACAATCACCCAATGTTTCACACTCCCACACTCACCCAATGTTTCACACTCCCACACCCACCCAATGTTTCACACTTCCACACTCACCCAATGTATCACACTCCCACACTCACAAAATGTTTCACACTCTCACACTCACCCAATGTTTCACACACCCACACTCACCCAATGCTTCACACTCCCACGCTCACCCAATGATTCACACTCCCACACTCACCCAATGTTTCACACTCCCACACTCACCCAATGTTTCACACTCCCACACTCACCCAATGCTTCACACTCCCACGCTCACCCAATGTTTCACACTCCCACACTCACCCAATGTTTCACACAATCACACTCACCCAATTTTTCACACTCCCACACTCACCCAATGTTTCACACTCCCACACTCACCCAATGTTTCACACTCACCCAATGTTTCAAACACCGATACTCACCCAATGTTTCACACTCATACACTCACCCAATGTTTCACACTCCCACACTCACCCAATGTTTCACACTCCCACACTCACACAATGTTTCACACTCCCACACTCACCCAATGTTTCACACTCCAACACTCACCCAATGTATCACACTCCCACACTCACACAATGTTTCACACTCCCACACTCACCCAATGTTTCACACTCCCACACTCACCCAATGTTTCACACTCCCACACTCACCCAATGTTTCACACTCCCACACTCACCCAATGTTTCACACTCCCACTCACACCCAATGTTTCACAGTCCCACACTCACCCAATGTTTCACACTCCCACACTCACCCAATGTTTCACACTCACACACTCACCCAATGTTTCACACCCCGACACGCACCCAATGTTTCACACTCCCACACTCTCCCAATGTTTCACACTCCCACACTCGCCCAATGTTTCACACTCCCACACTCACCCAATGTTTCACAGTCCCGCACTCACCCGATGTTTCACACTCCCATACTCACCCAATGTGTCACACTCCCACACTCAGCCAATGTTCCACACTCACCCAATGTTTCACACTCCCACACTCGCCCAATGTTTTAAACTCCCACACTCACCCAGTGTTTCACACTCTCACACTCACCCAATGTTTCACACTCACCCAATGTTTCACACACCCACACACACCCAATGTTTCACACTCCCACACTCACCCAATGTTTCACACTCCCACACTCACCCAATGTTTCACACTCCCACACTCACCCAATGTTTCACACTCCCACACTCACCCAATGTTACACACTCCCACACTCACCCAATGTTTCACAATCCCACACTCACCCAATGTTTCACACTCCCACACTCACCCAATGTTTCACACTCCCGCACTCACCCAATGTTTCACACTCACCCAATGTTTCACACTCCCACACTCACCCAATGTTTCACACTCCCACACTCACCCAATGTTTCACAATCCCACACTCACCCAATGTTTCACACTCCCGCACTCACCCAATGTTTCACACTCACCCAATGTTTCACACTCCCACACTCACCCAATGTTTCACAATCCCACACTCACCCAATGTTTCACACTCCACACTCACCCAATCTTTGACACTCCCGCACTCACCCAATGTTTCACACTCTCACACTCACCCAATGTTTCACACTCCCACACACACCCAATGTTTCACACTCCCACACTCACCCAATGTTTCACACTCTCACACTCACCCAATGTTTCACACTTAACCAATGTTTCACACTCCCACACTCACCCAATGTTTCACACTCCCACACTCAACCAATGTTTCACACTCCCACACTCACCCAATGTTTCACACTCCCACACTCACCCAATGTTTCACACTCCCACACCCACCCAATGTTTCACACTTCCACACTCACCCAATCTTTGACACTCCCGCACTCACCCAATGTTTCACACTCTCACACTCACCCAATGTTTCACACTCCCACACACACCCAATGTTTCACACTCCCACACTCACCCAATGTTTCACACTCTCACACTCACCCAATGTTTCACACTTAACCAATGTTTCACACTCCCACACTCACCCAATGTTTCACACTCCCACACTCAACCAATGTTTCACACTCCCACACTCACCCAATGTTTCACACTCCCACACTCACCCAATGTTTCACACTCCCACACCCACCCAATGTTTCACACTTCCACACTCACCCAATCTGTCACACTCCCACACTCACCCACTGTTTCACACTCCCACACTCACCCAATGTTTCACACTCCCACACTCACCCAATGTTTCACACTCCCACACTCACCCAATGTTTCACACTCCCACACTCACCCAATGTTTCACACTCCCACACTCACCCAATGTCTCACACTCCCACACTCACCCAATGTTTCACACTCCCACACTCACCCAATGTTTCACACTCCCACACTCACCCAATGTTTCACACTCCCACACTCACCCAATGCTTCACTCTCCCACACTCACCCAATGTTTCACACTCCCACACACACCCAATGTTTCACACACCCTCACTCACCCAATGTTTCACACTCCCACACTCACCCAATGTTTCACACTCTCACACTCACCCAATGTTTCACACTCCCACACTCACCCAATGTTTCACCCCCCCACACTCACCCAATGTTTCACACTCCCACACTCAACCAATGTTTCACACTCCCAAACTCACCCAATGTTTCACACTCCCACACTCACCCAATGTTTCACACTCCCACACTCACCCAATGTTTCACACTCCCACACTCACCCAATGATTCACACTCCCACACTCACCCAATGTTTCACACTCCCACACTCACCCAATGTTTCACACTCCCACACTCACCCAATGCTTCACTCTCCCACACTCACCCAATGTTTCACACTCCCACACACACCCAATGTTTCACACACCCTCACTCACCCAATGTTTCACACTCCCACACTCACCCAATGTTTCACACTCTCACACTCACCCAATGTTTCACACTCCCACACTCACCCAATGTTTCACACCCCCACACTCACCCAATGTTTCACACTCCCACACTCAACCAATGTTTCACACTCCCAAACTCACCCAATGTTTCACACTCCCACACTCACCCAATGTTTCACACTCCCACACCCACCCAATGTTTCACACTTCCACACTCACCCAATGTATCACACTCCCACACTCACCCAATGTTTCACACTCTCACACTCACCCAATGTTTCACACTCCCACACTCACCCAATGTTTCACACTCCCACACTCACCCAATGTTTCACACTTACACACTCACCCAATGTTTCACACTCCCTCACTCACCCAATGTTTCACACTCCCACACTCACCCAATGCTTCACACTCACCCAATGTTTCACACACTCACACTCACCCAATGTTTCACACTCCCACACTCACCCAATGTTTCTCACTCCCACACTCACCCAATGTTTCCCACACTCCCACACTCACGCAATGTTTCACACTCCCGCACTCACCCAATGATTCACACTCACCCAATGTTTCACACTCCCACACTCAACCAATGTTTCACACACTCACACACCCAATGTTTCACACTCCCACACTCACCCAATGTTTCACACTCCCACACTCACCCAATGTTTCACACTCCCACAATCACCCAATGTTTCACATTCCCACACTCACCCAATGTTTCACACTCCCACACTCACCCAATGTTTCACACTCCCACACACACCCAATGTTTCACACTCACACACTCACCCAATGCTTCACACTCCCACACTCACCCAATGCTTCACACTCCCACGCTCACCCAATGTTTCACACTCCCACACTCACCCAATGTTTCACACACTCACACTCACCCAATTTTTCACACTCACCCAATGTTTCACACACCGATACTCACCCACTGTTTCACACTCATACACTCACCCAATGTTTCACACTCCCACACTCACACAATGTTTCACACTCCCACACTCACCCAATGTTTCACAATCCAACACTCACCCAATGTATAACACTCCCACACTCACCCAATGTTTCACACTCCCACACTCACCCAATGTTTCACACTCCCACTCTCACCCAATGTTTCACACTCCCACACTCACCCAATGTTCCACACTCACCCAATGTTTCACACTCCCACATTCACCCAATGTTTCAAACTCCTACACTCACCCAGTGTTTCACACTCCCACACTCGCCCAATGTTTCACACTCCCACACTCACCCAATGTTTCACACTCCCACACTCACCCAATGATTCACACTCCCACACTCACATAAAGTTTCACACTCCCACACTCACCCAATGTTTCACACTCCCACACTCACCCAATGTTTCACACTCCCACACTCACCCAATATTTCACACTCTCAAACTCACCCAATGTTTCACACTCCCACACTCACCCAATGTTTCACACTCACACACTAACACAATGATTGACACTCTCACACTCACCCAATGTTTCACACTCTCACACTCACCCAATGTTTCCATTTAACCAATGTTTCACACTCCCACACTCACCCAATGTTTCACACTCACCCAATGTTTCACACTCCCACACTCACCCAATGTTTCACACTCCCACACTCACCCAATGTTTCACACTCTCACACTCACCCAATGTTTCACACTCCCACACTCACCCAATGTTTCACACTCCCACACTCACCCAATGCTTCACACTCCCACACTCACCCAATGTTTCACACTCTCACACTCACCCAATGTTTCACACACCCACACCCCCCCAATGTTTCACCCCCCCACACTCACCCAATGTTTCACACTCCCACACTCAACCAATGTTTCACACTCCGACACTCACCCAATGTTTCACAATCCCACACTCAGCCAATGTTTCACACTCCCACACTCACCCAATGTTTCACAATCCCACACTCAGCCAATGTTTCACACTCCCACACTCAGACAATGTCTCACACTCCCACACTCGCCCAATTTTTCACACTCCCACACTCACCCAATTTTTCACACTCACGCACTCACCCAATGTTTCACACTCCCACACACACCCAATGTTTCACACACCCACACACACCCAATGCTTCACACTCCCACACTCACCCAATGTTTCACAATCATACACTCACCCAATGTTTCACACTCCCACACTCACCCAATGTTTCACAGTCCCACACTCACCCAATGTTTCACATTCCCTCACTCACCAATTTTTCACACTCCCACACTCACCCAATTTTTCACACTCACGCACTCACCCAATGTTTCACACTCCCACACACACCCAATGTTTCACACACGCACACACACCCAATGCTTCACACTCCCACACTCACCCAATGTTTCACACTCCCACACTCACCCAATGTTTCACACTCCCACACTCACCCAATGTTTCACAGTCCCACACTCACCCAATGTTTCACACTCCCACACTCACCCAATGTTTCACACTCGCACACTCACCCAATGTTTCACACTCCCACACTCACCCAATGTTTCACACTCCCACACTCACCCAATGTTTCACACTCCCACACTCACCCAATGTTTCACACTCCCACACACACCCAATGTTTCACACTCCCACACTCACCCAATGTTTCGCACTCCCACACTCACCCAATGTTTCACACCCCGACAGTCACCCAATGTTTCACACTCCCACACTCTCCCAATGTTTCACACTCCCACACTCGCCCAATGTTTCACAGTCCCACACTCTCCCAATGTCTCACAGTCCCACACACAACCAATGTTTCACACTCCCACATTCAACCAATGTTTCACACTCCCACACTCACCCAATGTTTCACACTCCCACACTCACCCAATGTTTCACACTCCCACACTCACCCAATGTTTCACACTCCCACACTCACCCAATGTTTCACACTCACCCAATGTTTCACACACCCACATTCACCCAATGTTTCACAATCATACACTCACCCAATGTTTCACACTCCCACACTCACCCAATGTTTCACACTCGCACACTCACCCAATGTTTCACACTCCCACACTCACCCAATGTTTCACACTCCCACACACACCCAATGTTTCACACTCCCACACTCACCCAATGTTTCACACTCCCACACTCACCCAATGTTTCACACCCCGACAGTCACCCAATGTTTCACACTCCCATACTCGCCCAGTGTTTCACACTCCCACACTCACCCAATGTTTCAGACTCCCACACTCACCCAATGTTTCACACTCCCACACTCGCCCAATGTTTCACACTCCCACACTCACCCAGTGTTTCACACACCCACACTCACCCACTGTTTCACACTCCCACACTCGCCCAATGGTTCACTGTCACACACACACCCAATGTTTCACACTCCCACACTCACCCAATGTTTCACACTCCCACACTCACCCAATGTTTCCCACTCCCACACTCACCCAATGTTTCACACTCACCCAATGTTTCACACACCCACACTCACCCAATGTTTCACAATCATACACTCACCCAATGTTTCACACTCCCACACTCACCCAATGTTTCACAGTCCCACACTCACCCAATGTTTCACATTCCCTCACTCACCAATTTTTCACACTCCCACACTCACCCAATTTTTCACACTCACACACTCACCCAATGTTTCACACTCCCACACACACCCAATGTTTCACACTCCCACACACACCCAATGCTTCACACTCCCACACTCACCCAATGTTTCACCCCCCCACACTCACCCAATGTTTCACACTCCCACACTCAACCAATGTTTCACACTCCCAAACTCACCCAATGTTTCACACTCCCACACTCACCCAATGTTTCACACTCCCACACCCACCCAATGTTTCACACTTCCACACTCACCCAATGTATCACACTCCCACACTCACCCAATGTTTCACACTCTCACACTCACCCAATGTTTCACACTCCCACACTCACCCAATGTTTCACACTCCCACACTCACCCAATGTTTCACACTTACACACTCACCCAATGTTTCACACTCCCTCACTCACCCAATGTTTCACACTCCCACACTCACCCAATGCTTCACACTCACCCAATGTTTCACACACTCACACTCACCCAATGTTTCACACTCCCACACTCACCCAATGTTTCTCACTCCCACACTCACCCAATGTTTCCCACACTCCCACACTCACCCAATGTTTCACACTCCCGCACTCACCCAATGTTTCACCCTCACCCAATGTTTCACACTCCCACACTCAACCAATGTTTCACACACTCACACACCCAATGTTTCACACTCCCACACTCACCCAATGTTTCACACTCCCACACTCACCCAATGTTTCACACTCCCACAATCACCCAATGTTTCACATTCCCACACTCACCCAATGTTTCACACTCCCACACACACCCAATGTTTCACACTCACACACTCACCCAATGCTTCACACTCCCACACTCACCCAATGCTTCACACTCCCACGCTCACCCAATGTTTCACACTCCCACACTCACCCAATGTTTCACACACTCACACTCACCCAATTTTTCACATTCACCCAATGTTTCACACACCGATACTCACCCAATGTTTCACACTCATACACTCACCCAATGTTTCACACTCCCACACTCACACAATGTTTCACACTCCCACACTCACCCAATGTTTCACAATCCAACACTCACCCAATGTATAACACTCCTACACTCACCCAATGTTTCACACTCCCACACTCACCCAATGTTTCACACTCCCACTCTCACCCAATGTTTCACACTCCCACACTCACCCAATGTTCCACACTCACCCAATGTTTCACACTCCCACATTCACCCAATGTTTCAAACTCCTACACTCACCCAGTGTTTCACACTCCCACACTCGCCCAATGTTTCACACTCCCACACTCACCCAATGTTTCACACTCCCACACTCACCCAATGATTCACACTCCCACACTCACATAAAGTTTCACACTCCCACACTTACCCAATGTTTCACACTCCCACACTCACCCAATGTTTCACACTCCCACACTCACCCAATATTTCACACTCTCAAACTCACCCAATGTTTCACACTCCCACACTCACCCAATGTTTCACACTCACACACTAACACAATGATTGACACTCTCACACTCACCCAATGTTTCACACTCTCACACTCACCCAATGTTTCCATTTAACCAATGTTTCACACTCCCACACTCACCCAATGTTTCACACTAACACACTAACCCGATGTTCCAAACTCTCAAACTCCCCCAATGTTTCACACTCCCACACTCACCCAATGTTTCACACTCTCACACTCACCCATTGTTTCACACTCCCACACTCACCCAATGTTTCACACTCCCACACTCACCCAATGTTTCACACTCTCACACTCACCCAATGTTTCACACTCCCACACTCACCCAATGTTTCACACTCCCACACTCACCCAATGTTTCACACTCCCACACTCACCCAATGTTTCACACTCCCACACTCACCCAATGTTTCACACTCCCACACTCACCCAATGCTTCACACTACCACACTCACCCAATGTTTCACACTCTCACACTCACCCAATGTTTCACACACCCACACCCCCCCAATGTTTCACCCCCCACACTCACCCAATGTTTCACACTCCCACACTCAACCAATGTTTCACACTCCGACACTCACCCAATGTTTCACAATCCCACACTCAGCCAATGTTTCACACTGCCACACTCACCCAATGTTTCACACTCCCACACCCACCCAATGTTTCACACTTCCACACTCACCCAATGTGTCACACTCCCACACTCACCCACTGTTTCACACTCCCACACTCACCCAATGTTTCACACTCACCCAATGTTTCACACTCCCACACTCACCCAATGTTTCACACTCCCACACTAACCCAATGTTTCACACTCACACAATGTCTCACACTCCCACACTCGCCCAATTTTTCACACTCCCACACTCACCCAATTTTTCACACTCACGCACTCACCCAATGTTTCACACTCCCACACACACCCAATGTTTCACACACCCAATGCTTCACACTCCCACACTCACCCAATGTTTCACAATCATACACTCACCCAATGTTTCACACTCCCACACTCACCCAATGTTTCACAGTCCCACACTCACCCAATGTTTCACATTCCCTCACTCACCAATTTTTCACACTCCCACACTCACCCAATTTTTCACACTCACGCACTCACCCAATGTTTCACACTCCCACACACACCCAATGTTTCACACACGCACATACACCCAATGCTTCACACTCCCACACTCACCCAATGTTTCACACTCCCACACTCACCCAATGTTTCACACTCCCACACTCACCCAATGTTTCACACTCCCACACTCACCCAATGTTTCACACTCCCACACTCACCCAATGTTTCACACTCCCACACTCACCCAATGTTTCACAGTCCCACACTCTCCCAATGTCTCACAGTCCCACACACAACCAATGTTTCACACTCCCACATTCAACCAATGTTTCACACTCCCACACTCACCCAATGTTTCACACTCCCACACTCACCCAATGTTTCACACTCCCACACTCACCCAATGTTTCACACTCCCACACTCACCCAATGTTTCACACTCACCCAATGTTTCACACACCCACATTCACCCAATGTTTCACAATCATACACTCACCCAATGTCTCACACACCCACACTCACCCAATGTTTCACACTCCCACACTCACCCAATGTTTCACACTCGCACACTCACCCAATGTTTCACTCTCCCACACTCACCCAATGTTTCACACTCCCACACTCACCCAATGTTTCACACTCCCACACACACCCAATGTTTCACACTCCCACACTCACCCAATGTTTCACACTCCCACACTCACCCAATGTTTCACACCCCGACAGTCACCCAATGTTTCACACTCCCACACTCGCCCAGTGTTTCACACTCCCACACTCACCCAATGTTTCAGACTCCCACACTCACCCAATGTTTCACACTCCCACACTCGCCCAATGTTTCACACTCCCACACTCACCCAGTGTTTCACACACCCACACTCACCCACTGTTTCACACTCCCACACTCGCCCAATGGTTCACAGTCACACACACACCCAATGTTTCACACTCCCACACTCACCCAATGTTTCACACTCCCACACTCACCCAATGTTTCACACTCCCACACTCACCCAATGTTTCCCACTCCCACACTCACCCAATGTTTCACACTCACCCAATGTTTCACACACCCACACTCACCCAATGTTTCACAATCATACACTCACCCAATGTTTCACACTCCCACACTCACCCAATGTTTCACAGTCCCACACTCACCCAATGTTTCACATTCCCTCACTCACCAATTTTTCACACTCACACACTCACCCAATTTTTCACACTCACACACTCACCCAATGTTTCACACTCCCACACACACCCAATGTTTCACACTCCCACACACACCCAATGCTTCACACTCCCACACTCACCCAATGTTTCACACCCCGACACTCACACAATGTTTCACACTCCCACACTCTCCCAATGTTTCACACTCCCACACTCAGCCAGTGTTTCACACTCCCACACTCGCCCAATGTTTCACACTCCCACACTCACCCAATGCTTCACACTCCCACACTCGCCCAATGTTTCAGACTCCCACACTCACCCAATGTATCACACTCTCAAACTCACCCAATGTTTCACACTCCCACACTCACCCAATGTTTCACACTCCCACACTCACCCAATGTTTCACACTCCCACACTCACCCAATGTTTCACACTCCCACACTCACCCACTGTTTCACACTCCCACACTCACCCAATGTTTCACACTCCCACACTCACCCAATGTTTCACACTCCCACACTCACCCAATGTTTCACACTCCCACACTCACCCAATGCTTCACACTCACCCAATGTTTCACACTCTCACACTCACCCAATGTTTCACACTCCCTCATTCACCCACTGTTTAACACTCCCACACTCACCCAATGCTTCATATTCACCCAATGTTTCACACTCTCACACTCACCCAATGTTTCACACTCCCACACTCACCCAATGTTTCACACTCCCACACTCACCCAATGTTTCACACTCCCACACTCACCCAATGTGTCTCACTCCCACACTCACCCAATGTTTCACACTCCCACACTCACCCAATATTTCACACTCACCCAATGTTTCACACTCACCCAATGTTTCACACTCCCACACTCACCCAATGATTCACACTCACCCAATGATTCACACTCCCACACTCAACCAATGTTTCACACACTCACACACCCAATGTTTCACACTCCCACACTCACCCAATGTTTCACACTCTCACACTCACCCAATGCTTCACACTCCCACACTCACCCAATGTTTCACAATCATACACTCACCCAATGTTTCACACTCCCACACTCACCCAATGTTTCACAGTCCCACACTCACCCAATGTTTCACACTCCCACACTCACCCAATGTTTCACACTCGCACACTCACCCAATGTTTCACACTCCCACACTCAACCAATGTTTCACACTCCCACACTCACCCAATGTTTCACACTCCCACACTCACCCAATGTTTCACACTCCCACACACACCCAATGTTTCACACTCCCACACTCACCCAATGTTTCGCACTCCCACACTCACCCAATGTTTCACACCCCGACAGTCACCCAATGTTTCACACTCCCACACTCTCCCAATGTTTCACACTCCCACACTCGCCCACTGTTTCACACTCCCACACTCTCCCAATGTCTCACAGTCCCACACACAACCAATGTTTCACACTCTCACACTCAACCAATGTTTCACACTCCCACACTCACCCAATGTTTCACACTCCCACACTCACCCAATGTTTCACACTCCCACACTCACCCAATGTTTCACACTCCCACACTCACCCAATGTTTCACACTCACCCAATGTTTCACACACCCACATTCACCCAATGTTTCACAATCATACACTCACCCAATGTTTCACACACCCACACTCACCCAATGTTTCACACTCCCACACTCACCCAATGTTTCACACTCGCACACTCACCCAATGTTTCACTCTCCCACACTCACCCAATGTTTCACACTCCCACACTCACCCAATGTTTCACACTCCCACACTCACCCAATGTTTCACACTCCCACACACACCCAATGTTTCACACTCCCACACTCACCCAATGTTTCACACTCCCACACTCACCCAATGTTTCACACCCCGACAGTCACCCAATGTTTCACACTCCCACACTCGCCCAGTGTTTCACACTCCCACACTCACCCAATGTTTCAGACTCCCACACTCACCCAATGTTTCACACTCCCACACTCGCCCAATGTTTCACACTCCCACACTCACCCAATGTTTCACACACCCACACTCACCCACTGTTTCACACTCCCACACTCGCCCAATGGATCACAGTCACACACACACCCAATGTTTCACACTCCCACACTCACCCAATGTTTCACACTCCCACACTCACCCAATGTTTCCCAATCCCACACTCACACAATGTTTCACACTCACCCAATGTTTCACACACCCACACTCACCCAATGTTTCACAATCATACACTCACCCAATGTTTCACACTCCCACACTCACCCAATGTTTCACAGTCCCACACTCACCCAATGTTTCACATTCCCTCACTCACCAATTTTTCACACTCCCACACTCACCCAATTTTTCACACTCACACACTCACCCAATGTTTCACACTCCCACACTCAGCCAGTGTTTCACACTCCCACACTCGCCCAATGTTTCACACTCCCACACTCACCCAATGCTTCACACTCCCACACTCGCCAAATGTTTCACACTCCCACACTCACCCAATGTATCACACTCTCAAACTCACCCAATGTTTCACACTCCCACACTCACCCAATGTTTCACACTCCCACACTCACCCAATGTTTCACACTCCCACACTCACCCAATGTTTCACACTCCCATACTCACCCAATGTTTCACATTCCCTCACTCACCAATTTTTCACACTCCCGCACTCACCCAATTTTTCACACTCACGCACTCACCCAATGTTTCACACTCCCACACACACCCAATGTTTCACACACCCACACACACCCAATGCTTCACACTCCCACACTCACCCAATGTTTCACAATCATACACTCACCCAATGTTTCACACTCCCACACTCACCCAATGTTTCACAGTCCCACACTCACCCAATGTTTCACACTCCCACACTCACCCAATGTTTCACACTCGCACACTCACCCAATGTTTCACACTCCCACACTCACCCAATGTTTCACACTCCCACACTCACCCAATGTTTCACACTCCCACACTCACCCAATGTTTCACACTCCCACACACACCCAATGTTTCGCACTCCCACACTCACCCAATGTTTCGCACTCCCACACTCACCCAATGTTTCACACCCCGACAGTCACCCAATGTTTCACACTCCCACACTCTCCCAATGTTTCACACTCCCACACTCGCCCAATGTTTCACACTCCCACACTCTCCCAATGTCTCACAGTCCCACACACAACCAATGTTTCACACTCCCACACTCAACCAATGTTTCACACTCCCACACACACCCAATGTTTCACACTCCCACACTCACCCAATGTTTCACACTCCCACACTCACCCAATGTTTCACACTCCCACACTCACCCAATGTTTCACACTCACCCAATGTTTCACACACCCACATTCACCCAATGTTTCACAATCATACACTCACCCAATGTTTCACACACCCACACTCACCCAATGTTTCACACTCCCACACTCACCCAATGTTTCACACTCGCACACTCACCCAATGTTTCACTCTCCCACACTCACCCAATGTTTCACACACCCACACTCACCCAATGTTTCACACTCCCACACTCACCCAATGTTTCACACTCCCACACACACCCAATGTTTCACACTCCCACACTCACCCAATGTTTCACACTCCCACACTCACCCAATGTTTCACACCCCGACAGTCACCCAATGTTTCACACTCCCACACTCGCCCAGTGTTTCACACTCCCACACTCGCCCAATGTTTCAGACTCCCACACTCACCCAATGTTTCACACTCCCACACTCACCCAATGTTTCCCACTCCCACACTCACCCAATGTTTCACACACCCACACTCACCCAATGTTTCACAATCATACACTCACCCAATGTTTCACAGTCCCACACTCACCCAATGTTTCACACTCCCACACTCACCCAATGTTTCACACTCGCACACTCACCCAATGTTTCACACTCCCACACTCACCCAATGTTTCACACTCCCACACTCACCCAATGTTTCACACTCCCACACTCACCCAATGTTTCACACTCCCACACACACCCAATGTTTCACACTCCCACACTCACCCAATGTTTCGCACTCCCACACTCACCCAATGTTTCACACCCCGACAGTCACCCAATGTTTCACACTCCCACACTCTCCCAATGTTTCACACTCCCACACTCGCCCAATGTTTCACACTCCCACACTCTCCCAATGTCTCACAGTCCCACACACAACCAATGTTTCACACTCCCACACTCAACCAATGTTTCACACTCCCACACACACCCAATGTTTCACACTCCCACACTCACCCAATGTTTCACACTCCCACACTCACCCAATGTTTCACACTCCCACACTCACCCAATGTTTCACACTCACCCAATGTTTCACACACCCACATTCACCCAATGTTTCACAATCATACACTCACCCAATGTTTCACACACCCACACTCACCCAATGTTTCACACTCCCACACTCACCCAATGTTTCACACTCGCACACTCACCCAATGTTTCACTCTCCCACACTCACCCAATGTTTCACACTCCCACACTCACCCAATGTTTCACACTCCCACACTCACCCAATGTTTCACACTCCCACACACACCCAATGTTTCACACTCCCACACTCACCCAATGTTTCACACTCCCACACTCACCCAATGTTTCACACCCCGACAGTCACCCAATGTTTCACACTCCCACACTCGCCCAGTGTTTCACACTCCCACACTCACCCAATGTTTCAGACTCCCACACTCACCCAATGTTTCACACTCCCACACTCGCCCAATGTTTCACACTCCCACACTCACCCAGTGTTTCACACACCCACACTCACCCACTGTTTCACACTCCCACACTCGCCCAATGGTTCACAGTCACACACACACCCAATGTTTCACACTCCCACACTCACCCAATGTTTCACACTCCCACACTCACCCAATGTTTCCCACTCCCACACTCACCCAATGTTTCACACACCCACACTCACCCAATGTTTCACAATCATACACTCACCCAATGTTTCACATTCCCTCACTCACCAATTTTTCACACTCCCACACTCACCCAATTTTTCACACTCACACACTCACCCAATGTTTCACACTCCCACACCCACCCAATGTTTCACACTCCCACACACACCCAATGCTTCACACTCCCACGCTCACCCAATGTTTCCCACTCCCACACTCACCCAATGTTTCCCACTCCCACACTCACCCAATGTTTCACACTCCCACACTCACCCAATGTTTCACAGTCCCACACTCACCCAATGTTTCACATTCCCTCACTCACCAATTTTTCACACTCCCACACTCACCCAATTTTTCACACTCACACACTCACCCAATGTTTCACACTCCCACACACACCCAATGTTTCACACTCCCACACACACCCAATGCTTCACACTCCCACACTCACCCAATGTTTCACACCCCGACACTCACACAATGTTTCACACTCCCACACTCACCCAATGATTCACACTCACCCAATGATTCACACTCCCACACTCAACCAATGTTTCACACACTCACACACCCAATGTTTCACACTCCCACACTCACCCAATGTTTCACACTCTCACACTCACCCAATGCTTCACACTCCCACACTCACCCAATGTTTCACAATCATACACTCACCCAATGTTTCACACTCCCACACTCACCCAATGTTTCACAGTCCCACACTCACCCAATGTTTCACACTCCCACACTCACCCAATGTTTCACACTCGCACACTCACCCAATGTTTCACACTCCCACACTCAACCAATGTTTCACACTCCCACACTCACCCAATGTTTCACACTCCCACACTCGCCCACTGTTTCACACTCCCACACTCTCCCAATGTCTCACAGTCCCACACACAACCAATGTTTCACACTCCCACACTCAACCAATGTTTCACACTCCCACACTCACCCAATGTTTCACACTCCCACACTCACCCAATGTTTCACACTCCCACACTCACCCAATGTTTCACACTCACCCAATGTTTCACACACCCACATTCACCCAATGTTTCACAATCATACACTCACCCAATGTTTCACACACCCACACTCACCCAATGTTTCACACTCCCACACTCACCCAATGTTTCACACTCGCACACTCACCCAATGTTTCACTCTCCCACACTCACCCAATGTTTCACACTCCCACACTCACCCAATGTTTCACACTCCCACACTCACCCAATGTTTCACACTCCCACACACACCCAATGTTTCACACTCCCACACTCACCCAATGTTTCACACTCCCACACTCACCCAATGTTTCACACCCCGACAGTCACCCAATGTTTCACACTCCCACACTCGCCCAGTGTTTCACACTCCCACACTCACCCAATGTTTCAGACTCCCACACTCACCCAATGTTTCACACTCCCACACTCGCCCAATGTTTCACACTCCCACACTCACCCAGTGTTTCACACACCCACATTCACCCACTGTTTCACACTCCCACACTCGCCCAATGGATCACAGTCACACACACACCCAATGTTTCACACTCCCACACTCACCCAATGTTTCACACTCCCACACTCACCCAATGTTTCCCAATCCCACACTCACACAATGTTTCACACTCACCCAATGTTTCACACACCCACACTCACCCAATGTTTCACAATCATACACTCACCCAATGTTTCACACTCCCACACTCACCCAATGTTTCACAGTCCCACACTCACCCAATGTTTCACATTCCCTCACTCACCAATTTTTCACACTCCCACACTCACCCAATTTTTCACACTCACACACTCACCCAATGTTTCACACTCCCACACTCAGCCAGTGTTTCACACTCCCACACTCGCCCAATGTTTCACACTCCCACACTCACCCAATGCTTCACACTCCCACACTCGCCAAATGTTTCACACTCCCACACTCACCCAATGTATCACACTCTCAAACTCACCCAATGTTTCACACTCCCACACTCACCCAATGTTTCACACTCCCACACTCACCCAATGCTTCACACTCCCACACTCACCCAATGTTTCACACTCCCACACTCACCCAATGTTTCACACTCCCACACTCACCCACTGTTTCACACTCCCACACTCACCCACTGTTTCACACTCCCACACTCACCCACTGTTTCACACTCCCACACTCACCCAATGTTTCACACTCCCACACTCACCCAATGTTTCACACTCCCACACTCACCCAATGTTTCACACTCCCACACTCACCCAATGTTTCACACTCCCACACTCACCCAATGCTTCACACTCACCCAATGTTTCACACTCTCACACTCACCCAATGTTTCACACTCCCTCACTCACCCACTGTTTAACACTCCCACACTCACCCAATGCTTCATATTCACCCAATGTTTCACACTCTCACACTCACCCAATGTTTCACACTCCCACACTCACTCAATGTTTCACACTCCCACACTCACCCAATGTTTCACACTCCCACACTCACCCAATGTTTCACACTCACCCAATGTTACACACTCACCCAATGTTTCACACTCCCACACTCACCCAATGATTCACACTCACCCAATGATTCACACTCCCACACTCAACCAATGTTTCACACACTCACACACCCAATGTTTCACACTCCCACACGCACCCAATGTTTCACACTCTCACACTCACCCAATGTTTCACACTCCCACACTCACCCAATGTTTCACACTCCCACACTTACCCAATGTTTCACACTCCCACACTCACCCAATGTTTCACACCCCGACACTCACACAATGTTTCACACTCCCACACTCTCCCAATGTTTCACACTCCCACACTCAGCCAGTGTTTCACACTCCCACACTCGCCCAATGTTTCACACTCCCACACTCACCCAATGCTTCACACTCCCACACTCGCCCAATGTTTCAGACTCCCACACTCACCCAATGTATCACACTCTCAAACTCACCCAATGTTTCACACTCCCACACTCACCCAATGTTTCACACTCCCACACTCACCCAATGTTTCACACTCCCACACTCACCCAATGTTTCACACTCCCACACTCACCCACTGTTTCACACTCCCACACTCACCCACTGTTTCACACTCCCACACTCACCCAATGTTTCACACTCCCACACTCACCCAATGTTTCACACTCCCACACTCACCCAATGTTTCACACTCCCACACTCACCCAATGCTTCACACTCACCCAATGTTTCACACTCTCACACTCACCCAATGTTTCACACTCCCTCATTCACCCACTGTTTAACACTCCCACACTCACCCAATGCTTCATATTCACCCAATGTTTCACACTCTCACACTCACCCAATGTTTCACACTCCCACACTCACCCAATGTTTCACACTCCCACACTCACCCAATGTTTCACACTCCCACACTCACCCAATGTGTCTCACTCCCACACTCACCCAATGTTTCACACTCCCACACTCACCCAATATTTCACACTCACCCAATGTTTCACACTCACCCAATGTTTCACACTCCCACACTCACCCAATGATTCACACTCACCCAATGATTCACACTCCCACACTCAACCAATGTTTCACACACTCACACACCCAATGTTTCACACTCCCACACTCACCCAATGTTTCACACTCTCACACTCACCCAATGCTTCACACTCCCACACTCACCCAATGTTTCACAATCATACACTCACCCAATGTTTCACACTCCCACACTCACCCAATGTTTCACAGTCCCACACTCACCCAATGTTTCACACTCCCACACTCACCCAATGTTTCACACTCGCACACTCACCCAATGTTTCACACTCCCACACTCAACCAATGTTTCACACTCCCACACTCACCCAATGTTTCACACTCCCACACTCACCCAATGTTTCACACTCCCACACACACCCAATGTTTCACACTCCCACACTCACCCAATGTTTCGCACTCCCACACTCACCCAATGTTTCACACCCCGACAGTCACCCAATGTTTCACACTCCCACACTCTCCCAATGTTTCACACTCCCACACTCGCCCACTGTTTCACACTCCCACACTCTCCCAATGTCTCACAGTCCCACACACAACCAATGTTTCACACTCTCACACTCAACCAATGTTTCACACTCCCACACTCACCCAATGTTTCACACTCCCACACTCACCCAATGTTTCACACTCCCACACTCACCCAATGTTTCACACTCCCACACTCACCCAATGTTTCACACTCACCCAATGTTTCACACACCCACATTCACCCAATGTTTCACAATCATACACTCACCCAATGTTTCACACACCCACACTCACCCAATGTTTCACACTCCCACACTCACCCAATGTTTCACACTCGCACACTCACCCAATGTTTCACTCTCCCACACTCACCCAATGTTCCACACTCACCCAATGTTTCACACTCCCACACTCACCCAATGTTTCACACTCCCACACTCACCCAATGTTTCACACTCCCACACACACCCAATGTTTCACACTCCCACACTCACCCAATGTTTCACACTCCGACACTCACCCAATGTTTCACACCCCGACAGTCACCCAATGTTTCACACTCCCACACTCGCCCAGTGTTTCACACTCCCACACTCACCCAATGTTTCAGACTCCCACACTCACCCAATGTTTCACACTCCCACACTCACCCAATGTTTCACACACCCACACTCACCCACTGTTTCACACTCCCACACTCGCCCAATGGATCACAGTCACACACACACCCAATGTTTCACACTCCCACACTCACCCAATGTTTCACACTCCCACACTCACCCAATGTTTCCCAATCCCACACTCACACAATGTTTCACACTCACCCAATGTTTCACACACCCACACTCACCCAATGTTTCACAATCATACACTCACC
The DNA here is from genome assembly GCF_052327205.1 of Somniosus microcephalus. Classification (NCBI taxonomy): domain Eukaryota; kingdom Metazoa; phylum Chordata; class Chondrichthyes; order Squaliformes; family Somniosidae; genus Somniosus; species Somniosus microcephalus. The sequence goes on along the minus strand of NC_140989.1, from coordinate 380,330,573 downwards.
CAATGTTTCACACTCCCACACTCACCCAATGTTTCACAGTCCCACACTCACCCAATGTTTCACATTCCCTCACTCACCAATTTTTCACACTCCCACACTCACCCAATTTTTCACACTCACACACTCACCCAATGTTTCACACTCCCACACTCAGCCAGTGTTTCACACTCCCACACTCGCCCAATGTTTCACACTCCCACACTCACCCAATGCTTCACACTCCCACACTCGCCAAATGTTTCACACTCCCACACTCACCCAATGTATCACACTCTCAAACTCACCCAATGTTTCACACTCCCACACTCACCCAATGTTTCACACTCCCACACTCACCCAATGTTTCACACTCCCACACACACCCAATGTTTCACACTCCCACACTCACCCAATGTTTCACACTCCCATACTCACCCAATGTTTCACATTCCCTCACTCACCAATTTTTCACACTCCCGCACTCACCCAATTTTTCACACTCACGCACTCACCCAATGTTTCACACTCCCACACACACCCAATGTTTCACACACCCACACACACCCAATGCTTCACACTCCCACACTCACCCAATGTTTCACAATCATACACTCACCCAATGTTTCACACTCCCACACTCACCCAATGTTTCACAGTCCCACACTCACCCAATGTTTCACACTCCCACACTCACCCAATGTTTCACACTCGCACACTCACCCAATGTTTCACACTCCCACACTCACCCAATGTTTCACACTCCCACACTCACCCAATGTTTCACACTCCCACACTCACCCAATGTTTCACACTCCCACACACACCCAATGTTTCGCACTCCCACACTCACCCAATGTTTCGCACTCCCACACTCACCCAATGTTTCACACCCCGACAGTCACCCAATGTTTCACACTCCCACACTCTCCCAATGTTTCACACTCCCACACTCGCCCAATGTTTCACACTCCCACACTCTCCCAATGTCTCACAGTCCCACACACAACCAATGTTTCACACTCCCACACTCAACCAATGTTTCACACTCCCACACACACCCAATGTTTCACACTCCCACACTCACCCAATGTTTCACACTCCCACACTCACCCAATGTTTCACACTCCCACACTCACCCAATGTTTCACACTCACCCAATGTTTCACACACCCACATTCACCCAATGTTTCACAATCATACACTCACCCAATGTTTCACACACCCACACTCACCCAATGTTTCACACTCCCACACTCACCCAATGTTTCACACTCGCACACTCACCCAATGTTTCACTCTCCCACACTCACCCAATGTTTCACACACCCACACTCACCCAATGTTTCACACTCCCACACTCACCCAATGTTTCACACTCCCACACACACCCAATGTTTCACACTCCCACACTCACCCAATGTTTCACACTCCCACACTCACCCAATGTTTCACACCCCGACAGTCACCCAATGTTTCACACTCCCACACTCGCCCAGTGTTTCACACTCCCACACTCGCCCAATGTTTCAGACTCCCACACTCACCCAATGTTTCACACTCCCACACTCGCCCAATGTTTCACACTCCCACACTCACCCAGTGTTTCACACACCCACACTCACCCACTGTTTCACACTCCCACACTCGCCCAATGGTTCACAGTCACACACACACCCAATGTTTCACACTCCCACACTCACCCAATGTTTCACACTCCCACACTCACCCAATGTTTCCCACTCCCACACTCACCCAATGTTTCACACACCCACACTCACCCAATGTTTCACAATCATACACTCACCCAATGTTTCACAGTCCCACACTCACCCAATGTTTCACACTCCCACACTCACCCAATGTTTCACACTCGCACACTCACCCAATGTTTCACACTCCCACACTCACCCAATGTTTCACACTCCCACACTCACCCAATGTTTCACACTCCCACACTCACCCAATGTTTCACACTCCCACACACACCCAATGTTTCACACTCCCACACTCACCCAATGTTTCGCACTCCCACACTCACCCAATGTTTCACACCCCGACAGTCACCCAATGTTTCACACTCCCACACTCTCCCAATGTTTCACACTCCCACACTCGCCCAATGTTTCACACTCCCACACTCTCCCAATGTCTCACAGTCCCACACACAACCAATGTTTCACACTCCCACACTCAACCAATGTTTCACACTCCCACACACACCCAATGTTTCACACTCCCACACTCACCCAATGTTTCACACTCCCACACTCACCCAATGTTTCACACTCACCCAATGTTTCACACACCCACATTCACCCAATGTTTCACACTCCCACACTCACCCAATGTTTCACACTCGCACACTCACCAAATGTTTCACTCTCCCACACTCACCCAATGTTTCACACTCCCACACTCACCCAATGTTTCACACTCCCACACTCACCCAATGTTTCACACTCCCACACACACCCAATGTTTCACACTCCCACACTCACCCAATGTTTCACACTCCCACACTCACCCAATGTTTCACACCCCGACAGTCACCCAATGTTTCACACTCCCACACTCGCCCAGTGTTTCACACTCCCACACTCACCCAATGTTTCAGACTCCCACACTCACCCAATGTTTCACACTCCCACACTCGCCCAATGTTTCACACTCCCACACTCACCCAGTGTTTCACACACCCACACTCACCCACTGTTTCACACTCCCACACTCGCCCAATGGTTCACAGTCACACACACACCCAATGTTTCACACTCCCACACTCACCCAATGTTTCACACTCCCACACTCACCCAATGTTTCCCACTCCCACACTCACCCAATGTTTCCCACTCCCACACTCACCCAATGTTTCACACACCCACACTCACCCAATGTTTCACAATCATACACTCACCCAATGTTTCACATTCCCTCACTCACCAATTTTTCACACTCCCACACTCACCCAATTTTTCACACTCACACACTCACCCAATGTTTCACACTCCCACACCCACCCAATGTTTCACACTCCCACACACACCCAATGCTTCACACTCCCACACTCACCCAATGTTTCCCACTCCCACACTCACCCAATGTTTCCCACTCCCACACTCACCCAATGTTTCACACTCCCACACTCACCCAATGTTTCACAGTCCCACACTCACCCAATGTTTCACATTCCCTCACTCACCAATTTTTCACACTCCCACACTCACCCAATTTTTCACACTCACACACTCACCCAATGTTTCACACTCCCACACACACCCAATGTTTCACACTCCCACACACACCCAATGCTTCACACTCCCACACTCACCCAATGTTTCACACCCCGACACTCACACAATGTTTCACACTCCCACACTCACCCAATGATTCACACTCACCCAATGATTCACACTCCCACACTCAACCAATGTTTCACACACTCACACACCCAATGTTTCACACTCCCACACTCACCCAATGTTTCACACTCTCACACTCACCCAATGCTTCACACTCCCACACTCACCCAATGTTTCACAATCATACACTCACCCAATGTTTCACACTCCCACACTCACCCAATGTTTCACAGTCCCACACTCACCCAATGTTTCACACTCCCACACTCACCCAATGTTTCACACTCGCACACTCACCCAATGTTTCACACTCCCACACTCAACCAATGTTTCACACTCCCACACTCACCCAATGTTTCACACTCCCACACTCGCCCACTGTTTCACACTCCCACACTCTCCCAATGTCTCACAGTCCCACACACAACCAATGTTTCACACTCCCACACTCAACCAATGTTTCACACTCCCACACTCACCCAATGTTTCACACTCCCACACTCACCCAATGTTTCACACTCCCACACTCACCCAATGTTTCACACTCACCCAATGTTTCACACACCCACATTCACCCAATGTTTCACAATCATACACTCACCCAATGTTTCACACACCCACACTCACCCAATGTTTCACACTCCCACACTCACCCAATGTTTCACACTCGCACACTCACCCAATGTTTCACTCTCCCACACTCACCCAATGTTTCACACTCCCACACTCACCCAATGTTTCACACTCCCACACTCACCCAATGTTTCACACTCCCACACACACCCAATGTTTCACACTCCCACACTCACCCAATGTTTCACACTCCCACACTCACCCAATGTTTCACACCCCGACAGTCACCCAATGTTTCACACTCCCACACTCGCCCAGTGTTTCACACTCCCACACTCACCCAATGTTTCAGACTCCCACACTCACCCAATGTTTCACACTCCCACACTCGCCCAATGTTTCACACTCCCACACTCGCCCAATGGATCACAGTCACACACACACCCAATGTTTCACACTCCCACACTCACCCAATGTTTCACACTCCCACACTCACCCAATGTTTCCCAATCCCACACTCACACAATGTTTCACACTCACCCAATGTTTCACACACCCACACTCACCCAATGTTTCACAATCATACACTCACCCAATGTTTCACACTCCCACACTCACCCAATGTTTCACAGTCCCACACTCACCCAATGTTTCACATTCCCTCACTCACCAATTTTTCACACTCCCACACTCACCCAATTTTTCACACTCACACACTCACCCAATGTTTCACACTCCCACACTCAGCCAGTGTTTCACACTCCCACACTCGCCCAATGTTTCACACTCCCACACTCACCCAATGCTTCACACTCCCACACTCGCCAAATGTTTCACACTCCCACACTCACCCAATGTATCACACTCTCAAACTCACCCAATGTTTCACACTCCCACACTCACCCAATGTTTCACACTCCCACACTCACCCAATGCTTCACACTCCCACACTCACCCAATGTTTCACACTCCCACACTCACCCAATGTTTCACACTCCCACACTCACCCACTGTTTCACACTCCCACACTCACCCACTGTTTCACACTCCCACACTCACCCACTGTTTCACACTCCCACACTCACCCACTGTTTCACACTCCCACACTCACCCACTGTTTCACACTCCCACACTCACCCAATGTTTCACACTCCCACACTCACCCAATGTTTCACACTCCCACACTCACCCAATGTTTCACACTCCCACACTCACCCAATGTTTCACACTCCCACACTCACCCAATGCTTCACACTCACCCAATGTTTCACACTCTCACACTCACCCAATGTTTCACACTCCCTCACTCACCCACTGTTTAACACTCCCACACTCACCCAATGCTTCATATTCACCCAATGTTTCACACTCTCACACTCACCCAATGTTTCACACTCCCACACTCACTCAATGTTTCACACTCCCACACTCACCCAATGTTTCACACTCCCACACTCACCCAATGTTTCACACTCACCCAATGTTACACACTCACCCAATGTTTCACACTCCCACACTCACCCAATGATTCACACTCACCCAATGATTCACACTCCCACACTCAACCAATGTTTCACACACTCACACACCCAATGTTTCACACTCCCACACTCACCCAATGTTTCACACTCTCACACTCACCCAATGTTTCACACTCCCACACTCACCCAATGTTTCACACTCCCACACTTACCCAATGTTTCACACTCCCACACTCATACAATGTTTCACATTCCCACACTCACCCAATGTTTCACACTCCCACACTCACCCAATGTTTCACACTCACACAATGTTTCACACTCCCACACTCGCCCAATGTTTCACACTCCCACACTCACCCAATGTATCACACTCTCAAACTCACCCAATGTTTCACACTCCCACACTCACCCAATGTTTCACACTCCCACACTCACCCAATGTTTCACACTCCCACACTCACCCAATGTTTCACACTCACCCAATGATTCACACACCGACACTCACCCAATGTTTCACACTCATACACTCACCCAATGTTTCACACTCCCACACTCACCAAATGTTTCACACTCCCACACTAACCCAATGTTTCACACTCCCACACTCACCCAATGTTTCACACTCCCACACTCACCCAATGTTTCACACTCCCACACTCACCCAATGTTTCACACTCACCCAATGATTCGCACACCCACACTCACCCAATGTTTCACAATCATACACTCACCCAATGTTTCACACTCCCACACTCACCCAATGTTTCACAGTCCCACACTCACCCAATGTTTCACACTCCCACACTCACCCAATGTTTCACACTCGCACACTCACCCAATGTTTCACACCCCGACAGTCACCCAATGTTTCACACTCCCACACTCTCCCAATGTTTCACACTCCCACACTCGCCCAATGTTTCACACTCCCACACTCGCCCAGTGTTTCACACTCCCACACTCACCCAATGTTTCACACTCCCACACTCGCCCAATGTTTCACAGTCCCACACACACCCAATGTTTCACACTCCCACACTCACCCAATGTTTCACACTCCCACACTCACCCAATGTTTCACACTCACCCAAAGTTTCACACACCCACACTCACCCAATGTTTCACACTCCCACACTCACCCAATGTTTCACACTCCCACACTCACTAAATGATTCACACTCCCACACTAACCCAATGTTTCACACTCCCACACTCACCCAATGTTTCACACTCCCACACTCACCCAATGTTTCTCACTCCAACACTCACCCAATGTATCACACTCCCACACTCACACAATGTTTCACACTCCCACACTCACCCAATGCTTCACACTCCCACACTCACCCAATGTTTCACACTCCCACACTCACCCAATGTTTCACACTCCCACACTCACCCAATGTTTCACATTCCCACACTCACCCAATGTTTCACACTCCCACACTCACCCAATGTTTCACACTCACCCAATGATTCGCACACCCACACTCACCCAATGTTTCACAATCAGACACTCACCCAATGTTTCACACTCCCACACTCACCCAATGTTTCACACTCGCACACTCACCCAATGTTTCACACTCCCACACTCACCCAATGTCTCACACTCCCACACTCACCCAATGTTTCACACTCCCACACTCACCCAATGTTTCACACTCTCACACTCACCCAATGTTTCACACTCCCACACTCACCCAATGTTTCACACTCCCACACTTACCCAATGTTTCACACTCCCACACTCATACAATGTTTCACACTCCCACACTCACCCAATGTTTCACACTCCCACACTCACCCAATGTTTCACACTCACACAATGTTTCACACTCCCACACTCGCCCAATGTTTCACACTCCCACACTCACCCAATGTATCACACTCTCAAACTCACCCAATGTTTCACACTCCCACACTCACCCAATGTTTCACACTCCCACACTCACCCAATGTTTCACACTCCCACACTCACCCAATGTTTCACACTCACCCAATGATTCACACACCGACACTCACCCAATGTTTCACACTCATACACTCACCCAATGTTTCACACTCCCACACTCACCAAATGTTTCACACTCCCACACTAACCCAATGTTTCACACTCCCACACTCACCCAATGTTTCACACTCCCACACTCACCCAATGTTTCACACTCCAACACTCACCCAATGTATCACACTCCCACACTCACACAATGTTTCACACTCCCACACTCACCCAATGTTTCACACTCCCACACTCACCCAATGTTTCACACTCCCACACTCACCCAATGTTTCACACTCCCACACTCACCCAATGTTTCACACTCCCACACTCACCCAATGTTTCACACTCCCACACTCACCCAATGTTTCACACTCCCACACTCACCCAATGTTTCACACTCACCCAATGATTCGCACACCCACACTCACCCAATGTTTCACAATCATACACTCACCCAATGTTTCACACTCCCACACTCACCCAATGTTTCACAGTCCCACACTCACCCAATGTTTCACACTCCCACACTCACCCAATGTTTCACACTCGCACACTCACCCAATGTTTCACACCCCGACAGTCACCCAATGTTTCACACTCCCACACTCTCCCAATGTTTCACACTCCCACACTCGCCCAATGTTTCACACTCCCACACTCGCCCAGTGTTTCACACTCCCACACTCACCCAATGTTTCACACTCCCACACACACCCAATGTTTCACACTCCCACACTCAACTAATGTTTCACACTCCCACACTCACTCAATGTTTCACACTCCCACACTCACCCAATGTTTCACACTCCCACACTCACCCAATGTTTCACACTCCCACACTCACCCAATGTTTCACACTCACCCAATGTTTCACACACCCACACTCACCCAATGTTTCACACTCCCACACTCACCCAATGTTTCACACTCCCACACTCACCAAATGATTCACACTCCCACACTAACCCAATGTTTCACACTCCCACACTCACCCAATGTTTCACACTCCCACACTCACCCACTGTTTCTCACTCCAACACTCACCCAATGTATCACACTCCCACACTCACCCAATGTTTCACACTCCCACACTCACCCAATGCTTCACACTCCCACACTCACCCAATGTTTCACACTCCCACACTCACCCAATGTTTCACACTCCCACACTCACCCAATGTTTCACATTCCCACACTCACCCAATGTTTCACACTCCCACACTCACCCAATGTTTCACACTCACCCAATGATTCGCACACCCACACTCACCCAATGTTTCACAATCAGACACTCACCCAATGTTTCACACTCCCACACTCACCCAATGTTTCACAGTCCCACGCTCACCCAATGTTTCACACTCCCACACTCACCCAATGTTTCACACTCGCACACTCGCCCAATGTTTCACACTCCCACACTCACCCAATGTTTCACACTCCCACACTCACCCAATGTTTCACACTCCCACACTCACCCAATGTTTCACATTCCCTCACTCACCAATTTTTCACACTCCCACACTCACCCAATGTTTCACAGTCCCACACTCACCCAATGTTTCACACTCCCACACTCACCCAATGTTTCACACTCGCACACTCACCCAATGTTTCACACTCCCACACTCACCCAATGTTTCACACTCCCACACTCACCCAATGTTTCACACTCCCACACTCACCCAATGTTTCACACTCCCACACACACCCAATGTTTCACACTCCCACACTCACCCAATGTTTCGCACTCCCACACTCACCCAATGTTTCACACCCCGACAGTCACCCAATGTTTCACACTCCCACACTCTCCCAATGTTTCACGCTCCCACACTCGCCCAATGTTTCACACTCCCACACTCTCCCAATGTCTCACAGTCCCACACACAACCAATGTTTCACACTCCCACACTCAACCAATGTTTCACACTCCCACACTCACCCAATGTTTCACACTCCCACACTCACCCAATGTTTCACACTCCCACACTCACCCAATGTTTCACACTCACCCAATGTTTCACACACCCACATTCACCCAATGTTTCACAATCATACACTCACCCAATGTTTCACACACCCACACTCACCCAATGTTTCACACTCCCACACTCACCCAATGTTTCACACTCCCACACTCACCCAATGTTTCACACTCCCACACACACCCAATGTTTCACACTCCCACACTCACCCAATGTTTCACACTCCCACACTCACCCAATGTTTCACACCCCGACAGTCACCCAATGTTTCACACTCCCACACTCGCCCAGTGTTTCACACTCCCACACTCGCCCAATGTTTCAGACTCCCACACTCACCCAATGTTTCACACTCCCACACTCGCCCAATGTTTCACACTCCCACACTCACCCAGTGTTTCACACTCCCACACTCGCCCAATGGTTCACAGTCACACACACACCCAATGTTTCACACTCCCACACTCACCCAATGTTTCACACTCCCACACTCACCCAATGTTTCCCACTCCCACACTCACCCAATGTTTCACACACCCACACTCACCCAATGTTTCACAATCATACACTCACCCAATGTTTCACAGTCCCACACTCACCCAATGTTTCACACTCCCACACTCACCCAATGTTTCACACTCGCACACTCACCCAATGTTTCACACTCCCACACTCACCCAATGTTTCACACTCCCACACTCACCCAATGTTTCACACTCCCACACTCACCCAATGTTTCACACTCCCACACACACCCAATGTTTCACACTCCCACACTCACCCAATGTTTCGCACTCCCACACTCACCCAATGTTTCACACCCCGACAGTCACCCAATGTTTCACACTCCCACACTCTCCCAATGTTTCACACTCCCACACTCGCCCAATGTTTCACACTCCCACACTCTCCCAATGTCTCACAGTCCCACACACAACCAATGGTTCACACTCCCACACTCAACCAATGTTTCACACTCCCACACACACCCAATGTTTCAGACTCCCACACTCACCCAATGTTTCACACTCCCACACTCGCCCAATGTTTCACACTCCCACACTCACCGTGTTTCACACACCCACACTCACCCACTGTTTCACACTCCCACACTCACCCAATGTTTCACACTCCCACACTCACCCAATGTTTCACAGTCCCACACTCACCCAATGTTTCACATTCCCTCACTCACCAATTTTTCACACTCCCACACTCACCCAATTTTTCACACTCACACACTCACCCAATGTTTCACACTCCCACACACACCCAATGTTTCACACTCCCACACACACCCAATGCTTCACACTCCCACACTCACCCAATGTTTCACACCCCGACACTCACACAATGTTTCACACTCCCACACTCTCCCAATGTTTCACACTCCCACACTCGCCCAATGTTTCACACTCCCACACTCAGCCAGTGTTTCACACTCCCACACTCGCCCAATGTTTCACACTCCCACACTCACCCAATGCTCCACACTCGCCCAATGTTTCACACTCCCACACTCACCCAATGTATCACACTCTCAAACTCACCCAATGTTTCACAATCCCACACTCACCCAATGTTTCACACTCCCACACTCACCCAATGTTTCACACTCCCACACTCACCCAATGTTTCACACTCCCACACTCACCCAATGTTTCACACTCCCACACTCACCCACTGTTTCACACTCCCACACTCACCCACTGTTTCACACTCCCACACTCACCCAATGTTTCACACTCCCACACTCACCCAATGTTTCACACTCCCACACTCACCCAATGTTTCACACTCCCACACCCACCCAATGTTTCACACTCCCACACTCACCCAATGCTTCACACTCACCCAATGTTTCACACTCTCACACTCACCCAATGTTTCACACTCCCTCACTCACCCGCTGTTTAACACTCCCACACTCACCCAATGCTTCATATTCACCCAATGTTTCACACTCTCACACTCACCCAATGTTTCACACTCCCACACTCACCCAATGTTTCACACTCCCACACTCACCCAATGTTTCACACTCCCACACTCACCCAATGTCTCTCACTCCCACACTCACCCAATGTTTCACACTCCCACACTCACCCAATGTTTCACACTCACCCAATGTTTCACACTCACCCAATGTTTCACACTCCCACACTCGCCCAATGTTTCACACTCCCACACTCAGCCAGTGTTTCACACTCCCACACTCGCCCAATGTTTCACACTCCCACACTCACCCAATGCTTCACACTCCCACACTCGCCCAATGTTTCACACTCCCACACTCACCCAATGTATCACACTCTCAAACTCACCCAATGTTTCACAATCCCACACTCACCCAATGTTTCACACTCCCACACTCACCCAATGTTTCACACTCCCACACTCACCCAATGTTTCACACTCCCACACTCACCCAATGTTTCACACTCCCACACTCACCCACTGTTTCACACTCCCACACTCACCCACTGTTTCACACTCCCACACTCACCCAATGTTTCACACTCCCACACTCACCCAATGTTTCACACTCCCACACTCACCCAATGTTTCACACTCCCACACCCACCCAATGTTTCACACTCCCACACTCACCCAATGCTTCACACTCACCCAATGTTTCACACTCTCACACTCACCCAATGTTTCACACTCCCTCACTCACCCGCTGTTTAACACTCCCACACTCACCCAATGCTTCATATTCACCCAATGTTTCACACTCTCACACTCACCCAATGTTTCACACTCCCACACTCACCCAATGTTTCACACTCCCACACTCACCCAATGTTTCACACTCCCACACTCACCCAATGTCTCTCACTCCCACACTCACCCAATGTTTCACACTCCCACACTCACCCAATGTTTCACACTCACCCAATGTTTCACACTCACCCAATGTTTCACACTCCCACACTCACCCAATGATTCACACTCACCCAATGATTCACACTCCCACACTCACCCAATGTTTCACACTCTCACACTCACCCAATGTTTCACACTCCCACACTCACCCAATGTTTCACACTCCCACACTCACCCAATGTTTCACACTCCCACACTCACCCAATGTTTCACACTCCCCCAATGTTTCGCACTCCCACACTCACCCAATGTTTCACACCCCGACAGTCACCCAATGTTTCACACTCCCACACTCTCCCAATTTTTCACACTCCCACACTCGCCCAATGTTTCACACTCCCACACTCTCCCAATGTCTCACAGTCCCACACACAACCAATGTTTCACACTCCCACACTCAACCAATGTTTCACACTCCCACACTCACCCAATGTTTCACACTCCCACACTCACCCAATGTTTCACACTCCCACACTCACCCAATGTTTCACACTCCCATACTAACCCAATGTTTCACACTCACCCAATGTTTCACACACCCACATTCACCCAATGTTTCACAATCATACACTCACCCAATGTTTCACACACCCACACTCACCCAATGTTTCACACTCCCACACTCACCCAATGTTTCACACTCGCACACTCACCCAATGTTTCACTCTCCCACACTCACCCAATGTTTCACACTCCCACACTCACCCAATGTTTCACACTCCCACACTCACGCAATGTTTCACACTCCCACACACACCCAATGTTTCACACTCCCACACTCACGCAATGTTTCACACTCCCACACACACCCAATGTTTCACACTCCCACACTCACCCAATGTTTCACACTCCCACACTCACCCAATGTTTCACACCCCGACAGTCACCCAATGTTTCACACTCCCACACTCTCCCAATGTTTCACACTCCCACACTCGCCCAATGTTTCACACTCCCACACTCTCCCAATGTCTCACAGTCCCACACACAACCAATGGTTCACACTCCCACACTCAACCAATGTTTCACACTCCCACACACACCCAATGTTTCAGACTCCCACACTCACCCAATGTTTCACACTCCCACACTCGCCCAATGTTTCACACTCCCATACTCACCGTGTTTCACACACCCACACTCACCCACTGTTTCACACTCCCACACTCACCCAATGTTTCACACTCCCACACTCACCCAATGTTTCACAGTCCCACACTCACCCAATGTTTCACATTCCCTCACTCACCAATTTTTCACACTCCCACACTCACCCAATTTTTCACACTCACACACTCACCCAATGTTTCACACTCCCACACACACCCAATGTTTCACACTCCCACACACACCCAATGCTTCACACTCCCACACTCACCCAATGTTTCACACCCCGACACTCACACAATGTTTCACACTCCCACACTCTCCCAATGTTTCACACTCCCACACTCAGCCAGTGTTTCACACTCCCACACTCGCCCAATGTTTCACACTCCCACACTCACCCAATGCTTCACACTCCCACACTCGCCCAATGTTTCACACTCCCACACTCACCCAATGTATCACACTCTCAAACTCACCCAATGTTTCACAATCCCACACTCACCCAATGTTTCACACTCCCACACTCACCCAATGTTTCACACTCCCACACTCACCCAATGTTTCACACTCCCACACTCACCCAATGTTTCACACTCCCACACTCACCCACTGTTTCACACTCCCACACTCACCCACTGTTTCACACTCCCACACTCACCCAATGTTTCACACTCCCACACTCACCCAATGTTTCACACTCCCACACTCACCCAATGTTTCACACTCCCACACCCACCCAATGTTTCACACTCCCACACTCACCCAATGCTTCACACTCACCCAATGTTTCACACTCTCACACTCACCCAATGTTTCACACTCCCTCACTCACCCGCTGTTTAACACTCCCACACTCACCCAATGCTTCATATTCACCCAATGTTTCACACTCTCACACTCACCCAATGTTTCACACTCCCACACTCACCCAATGTTTCACACTCCCACACTCACCCAATGTTTCACACTCCCACACTCACCCAATGTCTCTCACTCCCACACTCACCCAATGTTTCACACTCCCACACTCACCCAATGTTTCACACTCACCCAATGTTTCACACTCACCCAATGTTTCACACTCCCACACTCACCCAATGATTCACACTCACCCAATGATTCACACTCCCACACTCACCCAATGTTTCACACTCTCACACTCACCCAATGTTTCACACTCCCACACTCACCCAATGTTTCACACTCCCACACTCACCCAATGTTTCACACTCCCACACTCACCCAATGTTTCACACTCCCCCAATGTTTCGCACTCCCACACTCACCCAATGTTTCACACCCCGACAGTCACCCAATGTTTCACACTCCCACACTCTCCCAATTTTTCACACTCCCACACTCGCCCAATGTTTCACACTCCCACACTCTCCCAATGTCTCACAGTCCCACACACAACCAATGTTTCACACTCCCACACTCAACCAATGTTTCACACTCCCACACTCACCCAATGTTTCACACTCCCACACTCACCCAATGTTTCACACTCCCACACTCACCCAATGTTTCACACTCCCATACTAACCCAATGTTTCACACTCACCCAATGTTTCACACACCCACATTCACCCAATGTTTCACAATCATACACTCACCCAATGTTTCACACACCCACACTCACCCAATGTTTCACACTCCCACACTCACCCAATGTTTCACACTCGCACACTCACCCAATGTTTCACTCTCCCACACTCACCCAATGTTTCACACTCCCACACTCACCCAATGTTTCACACTCCCACACTCACGCAATGTTTCACACTCCCACACACACCCAATGTTTCACACTCCCACACTCACGCAATGTTTCACACTCCCACACACACCCAATGTTTCACACTCCCACACTCACCCAATGTTTCACACTCCCACACTCACCCAATGTTTCACACCCCGACAGTCACCCAATGTTTCACACTCCCACACTCGCCCAGTGTTTCACACTCCCACACTCACCCAATGTTTCAGACTCCCACACTCACCCAATGTTTCACACTCCCACACTCGCCCAATGTTTCACACTCCCACACTCACCCAGTGTTTCACACACCCACACTCACCCACTGTTTCACACTCCCACACTCGCCCAATGGTTCACAGTCACACACACACCCAATGTTTCACACTCCCACACTCACCCAATGTTTCACACTCCCACACTCACCCAATGTTTCCCACTCCCACACTCACCCAATGTTTCACACTCACCCAATGTTTCACACACCCACACTCACCCAATGTTTCACAATCATACACTCACCCAATGTTTCACACTCCCACACTCACCCAATGTTTCACAGTCCCACACTCACCCAATGTTTCACATTCCCTCACTCACCAATTTTTCACACTCCCACACTCACCCAATTTTTCACACTCACACACTCACCCAATGTTTCACACTCCCACACACACCCAATGTTTCACACTCCCACACACACCCAATGCTTCACACTCCCACACTCACCCAATGTTTCACACCCCGACACTCACACAATGTTTCACACTCCCACACTCTCCCAATGTTTCACACTCCCACACTCTCCCAATGTTTCACACTCCCACACTCGCCCAATGTTTCACACTCCCACACTCAGCCAGTGTTTCACACTCCCACACTCGCCCAATGTTTCACACTCCCACACTCACCCAATGCTTCACACTCCCACACTCGCCCAATGTTTCACACTCCCACACTCACCCAATGTATCACACTCTCAAACTCACCCAATGTTTCATACTCCCACACTCACCCAATGTTTCACACTCCCACACTCACCCAATGTTTCACACTCCCACACTCACCCACTGTTTCACACTCCCACACTCACCCACTGTTTCACACTCCCACACTCACCCAATGTTTCACACTCCCACACTCACCCAATGCTTCACACTCACCCAATGTTTCACACTCTCACACTCTCCCAATGTTTCACACTCCCTCACTCACCCAATGCTTCATATTCACCCAATGTTTCACACTCTCACACTCACCCAATGTTTCACACTCCCACACTCACACAATGTTTCACACTCCCACACTCACCCAATGTTTCACACTCCCACACTCACCCAATGTCTCTCACTCCCACACTCACCCAATGTTTCACACTCACCCAATGTTTCACACTCACACACTCACCCAATGATTCACACTCACCCAATGATTCACACTCCCACACTCAACCAATGTTTCACACACTCACACACCCAATGTTTCACACTCCCACACTCACCCAATGTTTCACACTCTCACAGTCACCCAATGTTTCACACTCCCACACTCACCCAATGTTTCACACTCCCACACTTACCCAATGTTTCACACTCCCACACTCACACAATGTTTCACACTCCCACACTCACCCAATGTTTCACACTCCCACACTCACCCAATGTTTCACACTCACACAATGTTTCACACTCCCACACTCGCCCAATGTTTCACACTCCCACACTCACCCAATGTATCACACTCTCAAACTCACCCAATGTTTCACACTCCCACACTCACCCAATGTTTCACACTCCCACACTCACCCAATGTTTCACACTCCCACACTCACCCAATGTTTCACACTCAACCAATGATTCACACACCGACACTCACCCAATGTTTCACACTCCCACACTCACCCAATGTTTCACACTCCCACACTCACCCAATGTTTCACACTCACCCAATGATTCGCACACCCACACTCACCCAATGTTTCACAATCATACACTCACCCAATGTTTCACAGTCCCACACTCACCCAATGTTTCACACTCCCACACTCACCCAATGTTTCACACTCGCACACTCACCCAATGTTTCACACCCCGACAGTCACCCAATGTTTCACACTCCCACACTCTCCCAATGTTTCACACTCCCACACTCTCCCAATGTTTCACACTCCCACACTCGCCCAATGTTTCACACTCCCACACTCTCCCAATGTCTCACAGTCCCACACACAACCAATGTTTCACACTCCCACACTCAACCAATGTTTCACACTCCCACACTCACCCAATGTTTCACACTCCCACACTCACCCAATGATTCACACTCACCCAATGATTCACACTCCCACACTCAACCAATGTTTCACACACTCACACACCCAATGTTTCACACTCCCACACTCACCCAATGTTTCACACTCTCACACTCACCCAATGTTTCACACTCCCAAACTCACCCAATGTTTCACACTCCCACACTTACCCAATGTTTCACACTCCCACACTCATACAATGTTTCACACTCCCACACTCACCCAATGTTTCACACTCCCACACTCACCCAATGTTTCACACTCACACAATGTTTCACACTCCCACACTCGCCCAATGTTTCACACTCCCACACTCACCCAATGTATCACACTCTCAAACTCACCCAATGTTTCACACTCCCACACTCACCCAATGTTTCACACT
Organism: Somniosus microcephalus; assembly: GCF_052327205.1. Taxonomy (NCBI): domain Eukaryota; kingdom Metazoa; phylum Chordata; class Chondrichthyes; order Squaliformes; family Somniosidae; genus Somniosus; species Somniosus microcephalus. The sequence continues at coordinate 380,312,728 of NC_140989.1, read as the reverse complement.
CCCACACTCACCCAATGTTTCACACTCCCACACTCACCCAATGTTTCACACTCACCCAATGATTCACACACCGACACTCACCCAATGTTTCACACTCATACACTCACCCAATGTTTCACACTCCCACACTCACCAAATGTTTCACACTCCCACACTAACCCAATGTTTCACACTCCCACACTCACCCAATGTTTCACACTCCCACACTCACCCAATGTTTCACACTCCAACACTCACCCAATGTATCACACTCCCACACTCACCCAATGTTTCACACTCCCACACTCACCCAATGTTTCACACTCCCACACTGACCCAATGTTTCACACTCCCACACTCACCCAATGTTTCACACTCCCACACTCACCCAATGTTTCACACTCCCACACTCACCCAATGTTTCACACTCACCCAATGATTCGCACACCCACACTCACCCAATGTTTCACAGTCCCACACTCACCCAATGTTTCACACTCCCACACTCACCCAATGTTTCACACCCCGACAGTCACCCAATGTTTCACACTCCCACACTCTCCCAATGTTTCACACTCCCATACTCGCCCAATGTTTCACACTCCCACACTCACCCAATGTTTCACACTCCCACACTCACCCAATGTTTCAGACTCCCACACTCACCCAATGTTTCACACTCCCACACTCGCCCAATGTTTCACACTCCCACACTCGCCCAGTGTTTCACACTCCCACACTCACCCAATGTTTCACACTCCCACACTCGCCCAATTTTTCACAGTCCCACACACACCCAATGTTTCACACTCCCACACTCAACCAATGTTTCACACTCCCACACTCACCCAATGTTTCACACTCCCACACTCACCCAATGTTTCACACTCCCACACTCACCCAATGTTTCACACTCACCCAATGTTTCACACACCCACACTCACCCAATGTTTCACAATCATACACTCACCCAATGTTTCACACTCCCACACTCACACAATGTTTCACACTCCCAGACTCACCCAATGTTTCACACTCCCACACTTACCCAATGTTTCACACTGTCACACTCACCCAATGTTTCAAACTCCCACACTCACCCAATATTTCACACTCCCACACTCACCCGATGTTTCACACTCCCATACTCACCCAATGTTTCACACTCCCACACACGCCCAATGTTTCGCACTCTCACACTCACCCAATGTTTCACACTCCCACACTCACACAATGTTCCACACTCACCCAATGTTCCACACTCACCCAATGTTTCACATTCCCACACTCACCAATATTTCACACTCCCACACTCAACCAATGATTCACACTCACCCAATGTTTCACACACCCACACTCACCCAATGTTTCACAATCATACACTCACCCAATGTTTCACACTCCCACACAGACCCAATGTTTCACACTCCAACACTCACCCAATGCATCACACTCCCACACTCACACAATGTTTCACACTCCCACACTCACCCAATGTTTCACACTCCCACACTCACCCAATGTTTCACACTCCCACACTCACCCAATGTTTCACACTCCCACACTCACCCAATGTTTCACACTCCCACACTCACCCAATGTTTCACACTCACCCAATGATTCGCACACCCACACTCACCCAATGTTTCACAATCATACACTCACCCAATGTTTCACACTCCCACACTCACCCAATGTTTCACAGTCCCACACTCACCCAATGTTTCACACTCCCACACTCACCCAATGTTTCACACTCGCACACTCACCCAATGTTTCACACCCCGACAGTCACCCAATGTTTCACACTCCCACACTCTCCCAATGTTTCACACTCCCACACTCTCCCAATGTTTCACACTCCCACACTCGCCCAATGTTTCACACTCCCACACTCTCCCAATGTCTCACAGTCCCACACACAACCAATGTTTCACACTCCCACACTCAACCAATGTTTCACACTCCCACACTCACCCAATGTTTCACACTCCCACACTCACCCAATGTTTCACACTCCCACACTCACCCAATGTTTCACACTCCCACACTCACCCAATGTTCCACACTCCCACACTCACCCAATGTTTCACACTCACCCAAAGATTCGCACACCCACACTCACCCAATGTTTCACAGACACTCACTCACCCAATGTTTCACATCCCCACACTCACCAATATTTCACACTCCCACACTCAACCAATGTTTCACACTCACCCAATGTTTCACACACCCACACTCACCCAATGTTTCACAATCATACACTCACCCAATGTTTCACACTCCCACACAGACCCAATGTTTCACACTCCCACACACACCCAATGATTCACATTCCCACACTCACCCAATGTTTCACACTCCCACACTCACCCAATGTTTCACACCCCGACACTCACCCAATGTTTCACACTCCCACACTCTCCCAATGTTTCACACTCCCACACTCGCCCAATGTTTCACACTCCCACACTCACCCAATGTTTCACACTCCCACACTCACCCAATGTTTCACACTGTCACACTCACCCAATGTTTCAAACTCCCACACTCACCCAATATTTCACACTCCCACACTCACCCGATGTTTCACACTCCCACACTCACACAATGTTTCACACTCCCACACTCACCCAATGTTTCACACTCCCACACTCACCCAATGTTCCACACTCACCCAATGTTTCACACTCCCACACTCACCCAATGTTTCACACTCCCACACTCACCCAATGTTTCACACTCCCACACTCACCCAATGTTTCACACTCCCACACTCACCCAATGTTTCACACTCCCACACTCACCCAATGCTTCACACTCTCACACTCACACAATGTTTCTCACTCCCACACTCACCCAATGTTTCACACTCCCACACTCACCCAATGTTTCACACTCCCACACTCACCCAATGTTTCACACTCCCACACTCACCCAATGTTTCACACTCCCACACTCACCCAATGTTTCACACTCCCACACTCACCCAATGTTTCACACTGTCACACTCACCCAATGTTTCAAACTCCCACACTCACCCAATATTTCAGACTCCCACACTCACCCGATGTTTCACACTCCCATACTCACCCAATGTTTCACACTCCCACACTCACACAATGTTTCACACTCCCACACACGCCCAATGTTTCGCACTCTCACACTCACCCAATGTTTCACACTCCCACACTCACCCAATGTTTCACACTCCCACACTCACCCAATGTTCCACACTCACCCAATGTGTCACACTCCCACACTCACCCAATGTTTCACACTCCCACACTCAACCAAAGTTTCACACTCCCACACTCACCCAATGTTTCACACTCCCACACTCACCCAATCTTTCACACTCCCACACTCACCCAATGTTTCACACTCCCACACTCACCCAATGTTTCACACTCCCACACTCGCCCAATGTTTCACAGACACTCACTCACCCAATGTTTCACATTCCCACACTCACCCAATATTTCACACTCCCACACTCAACCAATGTTTCACACTCACCCAATGTTTCACACACCCACACTCACCCAATGTTTCACAGTCCCACACTCACCCAATTTTTCACACTCCCACACTCACCCAATGTTTCACATTCCCTCACTCACCCAATTTTTCACACTCCCACACTCACCCAATTTTTGACACTCACACACTCACCCAATGTTTCACACTCCCACACAGACCCAATGTTTCACACTCCCACACTCGCCCAATGTTTGACACTCCCACACTCGCCCAATGTTTGACACTCCCACACTCACCCAATGTTTCACACTCCCACACTCGCCCAATGTTTCACACTCCCAGACTCACCCAATGTTTCACACTCCCACACTCACCCAATGTTTCACAGTCACACTCACCCAATGTTTCAAACTCCCACACTCACCCAATATTTCACACTCCCACACTCACCCGATGTTTCACACTCCCATACTCACCCAATGTTTCACACTCCCACACACGCCCAATGTTTCGCACTCTCACACTCACCCAATGTTTCACACTCCCACACTCACACAATGTTCCACACTCACCCAATGTTCCACACTCACCCAATGTTTCACATTCCCACACTCACCAATATTTCACACTCCCACACTCAACCAATGATTCACACTCACCCAATGTTTCACACACCCACACTCACCCAATGTTTCACAATCATACACTCACCCAATGTTTCACACTCCCACACAGACCCAATGTTTCACACTCCCACACTCACCCAATGTTTCACACTCCCACACTCACCCAATGTTTCACACTCCAACACTCACCCAATGCATCACACTCCCACACTCACACAATGTTTCACACTCCCACACTCACCCAATGTTTCACACTCCCACACTCACCCAATGTTTCACACTCCCACACTCACCCAATGTTTCACACTCCCACACTCACCCAATGTTTCACACTCCCACACTCACCCAATGTTTCACACTCACCCAATGATTCGCACACCCACACTCACCCAATGTTTCACAATCATACACTCACCCAATGTTTCACACTCCCACACTCACCCAATGTTTCACAGTCCCACACTCACCCAATGTTTCACACTCCCACACTCACCCAATGTTTCACACTCGCACACTCACCCAATGTTTCACACCCCGACAGTCACCCAATGTTTCACACTCCCACACTCTCCCAATGTTTCACACTCCCACACTCTCCCAATGTTTCACACTCCCACACTCGCCCAATGTTTCACACTCCCACACTCTCCCAATGTCTCACAGTCCCACACACAACCAATGTTTCACACTCCCACACTCAACCAATGTTTCACACTCCCACACTCACCCAATGTTTCACACTCCCACACTCACCCAATGTTTCACACTCCCACACTCACCCAATGTTTCACACTCCCACACTCACCCAATGTTCCACACTCCCACACTCACCCAATGTTTCACACTCACCCAAAGATTCGCACACCCACACTCACCCAATGTTTCACAGACACTCACTCACCCAATGTTTCACATCCCCACACTCACCAATATTTCACACTCCCACACTCAACCAATGTTTCACACTCACCCAATGTTTCACACACCCACACTCACCCAATGTTTCACAATCATACACTCACCCAATGTTTCACACTCCCACACAGACCCAATGTTTCACACTCCCACACACACCCAATGATTCACATTCCCACACTCACCCAATGTTTCACACTCCCACACTCACCCAATGTTTCACACCCCGACACTCACCCAATGTTTCACACTCCCACACTCTCCCAATGTTTCACACTCCCACACTCGCCCAATGTTTCACACTCCCACACTCACCCAATGTTTCACACTCCCACACTCACCCAATGTTTCACACTGTCACACTCACCCAATGTTTCAAACTCCCACACTCACCCAATATTTCACACTCCCACACTCACCCGATGTTTCACACTCCCACACTCACACAATGTTTCACACTCCCACACTCACCCAATGTTTCACACTCCCACACTCACCCAATGTTCCACACTCACCCAATGTTTCACACTCCCACACTCACCCAATGTTTCACACTCCCACACTCACCCAATGTTTCACACTCCCACACTCACCCAATGTTTCACACTCCCACACTCACCCAATGCTTCACACTCTCACACTCACACAATGTTTCTCACTCCCACACTCACCCAATGTTTCACACTCCCACACTCACCCAATGTTTCACACTCCCACACTCACCCAATGTTTCACACTCCCACACTCACCCAATGTTTCACACTCCCACACTCACCCAATGTTTCACACTCCCACACTCACCCAATGTTTCACACTGTCACACTCACCCAATGTTTCAAACTCCCACACTCACCCAATATTTCAGACTCCCACACTCACCCGATGTTTCACACTCCCATACTCACCCAATGTTTCACACTCCCACACTCACACAATGTTTCACACTCCCACACACGCCCAATGTTTCGCACTCTCACACTCACCCAATGTTTCACACTCCCACACTCACCCAATGTTTCACACTCCCACACTCACCCAATGTTCCACACTCACCCAATGTGTCACACTCCCACACTCACCCAATGTTTCACACTCCCACACTCAACCAAAGTTTCACACTCCCACACTCACCCAATGTTTCACACTCCCACACTCACCCAATCTTTCACACTCCCACACTCACCCAATGTTTCACACTCCCACACTCACCCAATGTTTCACACTCCCACACTCGCCCAATGTTTCACAGACACTCACTCACCCAATGTTTCACATTCCCACACTCACCCAATATTTCACACTCCCACACTCAACCAATGTTTCACACTCACCCAATGTTTCACACACCCACACTCACCCAATGTTTCACAGTCCCACACTCACCCAATTTTTCACACTCCCACACTCACCCAATGTTTCACATTCCCTCACTCACCCAATTTTTCACACTCCCACACTCACCCAATTTTTGACACTCACACACTCACCCAATGTTTCACACTCCCACACAGACCCAATGTTTCACACTCCCACACTCGCCCAATGTTTGACACTCCCACACTCGCCCAATGTTTGACACTCCCACACTCACCCAATGTTTCACACTCCCACACTCGCCCAATGTTTCACACTCCCAGACTCACCCAATGTTTCACACTCCCACACTCACCCAATGTTTCACAGTCACACTCACCCAATGTTTCAAACTCCCACACTCACCCAATATTTCAGACTCCCACACTCACCCGATGTTTCACAATCCCATACTCACCCAATGTTTCACACTCCCACACTCACACTATGTTTCACATTCCCACACTCACCCAATGTTTCACACTCCCACACTCACCCAATGTTCCACTCTCACCCAATGTTTCACACTCCCACTCTCACCCAATGTTTCACACTCCCACACTCACCCAATGTTTCACACTCCCACTCTCACCCAATGTTTCACACTCCCACACTCACCCAATGTTTCACACTCCCACTCTCACCCAATGTTTCACACTCCCACACTCGCTCAATGTTTCACACTCCCAGACTCACCCAATGTTTCACACTCCCACACTCACCCAATGTTTCACACTCTGACACTCACCCAATGTTTCACACTCCCAGACTCACCCAATGTTTCACACTCCCACACTCACCCAATGTTTCAAACTCCCACACTCACGCAATATTTCACACTCCCACACTCACACAATGTTTCACACTCCCACACACGCCCAATGTTTCGCACTCTCACACTCACCCAATGTTTCACACTCCCACACTCACCCAATGTTTCACACTCCCACACTCACCCAATGTTCCACACTCACCCAATGTTTCACACTCCCACACTCACCCAATGTTTCACATTCCCACACTCAACCAATGTTTCACACTCACCCAATGTTTCACACACCCACACTCACCCAATGTTTCACAATCATACACTCACCCAATGTTTCACACTCCCACACTCACCCAATGTTTCACAGTCCCACACTCACCCAATGTTTCACATTCCCTCACTCACCCAATTTTTCACACTCCCACACTCACCCAATTTTTCACACTCACACACTCACCCAATGTTTCACACTCCCACACAGACCCAATGTTTCACACTCCCACACACACCCAATGCTTCACACTCCCACACTCACCCAATGTTTCACACTCCCACACTCACCCAATGTTTCACACCCCGACACTCACCCAATGTTTCACACTCCCACACTCTCCCAATGTTTCACTCTCCCAATGTTTCACACTCCCACACTCGCCCAATATTTCACACTCCCACACTCGCCCAATGTTTCACACTCCCACACTCACCCAATGCTTCACACTCCCACACTCACCCTAAGTTTCACACTCCCACACTCGCCCAATGTTTCACACTCCCACACTCACCCAATGCTTCACACTCCCACACTCACCCTAAGTTTCAAACACCCACACTCACCCAATATTTCACACTCCCACACTCACCCGATGTTTCACACTCCCATACTCACCCAATGTTTCACACTCCCACACACGCCCAATGTTTCGCACTCTCACACTCACCCAATGTTTCACACTCCCACACTCACCCAAAATTTCACACTCCCACACTCACCCAATGTTCCACACTCACCCAATATTTCACACTCCCACACTCACCCAATGTTTCACACTCCCACACTCAACCAATGTTTCACACTCCCACAGTCACCCAATGTTTCACACTCCCACACTCACCCAATGTTTCACACTCCCACACTCTCCCAATGTTTCACACTCCCACACTCACCCAATGTTTCACACTCCCACACTCGCCCAATGTTTCACAGACCCTCACTCGCCCAATGTTTCACAATCCCACACTCACCCAATGTTTCACACTCCCACACTCACCCAATGTTTCACACTCCCACACTCACCCAATGTTTCACACTCCCACACTCGCCCAATGTTTCACAGACACTCACTCACCCAATGTTTCACATTCCCACACTCCCCCAATATTTCACACTCCCACACTCAACCAATGTTTCACACTCACCCAATGTTTCACACACCCACACTCACCCAATGTTTCACAGTCCCACACTCACCCAATTTTTCACACTCCCACACTCACCCAATGTTTCACATTCCCTCACTCACCCAATTTTTCACACTCCCACACTCACCCAATTTTTGACACTCACACACTCACCCAATGTTTCACACTCCCACACAGACCCAATGTTTCACACTCCCACACTCGCCCAATGTTTGACACTCCCACACTCGCCCAATGTTTGACACTCCCACACTCACCCAATGTTTCACACTCCCACACTCGCCCAATGTTTCACACTCCCAGACTCACCCAATGTTTCACACTCCCACACTCACCCAATGTTTCACACTGTCACACTCACCCAATGTTTCAAACTCCCACACTCACCCAATATTTCAGACTCCCACACTCACCCGATGTTTCACACTCCCATACTCGCCCAATGTTTCACACTCCCACACTCACCCAATGTTTCACACTCTCACACTCACCCAATGTTTCACACTCCCAAACTCACCCAATGTTTCACACTCCCACACTTACCCAATGTTTCACACTCCCACACTCATACAATGTTTCACACTCCCACACTCACCCAATGTTTCACACTCCCACACTCACCCAATGTTTCACACTCACACAATGTTTCACACTCCCACACTCGCCCAATGTTTCACACTCCCACACTCACCCAATGTATCACACTCTCAAACTCACCCAATGTTTCACACTCCCACACTCACCCAATGTTTCACACTCCCACACTCACCCAATGTTTCACACTCCCACACTCACCCAATGTTTCACACTCACCCAATGATTCACACACCGACACTCACCCAATGTTTCACACTCATACACTCACCCAATGTTTCACACTCCCACACTCACCAAATGTTTCACACTCCCACACTAACCCAATGTTTCACACTCCCACACTCACCCAATGTTTCACACTCCCACACTCACCCAATGTTTCACACTCCAACACTCACCCAATGTATCACACTCCCACACTCACACAATGTTTCACACTCCCACACTCACCCAATGTTTCACACTCCCACACTCACCCAATGTTTCACACTCCCACACTCACCCAATGTTTCACACTCCCACACTCACCCAATGTTTCACACTCCCACACTCACCCAATGTTTCACACTCACCCAATGATTCGCACACCCACACTCACCCAATGTTTCACAATCATACACTCACCCAATGTTTCACACTCCCACACTCACTCAATGTTTCACAGTCCCACACTCACCCAATGTTTCACACTCCCACACTCACCCAATGTTTCACACTCGCACACTCACCCAATGTTTCACACCCCGACAGTCACCCAATGTTTCACACTCCCACACTCACCCAATGTTTCACACTCCCACACTCACCCAATGTTTCACACTCCCACACTCACCCAATGTTTCACACTCCCACACTCGCCCATTGTTTCACACTCCCACACTCACCCAATGTTTCAGACTCCCACACTCACCCAATGTTTCACACTCCCACACTCGCCCAATGTTTCACACTCCCACACTCGCCCAGTGTTTCACACTCCCACACTCACCCAATGTTTCACACTCCCACACTCGCCCAATTTTTCACAGTCCCACACACACCCAATGTTTCACACTCCCACACTCAACCAATGTTTCACACTCCCACACTCACCCAATGTTTCACACTCCCACACTCACCCAATGTTTCACACTCCCACACTCACCCAATGTTTCACACTCACCCAATGTTTCACACACCCACACTCACCCAATGTTTCACAATCATACACTCACCCAATGTTTCACACTCCCACACTCACACAATGTTTCACACTCCCAGACTCACCCAATGTTTCACACTCCCACACTTACCCAATGTTTCACACTGTCACACTCACCCAATGTTTCAAACTCCCACACTCACCCAATATTTCACACTCCCACACTCACCCGATGTTTCACACTCCCATACTCACCCAATGTTTCACACTCCCACACTCACACAATGTTTCACACTCCCACACACGCCCAATGTTTCGCACTCTCACACTCACACAATGTTCCACACTCACCCAATGTTTCACACTCCCACACTCACCCAATGTTTCACACTCCCACACTCACCCAATGTTTCACACTCCCTCACTCACCCAATCTTTCACACTCCCACACTCACCCAATGTTTCACACTCCCACACTCACCCAATGTTTCACACTCCCACACTCGCCCAATGTTTCACAGACACTCACTCACCCAATGTTTCACATTCCCACACTCACCAATATTTCACACTCCCACACTCAACCAATGATTCACACTCACCCAATGTTTCACACACCCACACTCACCCAATGTTTCACAATCATACACTCACCCAATGTTTCACACTCCCACACAGACCCAATGTTTCACACTCCCACACTCACCCAATGTTTCACACTCCCACACTCACCCAATGTTTCACACTCATACACTCACCCAATGTTTCACACTCCCACACTCACCAAATGTTTCACACTCCCACACTAACCCAATGTTTCACACTCCCACACTAACCCAATGTTTCACACTCCCACACTCACCCAATGTTTCACACTCCCACACTCACCCAATGTTTCACACTCCAACACTCACCCAATGCATCACACTCCCACACTCACACAATGTTTCACACTCCCACACTCACACAATGTTTCACACTCCCACACTCACCCAATGTTTCACACTCCCACACTCACCCAATGTTTCACACTCCCACACTCACCCAATGTTTCACACTCACCCAATGATTCGCACACCCACACTCACCCAATGTTTCACAATCATACACTCACCCAATGTTTCACACTCCCACACTCACCCAATGTTTCACAGTCCCACACTCACCCAATGTTTCACACTCCCACACTCACCCAATGTTTCACACTCGCACACTCACCCAATGTTTCACACCCCGACAGTCACCCAATGTTTCACACTCCCACACTCTCCCAATGTTTCACACTCCCACACTCTCCCAATGTTTCACACTCCCACACTCGCCCAATGTTTCACACTCCCACACTCTCCCAATGTCTCACAGTCCCACACACAACCAATGTTTCACACTCCCACACTCATCCAATGTTTCACACTCCCACACTCACCCAATGTTTCACACTCCCACACTCACCCAATGATTCACACTCACCCAATGATTCACACTCCCACACTCAACCAATGTTTCACACACTCACACACCCAATGTTTCACACTCCCACACTCACCCAATGTTTCACACTCGCACACTCACCCAATGTTTCACACTCCCATACTCACCCAATGTTTCACACTCCCACACTCACCCAATGTTTCACACTCACACAATGTTTCACACTCCCACACTCGCCCAATGTTTCACACTCCCACACTCACCCAATGTATCACACTCTCAAACTCACCCAATGTTTCACACTCCCACACTCACCCAATGTTTCACACTCCCACACTCACCCAATGTTTCACACTCCCACACTCACCCAATGTTTCACACTCACCCAATGATTCACACACCGACACTCACCCAATGTTTCACACTCATACACTCACCCAATGTTTCACACTCCCACACTCACCAAATGTTTCACACTCCCACACTAACCCAATGTTTCACACTCCCACACTCACCCAATGTTTCACACTCCAACACTCACCCAATGTATCACACTCCCACACTCACACAATGTTTCACACTCCCACACTCACCCAATGTTTCACACTCCCACACTCACCCAATGTTTCACACTCCCACACTCACCCAATGTTTCACACTCCCACACTCACCCAATGATTCGCACACCCACACTCACCCAATGTTTCACAATCATACACTCACCCAATGTTTCACACTCCCACACTCACCCAATGTTTCACAGACCCACACTCACCCAATGTTTCACACTCCCACACTCACCCAATGTTTCACACTCGCACACTCACCCAATGTTTCACACTCGCACACTCACCCAATGTTTCACACCCCGACAGTCACCCAATGTTTCACACTCCCACACTCGCCCAATGTTTCACACTCCCACACTCACCCAATGTTTCACACTCCCACACTCACCCAATGTTTCACACTCCCACACTCACCCAATGTTTCACACTCACCCAATGTTTCACACACCCACACTCACCCAATGTTTCACAATCATACACTCACCCAATGTTTCACACTCCCACACTCACCCAATGTTTCACACTCCCAGACTCACCCAATGTTTCACACTCCCACACTCACCCAATGTTTCACACTCCCACACTCGCCCAATGTTTCACAGACACTCACTCACCCAATGTTTCACATTCCCACACTCACCAATATTTCACACTCCCACACTCACCCAATGTTTCACACTCCCACACTCACCCAATGTTTCACACTCCCACACTCGCCCAATGTTTCACAGACACTCACTCACCCAATGTTTCACATTCCCACACTCACCAATATTTCACACTCCCACACTCAACCAATGTTTCACACTCACCCAATGTTTCACACACCCACACTCACCCAATGTTTCACAATCATACACTCACCCAAAGTTTCACACTCCCACACAGACCCAATGTTTCACACTCCCACACTCACCCAATGTTTCACACTCCCCCAATGTTTCACACTCATACACTCACCCAATGTTTCACACTCCCACACTCACCAAATGTTTCACACTCCCACACTAACCCAATGTTCCACACTCCCACACTAACCCAATGTTTCACACTCCCACACTCACCCAATGTTTCACACTCCCACACTCACCCAATGTTTCACACTCCAACACTCACCCAATGCATCACACTCCAACACTCACACATTGTTTCACACTCCCACACTCACCCAATGTTTCACACTCCCACACTCACCCAATGTTTCACACTCCCACACTCACCCAATGTTTCACACTCCCACACTCACCCAATGTTTCACACTCACCCAATGATTCGCACACCCACACTCACCCAATGTTTCACAATCATACACTCACCCAATGTTTCACACTCCCACACTCACCCAATGTTTCACAGTCCACACTCACCCAATGTTTCACACTCCCACACTCACCCAATGTTTCACACTCGCACACTCACCCAATGTTTCACACCCCGACAGTCACCCAATGTTTCACACTCCCACACTCTCCCAATGTTTCACACTCCCACACTCTCCCAATGTTTCACACTCCCACACTCGCCCAATGTTTCACACTCCCACACTCTCCCAATGTCTCACAGTCCCACACACAACCAATGTTTCACACTCCCACACTCACCCAATGTTTCACACACTCACACACCCAATGTTTCACACTCCCACACTCACCGAATGTTTCACACTCCCACACTCACCCAATGTTTCACACTCACACAATGTTTCACACTCCCACACTCGCCCAATGTTTCACACTCCCACACTCACCCAATGTATCACACTCTCAAACTCACCCAATGTTTCACACTCCCACACTCACCCAATGTTTCACACTCCCACACTCACCCAATGTTTCACACTCCCACACTCACCCAATGTTTCACACTCACCCAATGATTCACACACCGACACTCACCCAATGTTTCACACTCATACACTCACCCAATGTTTCACACTCCCACACTCACCAAATGTTTCACACTCCCACACTAACCCAATGTTTCACACTCCCACACTCACCCAATGTTTCACACTCCCACACTCACCCAATGTTTCACACTCCAACACTCACCCAATGTTTCACACTCCCACACTCACCCAATGTTTCACACTCCCACACTCACCCAATGTTTCACACTCCCACACTCACCCAATGTTTCACACTCCCACACTCACCCAATGTTTCACACTCCCACACTCACCCAATGTTTCACACTCACCCAATGATTCGCACACCCACACTCACCCAATGTTTCACAATCATACACTCACCCAATGTTTCACACTCCCACACTCACCCAATGTTTCACAGACCCACACTCACCCAATGTTTCACACTCCCACACTCACCCAATGTTTCACACTCGCACACTCACCCAATGTTTCACACCCCGACAGTCACCCAATGTTTCACACTCCCACACTCGCCCAATGTTTCACACTCCCACACTCACCCAATGTTTCAGACTCCCACACTCACCCAATGTTTCACACTCCCACACTCGCCCAATGTTTCACACTCCCACACTCGCCCAGTGTTTCACACTCCCACACTCACCCAATGTTTCACACTCCCACACTCGCCCAATGTTTCACAGTCCCACACACACCCAATGTTTCACACTCCCACACTCAACCAATGTTTCACACTCCCACACTCACCCAATGTTTCACACTCCCACACTCACCCAATGTTTCACACTCCCACACTCACCCAATGTTTCACACTCCCACACTCACCCAATGTTTCACACTCACCCAATGTTTCACACACCCACACTCACCCAATGTTTCACAATCATACACTCACCCAATGTTTCACACTCCCACACTCACCCAATGTTTCACACTCCCAGACTCACCCAATGTTTCACACTCCCACACTCACCCAATGTTTCACACTCCCACACTCGCCCAATGTTTCACAGACACTCACTCACCCAATGTTTCACATTCCCACACTCACCAATATTTCACACTCCCACACTCAACCAATGTTTCACACTCCCCCAATGTTTCACACACCCACACTCACCCAATGTTTCACAATCATACACTCACCCAATGTTTCACACTCCCACACAGACCCAATGTTTCACACTCCCACACTCACCCAATGTTTCACACTCCCACACTCACCCAATGTTTCACACTCACCCAATGATTCACACACCGACACTCACCCAATGTTTCACACTCATACACTCACCCAATGTTTCACACTCCCACACTAACCCAATGTTTCACACTCCCACACTCACCCAATGTTTCACACTCCCACACTCACCCAATGTTTCACACTCCAACACTCACCCAATGCATCACACTCCCACACTCACCCAATGTTTCACACTCACCCAATGATTCGCACACCCACACTCACCCAATGTTTCACAATCATCCACTCACCCAATGTTTCACACTCCCACACTCACCCAATGTTTCACACTCCCACACTCACCCAATGTTTCACACTCACCCAATGATTCACACACCGACACTCACCCAATGTTTCACACTCATACACTCACCCAATGTTTCACACTCCCACACTCACCAAATGTTTCACACTCCCACACTAACCCAATGTTTCACACTCCCACACTCACCCAATGTTTCACACTCCCACACTCACCCAATGTTTCACACTCCAACACTCACCCAATGCATCACACTCCCACACTCACCCAATGTTTCACACTCACCCAATGATTCGCACACCCACACTCACCCAATGTTTCACAATCATCCACTCACCCAATGTTTCACACTCCCTCACTCACCCAATGTTTCACACCCCGACAGTCACCCAATGTTTCACAGTCCCACACTCACCCAATGTTTCACACTCCCACACTCACCCAATGTTTCACACTCGCACACTCACCCAATGTTTCACACCCCGACAGTCACCCAATGTTTCACACTCCCACACTCTCCCAATGTTTCACACTCCCACACTCTCCCAATGTTTCACACTCCCACACTCGCCCAATGTTTCACACTCCCACACTCAACCAATGTTTCACACTCCCACACTCACCCAATGATTCACACTCCCACACTCAACCAATGTTTCACACACTCACACACCCAATGTTTCACACTCCCACACTCACCCAATGATTCACACTCTCACACTCACCCAATGTTTCACACTCCCATACTCACCCAAGGTTTCACACTCCCACACTTACCCAATGTTTCACACTCCCACACTCACACAATGTTTCATACTCCCACACTCACCCAATGTTTCACACTCCCACACTCACCCAATGTTTCACACTCACACAATGTTTCACACTCCCACACTCGCCCAATGTTTCACACTCCCACACTCACCCAATGTATCACACTCTCAAACTCACCCAATGTTTCACACTCCCACACTCACCCAATGTTTCACACTCCCACACTCACCCAATGTTTCACACTCCCACACTCACCCAATGTTTCACACTCACCCAATGATTCACACACCGACACTCACCCAATGTTTCACACTCCCACACTCACCCAATGTTTCACACTCCCACACTCACCCAATGTTTCACACTCCCACACTCACCCAATGTTTCACACTCCAACACTCACCCAATGTTTCACACTCCCACACTCACCCAATGTTTCACACTCCCACACTCACCCAATGTTTCACACTCCCACACTCACCCAATGTTTCACACTCCCACACTCACCCAATGTTTCACACTCCCACACTCACCCAATGTTTCACACTCCCACACTCAGCCAATGTTTCACACTCCCACACTCACCCAATGTTCCACACTCCCACACTCACCCAATGTTTCACACTCACCCAAAGATTCGCACACCCACACTCACCCAATGTTTCACAATCATACACTTACCCAATGTTTCACACTCCCACACTCACCCAATGTTTCACAGTCCCACACTCACCCAATGTTTCACACTCCCACACTCACCCAATGTTTCACACTCGCACACTCACCCAATGTTTCACACCCCGACAGTCACCCAATGTTTCACACTCCCACACTCTCCCAATGTTTCACACTCCCACACTCGCCCAATGTTTCACACTCCCACACTGACCCAATGTTTCACACTCCCACACTCGCCCAATGTTTCACACTCCCACACTCACCCAATGTTGCAGACTCCCACACTCACCCAATGTTTCACACTCCCACACTCGCCCAATGTTTCACACTCCCACACTCGCACAGTGTTTCACACTCCCACACTCACCCAATGTTTCACACTCCCACACTCGCCCAATGTTTCACAGTCCCACACACACCCAATGTTTCACACTCCCACACTCAACCAATGTTTCACACTCCCACACTCACCCAATGTTTCACACTCCCACACTCACCCAATGTTTCACACTCACCCAATGTTTCACACACCCACACTCACCCAATATTTCACACTCCCACACTCACCCGATGTTTCACACTCCCATACTCACCCAATGTTTCACACTCCCACACTCACACAATGTTTCACACTCCCACACACGCCCAATGTTTCGCACTCTCACACTCACCCAATGTTTCACACTCCCACACTCACCCAATGTTTCACACTCCCACACTCACCCAATGTTCCACACTCCCACACTCAACCAATGTTTCACACTCCCACACTCACCCAATGTTTCACACTCCCACACTCACCCAATCTTTCACACTCCCACACTCACCCAATGTTTCACACTGCCACACTCACCCAATGTTTCACACTCCCACACTCGCCCAATGTTTCACAGACACTCACTCACCCAATGTTTCACATCCCCACACTCACCAATATTTCACACTCCCACACTCAACCAATGTTTCACACTCACCCAATGTTTCACACACCCACACTCACCCAATGTTTCACAATCATACACTCACCCAATGTTTCACACTCCCACACAGACCCAATGTTTCACACTCCCACACACACCCAATGATTCACATTCCCACACTCACCCAATGTTTCACACTCCCACACTCACCCAATGTTTCACACCCCGACACTCACCCAATGTTTCACACTCCCACACTCTCCCAATGTTTCACACTCCCACACTCGCCCAATGTTTCACACTCCCACACTCACCCAATGTTTCACACTCCCACACTCACCCAATGTTTCACACTGTCACACTCACCCAATGTTTCAAACTCCCACACTCACCCAATATTTCACACTCCCACACTCACCCGATGTTTCACACTCCCACACTCACACAATGTTTCACACTCCCACACTCACCCAATGTTTCACACTCCCACACTCACCCAATGTTTCACACTCACACAATGTTTCACACTCCCACACTCGCCCAATGTTTCACACTCCCACACTCACCCAATGATTCACACACCGACACTCACCCAATGTTTCACACTCCCACACTCACCCAATGTTTCACACTCCCACACTCACCCAATGTTTCACACTCCCACACTCACCCAATGTTTCACACTCCAACACTCACCCAATGTATCACACTCCCAGACTCACCCAATGTTTCACACTCCCACACTCACCCAATGTTTCACACTCCCACACTCACCCAATGTTTCACACTCCCACACTCACCCAATGTTTCACACTCCCACACTCACCCAATGTTTCACACTCCCACACTCACCCAATGTTCCACACTCCCACACTCACCCAATGTTTCACACTCACCCAAAGATTCGCACACCCACACTCACCCAATGTTTCACAATCATACACTTACCCAATGTTTCACACTCCCACACTCACCCAATGTTTCACAGTCCCACACTCACCCAATGTTTCACACTCCCACACTCACCCAATGTTTCACACTCGCACACTCACCCAATGTTTCACACCCCGACAGTCACCCCGACAGTCACCCAATGTTTCACACTCCCACACTCTCCCAATGTTTCACACTCCCACACTCGCCCAATGTTTCACACTCCCACACTGACCCAATGTTTCACACTCCCACACTCGCCCAATGTTTCACACTCCCACACTCACCCAATGTTGCAGACTCCCACACTCACCCAATGTTTCACACTCCCACACTCGCCCAATGTTTCACACTCCCACACTCGCACAGTGTTTCACACTCCCACACTCACCCAATGTTTCACACTCCCACACTCGCCCAATGTTTCACAGTCCCACACACACCCAATGTTTCACACTCCCACACTCAACCAATGTTTCACACTCCCACACTCACCCAATGTTTCACACTCCCACACTCACCCAATGTTTCACACTCCCACACTCACCCAATGTTTCACACTCACCCAATGTTTCACACACCCACACTCACCCAATATTTCACACTCCCACACTCACCCGATGTTTCACACTCCCATACTCACCCAATGTTTCACACTCCCACACTCACACAATGTTTCACACTCCCACACACGCCCAATGTTTCGCACTCTCACACTCACCCAATGTTTCACACTCCCACACTCACCCAATGTTTCACACTCCCACACTCACCCAATGTTCCACACTCCCACACTCAACAAATGTTTCACACTCCCACACTCACCCAATGTTTCACACTCCCACACTCACCCAATCTTTCACACTCCCACACTCACCCAATGTTTCACACTGCCACACTCACCCAATGTTTCACACTCCCACACTCGCCCAATGTTTCACAGACACTCACTCACCCAATGTTTCACATCCCCACACTCACCAATATTTCACACTCCCACACTCAACCAATGTTTCACACTCACCCAATGTTTCACACACCCACACTCACCCAATGTTTCACAATCATACACTCACCCAATGTTTCACACTCCCACACAGACCCAATGTTTCACACTCCCACACTCTCCCAATGTTTCACACTCCCACACTCACCAAATGTTTCACACTCCCACACTCACCCAATGTTTCACACCCCGACACTCACCCAATGTTTCACACTCCCACACTCTCCCAATGTTTCACACTCCCACACTCGCCCAATGTTTCACACTCCCACACTCACCCAATGTTTCACACTCCCACACTCACCCAATGTTTCACACTGTCACACTCACCCAATGTTTCAAACTCCCACACTCACCCAATATTTCACACTCCCACACTCACCCGATGTTTCACACTCCCACACTCACACAATGTTTCACACTCCCACACTCACCCAATGTTTCACACTCCCACACTCACCCAATGTTTCACACTCCCACACTCACCCAATGTTTCACACTCCCACACTCACCCAATGTTTCACACTCCCACACTCACCCAATGTTTCACACTCCCACACTCACCCAATGTTTCACACTCCCACACTCACCCAATGCTTCACACGCTCACACTCACACAATGTTTCTCACTCCCACACTCACCCAATGTTTCACACTCCCACACTCACCCAATGTTTCACACTCCCACACTCACCCAATGTTTCACACTCCCACACTCACCCAATGTTTCACACTCCCACACTCACCCAATGTTTCACACTCCCACACTCACCCAATGTTTCACACTCCCACACTCACCCAATGTTTCACACTGTCACACTCACCCAATGTTTCAAACTCCCACACTCACCCAATATTTCAGACTCCCACACTCACCCGATGTTTCACACTCCCATACTCACCCAATGTTTCACACTCCCACACTCACACAATGTTTCACACTCCCACACACGCCCAATGTTTCGCACTCTCACACTCACCCAATGTTTCACACTCCCACACTCACCCAATGTTTCACACTCCCACACTCACCCAATGTTCCACACTCACCCAATGTGTCACACTCCCACACTCACCCAATGTTTCACACTCCCACACTCAACCAAAGTTTCACACTCCCACACTCACCCAATGTTTCACACTCCCACACTCACCCAATCTTTCACACTCCCACACTCACCCAATGTTTCACACTCCCACACTCACCCAATGTTTCACACTCCCACACTCGCCCAATGTTTCACAGACACTCACTAACCCAATGTTTCACATTCCCACACTCACCCAATATTTCACACTCCCACACTCAACCAATGTTTCACACTCACCCAATGTTTCACACACCCACACTCACCCAATGTTTCACAGTCCCACACTCACCCAATTTTTCACACTCCCACACCCACCCAATGTTTCACATTCCCTCACTCACCCAATTTTTCACACTCCCACACTCACCCAATTTTTGACACTCACACACTCACCCAATGTTTCACACTCCCACACAGACCCAATGTTTCACACTCCCACACTCGCCCAATGTTTGACACTCCCACACTCGCCCAATGTTTGACACTCCCACACTCACCCAATGTTTCACACTCCCACACTCGCCCAATGTTTCACACTCCCAGACTCACCCAATGTTTCACACTCCCACACTCACCCAATGTTTCACACTCCCACACTCGCCCAATGTTTCACACTCCCAGACTCACCCAATGTTTCACACTCCCACACTCACCCAATGTTTCACACTGTCACACTCACCCAATGTTTCAAACTCCCACACTCACCCAATATTTCAGACTCCCACACTCACCCGATGTTTCACACTCCCATACTCACCCAATGTTTCACACTCCCACACTCACACTATGTTTCACATTCCCACACTCACCCAATGTTTCACACTCCCACACTCACCCAATGTTCCACACTCACCCAATGTTTCACACTCCCACTCTCACCCAATGTTTCACACTCCCACACTCACCCAATGTTTCACACTCCCACTCTCACCCAATGTTTCACACTCCCACTCTCACCCAATGTTTCACACTCCCACACTCGCTCAATGTTTCACACTCACTCACCCAATGTTTCACACTCTGACACTCACCCAATGTTTCACACTCCCAGACTCACCCAATGTTTCACACTCCCACACTCACCCAATGTTTCACACTGTCACACTCACCCAATGTTTCAAACTCCCACACTCACCCAATATTTCACACTCCCACACTCACCCGATGTTTCACACTCCCACACTCACCCAATGTTTCACACTCCCACACTCACACAATGTTTCACACTCCCACACACGCCCAATGTTTCGCACTCTCACACTCACCCAATGTTTCACACTCCCACACTCACCCAATGTTTCACACTCCCACACTCACCCAATGTTCCACACTCACCCAATGTTTCACACTCCCACACTCACCCAATGTTTCACATTCCCACACTCAACCAATGTTTCACACTCACCCAATGTTTCACACACCCACACTCACCCAATGTTTCACAATCATACACTCACCCAATGTTTCACACTCCCACACTCACCCAATGTTTCACAGTCCCACACTCACCCAATGTTTCACATTCCCTCACTCACCCAATTTTTCACACACCCACACTCACCCAATTTTTCACACTCACACACTCACCCAATGTTTCACACTCCCACACAGACCCAATGTTTCACACTCCCACACACACCCAATGCTTCACACTCCCACACTCACCCAATGTTTCACACTCCCACACTCACCCAATGTTTCACACCCCGACACTCACCCAATGTTTCACACTCCCACACTCTCCCAATGTTTCACTCTCCCAATGTTTCACACTCCCACACTCGCCCAATATTTCACACTCCCACACTCGCCCAATGTTTCACACTCCCACACTCACCCAATGCTTCACACTCCCACACTCACCCAAAGTTTCACACTCCCACACTCGACCAATGTTTCACACTCCCACACTCACCCAATGTTTCACACTGTCTCACTCACCCAAAGTTTCAAACACCCACACTCACCCAATATTTCACACTCCCACACTCACCCGATGTTTCACACTCCCATACTCACCCAATGTTTCACACTCCCACACACGCCCAATGTTTCGCACTCTCACACTCACCCAATGTTTCACACTCCCACACTCACCCAAAATTTCACACTCCCACACTCACCCAATGTTCCACACTCACCCAATATTTCACACTCCCACACTCACCCAATGTTTCACACTCCCACACTCTCCCAATGTTTCACACTCCCACACTCACCCAATGTTTCACACTCCCACACTCGCCCAATGTTTCACAGACCCTCACTCACCCAATGTTTCACAATCCCACACTCACCCAATGTTTCACACTCCCACACTCACCCAATGTTTCACACTCCCACACTCACCCAATGTTTCACACTCCCACACTCGCCCAATGTTTCACAGACACTCACTCACCCAATGTTTCACATTCCCACACTCACCCAATATTTCACACTCCCACACTCAACCAATGTTTCACACTCACCCAATGTTTCACACACCCACACTCACCCAATGTTTCACAGTCCCACACTCACCCAGTTTTTCACACTCCCACACTCACCCAATGTTTCACATTCCCTCACTCACCCAATTTTTCACACTCCCACACTCACCCAATTTTTGACACTCACACACTCACCCAATGTTTCACACTCCCACACAGACCCAATGTTTCACACTCCCACACTCGCCCAATGTTTGACACTCCCACACTCGCCCAATGTTTGACACTCCCACACTCACCCAATGTTTCACACTCCCACACTCGCCCAATGTTTCACACTCCCAGACTCACCCAATGTTTCACACTCCCACACTCACCCAATGTTTCACACTGTCACACTCACCCAATGTTTCAAACTCCCACACTCACCCAATATTTCAGACTCCCACACTCACCCGATGTTTCACACTCCCATACTCACCCAATGTTTCACACTCCCACACTCACCCAATGTTCCACACTCACCCAATGTTTCACACTCCCACTCTCACCCAATGTTTCACACTCCCACACTCACCCAATGTTTCACACTCCCACACTCACCCAATGTTTCACACTCCAACACTCACCCAATGTATCACACTCCCAGACTCACCCAATGTTTCACACTCCCACACTCACCCAATGTTTCACACTCCCACACTCACCCAATGTTTCACACTCCCACACTCACCCAATGTTTCACGCTCCCACACTCACCCAATGTTTCACACTCCCACACTCACCCAATGTTCCACACTCCCACACTCACCCAATGTTTCACACTCACCCAAAGATTCGCACACCCACACTCACCCAATGTTTCACAATCATACACTTACCCAATGTTTCACACTCCCACACTCACCCAATGTTTCACAGTCCCACACTCACCCAATGTTTCACACTCCCACACTCACCCAATGTTTCACACTCGCACACTCACCCAATGTTTCACACCCCGACAGTCACCCAATGTTTCACACTCCCACACTCTCCCAATGTTTCACAATCCCACACTCGCCCAATGTTTCACACTCCCACACTGACCCAATGTTTCACACTCCCACACTCGCCCAATGTTTCACACTCCCACACTCACCCAATGTTGCAGACTCCCACACTCACCCAATGTTGCAGACTCCCACACTCACCCAATGTTTCACACTCCCACACTCGCCCAATGTTTCACACTCCCACACTCGCACAGTGTTTCACACTCCCACACTCACCCAATGTTTCACACTCCCACACTCGCCCAATGTTTCACAGTCCCACACACACCCAATGTTTCACACTCCCACACTCAACCAATGTTTCACACTCCCACACTCACCCAATGTTTCACACTCCCACACTCACCCAATGTTTCACACTCCCACACTCACCCAATGTTTCACACTCACCCAATGTTTCACACACCCACACTCACCCAATATTTCACACTCCCACACTCACCCGATGTTTCACACTCCCATACTCACCCAATGTTTCACACTCCCACACTCACCCAATGTTTCACACTCCCACACTCACCCAATGTTTCACACTCCCACACTCACCCAATGTTTCACACTCCCACACTCACCCAATGCTTCACACGCTCACACTCACACAATGTTTCTCACTCCCACACTCACCCAATGTTTCACACTCCCACACTCACCCAATGTTTCACACTCCCACACTCACCCAATGTTTCACACTCCCACACTCACCCAATGTTTCACACTCCCACACTCACCCAATGTTTCACACTCCCACACTCACCCAATGTTTCACACTCCCACACTCACCCAATGTTTCACACTGTCACACTCACCCAATGTTTCAAACTCCCACACTCACCCAATATTTCAGACTCCCACACTCACCCGATGTTTCACACTCCCATACTCACCCAATGTTTCACACTCCCACACTCACACAATGTTTCACACTCCCACACACGCCCAATGTTTCGCACTCTCACACTCACCCAATGTTTCACACTCCCACACTCACCCAATGTTTCACACTCCCACACTCACCCAATGTTCCACACTCACCCAATGTGTCACACTCCCACACTCACCCAATGTTTCACACTCCCACACTCAACCAAAGTTTCACACTCCCACACTCACCCAATGTTTCACACTCCCACACTCACCCAATCTTTCACACTCCCACACTCACCCAATGTTTCACACTCCCACACTCACCCAATGTTTCACACTCCCACACTCGCCCAATGTTTCACAGACACTCACTAACCCAATGTTTCACATTCCCACACTCACCCAATATTTCACACTCCCACACTCAACCAATGTTTCACACTCACCCAATGTTTCACACACCCACACTCACCCAATGTTTCACAGTCCCACACTCACCCAATTTTTCACACTCCCACACCCACCCAATGTTTCACATTCCCTCACTCACCCAATTTTTCACACTCCCACACTCACCCAATTTTTGACACTCACACACTCACCCAATGTTTCACACTCCCACACAGACCCAATGTTTCACACTCCCACACTCGCCCAATGTTTGACACTCCCACACTCGCCCAATGTTTGACACTCCCACACTCACCCAATGTTTCACACTCCCACACTCGCCCAATGTTTCACACTCCCAGACTCACCCAATGTTTCACACTCCCACACTCACCCAATGTTTCACACTCCCACACTCGCCCAATGTTTCACACTCCCAGACTCACCCAATGTTTCACACTCCCACACTCACCCAATGTTTCACACTGTCACACTCACCCAATGTTTCAAACTCCCACACTCACCCAATATTTCAGACTCCCACACTCACCCGATGTTTCACACTCCCATACTCACCCAATGTTTCACACTCCCACACTCACACTATGTTTCACATTCCCACACTCACCCAATGTTTCACACTCCCACACTCACCCAATGTTCCACACTCACCCAATGTTTCACACTCCCACTCTCACCCAATGTTTCACACTCCCACACTCACCCAATGTTTCACACTCCCACTCTCACCCAATGTTTCACACTCCCACTCTCACCCAATGTTTCACACTCCCACACTCGCTCAATGTTTCACACTCACTCACCCAATGTTTCACACTCTGACACTCACCCAATGTTTCACACTCCCAGACTCACCCAATGTTTCACACTCCCACACTCACCCAATGTTTCACACTGTCACACTCACCCAATGTTTCAAACTCCCACACTCACCCAATATTTCACACTCCCACACTCACCCGATGTTTCACACTCCCACACTCACCCGATGTTTCACACTCCCACACTCACCCAATGTTTCACACTCCCACACTCACACAATGTTTCACACTCCCACACACGCCCAATGTTTCGCACTCTCACACTCACCCAATGTTTCACACTCCCACACTCACCCAATGTTTCACACTCCCACACTCACCCAATGTTCCACACTCACCCAATGTTTCACACTCCCACACTCACCCAATGTTTCACATTCCCACACTCAACCAATGTTTCACACTCACCCAATGTTTCACACACCCACACTCACCCAATGTTTCACAATCATACACTCACCCAATGTTTCACACTCCCACACTCACCCAATGTTTCACAGTCCCACACTCACCCAATGTTTCACATTCCCTCACTCACCCAATTTTTCACACACCCACACTCACCCAATTTTTCACACTCACACACTCACCCAATGTTTCACACTCCCACACAGACCCAATGTTTCACACTCCCACACACACCCAATGCTTCACACTCCCACACTCACCCAATGTTTCACACTCCCACACTCACCCAATGTTTCACACCCCGACACTCACCCAATGTTTCACACTCCCACACTCTCCCAATGTTTCACTCTCCCAATGTTTCACACTCCCACACTCGCCCAATATTTCACACTCCCACACTCGCCCAATGTTTCACACTCCCACACTCACCCAATGCTTCACACTCCCACACTCACCCAAAGTTTCACACTCCCACACTCGACCAATGTTTCACACTCCCACACTCACCCAATGTTTCACACTGTCTCACTCACCCAAAGTTTCAAACACCCACACTCACCCAATATTTCACACTCCCACACTCACCCGATGTTTCACACTCCCATACTCACCCAATGTTTCACACTCCCACACACGCCCAATGTTTCGCACTCTCACACTCACCCAATGTTTCACACTCCCACACTCACCCAAAATTTCACACTCCCACACTCACCCAATGTTCCACACTCACCCAATATTTCACACTCCCACACTCACCCAATGTTTCACACTCCCACACTCTCCCAATGTTTCACACTCCCACACTCACCCAATGTTTCACACTCCCACACTCGCCCAATGTTTCACAGACCCTCACTCACCCAATGTTTCACAATCCCACACTCACCCAATGTTTCACACTCCCACACTCACCCAATGTTTCACACTCCCACACTCACCCAATGTTTCACACTCCCACACTCGCCCAATGTTTCACAGACACTCACTCACCCAATGTTTCACATTCCCACACTCACCCAATATTTCACACTCCCACACTCAACCAATGTTTCACACTCACCCAATGTTTCACACACCCACACTCACCCAATGTTTCACAGTCCCACACTCACCCAGTTTTTCACACTCCCACACTCACCCAATGTTTCACATTCCCTCACTCACCCAATTTTTCACACTCCCACACTCACCCAATTTTTGACACTCACACACTCACCCAATGTTTCACACTCCCACACAGACCCAATGTTTCACACTCCCACACTCGCCCAATGTTTGACACTCCCACACTCGCCCAATGTTTGACACTCCCACACTCACCCAATGTTTCACACTCCCACACTCGCCCAATGTTTCACACTCCCAGACTCACCCAATGTTTCACACTCCCACACTCACCCAATGTTTCACACTGTCACACTCACCCAATGTTTCAAACTCCCACACTCACCCAATATTTCAGACTCCCACACTCACCCGATGTTTCACACTCCCATACTCACCCAATGTTTCACACTCCCACACTCACCCAATGTTCCACACTCACCCAATGTTTCACACTCCCACTCTCACCCAATGTTTCACACTCCCACACTCACCCAATGTTTCACACTCCCACACTCACCCAATGTTTCACACTCCCACACTCACCCAATGTTTCACGCTCCCACACTCACCCAATGTTTCACACTCCCACACTCACCCAATGTTCCACACTCCCACACTCACCCAATGTTTCACACTCACCCAAAGATTCGCACACCCACACTCACCCAATGTTTCACAATCATACACTTACCCAATGTTTCACACTCCCACACTCACCCAATGTTTCACAGTCCCACACTCACCCAATGTTTCACACTCCCACACTCACCCAATGTTTCACACTCGCACACTCACCCAATGTTTCACACCCCGACAGTCACCCAATGTTTCACACTCCCACACTCTCCCAATGTTTCACAATCCCACACTCGCCCAATGTTTCACACTCCCACACTGACCCAATGTTTCACACTCCCACACTCGCCCAATGTTTCACACTCCCACACTCACCCAATGTTGCAGACTCCCACACTCACCCAATGTTGCAGACTCCCACACTCACCCAATGTTTCACACTCCCACACTCGCCCAATGTTTCACACTCCCACACTCGCACAGTGTTTCACACTCCCACACTCACCCAATGTTTCACACTCCCACACTCGCCCAATGTTTCACAGTCCCACACACACCCAATGTTTCACACTCCCACACTCAACCAATGTTTCACACTCCCACACTCACCCAATGTTTCACACTCCCACACTCACCCAATGTTTCACACTCCCACACTCACCCAAT
Organism: Somniosus microcephalus; assembly: GCF_052327205.1. Classification (NCBI taxonomy): domain Eukaryota; kingdom Metazoa; phylum Chordata; class Chondrichthyes; order Squaliformes; family Somniosidae; genus Somniosus; species Somniosus microcephalus. The sequence goes on along the minus strand of NC_140989.1, from coordinate 380,283,293 downwards.
GTTTCACACTCACCCAATGTTTCACACACCCACACTCACCCAATATTTCACACTCCCACACTCACCCGATGTTTCACACTCCCATACTCACCCAATGTTTCACACTCCCACACTCACACAATGTTTCACACTCCCACACACGCCCAATGTTTCGCACTCTCACACTCACCCAATGTTTCACACTCCCACACTCACCCAATGTTTCACACTCCCACACTCACCCAATGTTCCACACTCCCACACTCAACCAATGTTTCACACTCCCACACTCACCCAATGTTTCACACTCCCACACTCACCCAATCTTTCACACTCCCACACTCACCCAATGTTTCACACTGCCACACTCACCCAATGTTTCACACTCCCACACTCGCCCAATGTTTCACAGACACTCACTCACCCAATGTTTCACATCCCCACACTCACCAATATTTCACACTCCCACACTCAACCAATGTTTCACACTCACCCAATGTTTCACACACCCACACTCACCCAATGTTTCACAATCATACACTCACCCAATGTTTCACACTCCCACACAGACCCAATGTTTCACACTCCCACACACACCCAATGATTCACATTCCCACACTCACCCAATGTTTCACACTCCCACACTCACCCAATGTTTCACACCCCGACACTCACCCAATGTTTCACACTCCCACACTCTCCCAATGTTTCACACTCCCACACTCGCCCAATGTTTCACACTCCCACACTCACCCAATGTTTCACACTCCCACACTCACCCAATGTTTCACACTGTCACACTCACCCAATGTTTCAAACTCCCACACTCACCCAATATTTCACACTCCCACACTCACCCGATGTTTCACACTCCCACACTCACCCAATGTTTCACACTCCCACACTCACCCAATGTTTCACACTCCCACACTCACCCAATGTTCCACACTCACCCAATGTTTCACACTCCCACACTCACCCAATGTTTCACACTCCCACACTCACCCAATGTTTCACACTCCCACACTCACCCAATGTTTCACACTCCCACACTCACCCAATGCTTCACACTCTCACACTCACACAATGTTTCTCACTCCCACACTCACCCAATGTTTCACACTCCCACACTCACCCAATGTTTCACACTCCCACACTCACCCAATGTTTCACACTCCCACACTCACCCAATGTTTCACACTCCCACACTCACCCAATGTTTCACACTCCCACACTCACCCAATGTTTCACACTGTCACACTCACCCAATGTTTCAAACTCCCACACTCACCCGATATTTCAGACTCCCACACTCACCCGATGTTTCACACTCCCATACTCACCCGATGTTTCACACTCCCACACTCACACAATGTTTCACACTCCCACACACGCCCAATGTTTCGCACTCTCACACTCACCCAATGTTTCACACTCCCACACTCACCCAATGTTTCACACTCCCACACTCACCCAATGTTCCACACTCACCCAATGTGTCACACTCCCACACTCACCCAATGTTTCACACTCCCACACTCAACCAAAGTTTCACACTCCCACACTCACCCAATGTTTCACACTCCCACACTCACCCAATCTTTCACACTCCCACACTCACCCAATGTTTCACACTCCCACACTCACCCAATGTTTCACACTCCCACACTCGCCCAATGTTTCACAGACACTCACTCACCCAATGTTTCACATTCCCACACTCACCCAATATTTCACACTCCCACACTCAACCAATGTTTCACACTCACCCAATGTTTCACACACCCACACTCACCCAATGTTTCACAGTCCCACACTCACCCAATTTTTCACACTCCCACACTCACCCAATGTTTCACATTCCCTCACTCACCCAATTTTTCACACTCCCACACTCGCCCAATGTTTCACACTCCCAGACTCACCCAATGTTTCACACTCCCACACTCACCCAATGTTTCACACTGTCACACTCACCCAATGTTTCACACTCCCACACTCGCCCAATGTTTCACAGACACTCACTCACCCAATGTTTCACATCCCCACACTCACCAATATTTCACACTCCCACACTCAACCAATGTTTCACACTCACCCAATGTTTCACACACCCACACTCACCCAATGTTTCACAATCATACACTCACCCAATGTTTCACACTCCCACACTCACCCAATGTTTCACACTCCCACACACACCCAATGATTCACATTCCCACACTCACCCAATGTTTCACACTCCCACACTCACCCAATGTTTCACACCCCGACACTCACCCAATGTTTCACACTCCCACACTCTCCCAATGTTTCACACTCCCACACTCGCCCAATGTTTCACACTCCCACACTCACCCAATGTTTCACACTCCCACACTCACCCAATGTTTCACACTGTCACACTCACCCAATGTTTCAAACTCCCACACTCACCCAATATTTCACACTCCCACACTCACCCGATGTTTCACACTCCCACACTCACCCAATGTTTCACACTCCCACACTCACCCAATGTTTCACACTCCCACACTCACCCAATGTTCCACACTCACCCAATGTTTCACACTCCCACACTCACCCAATGTTTCACACTCCCACACTCACCCAATGTTTCACACTCCCACACTCACCCAATGTTTCACACTCCCACACTCACCCAATGCTTCACACTCTCACACTCACACAATGTTTCTCACTCCCACACTCACCCAATGTTTCACACTCCCACACTCACCCAATGTTTCACACTCCCACACTCACCCAATGTTTCACACTCCCACACTCACCCAATGTTTCACACTCCCACACTCACCCAATGTTTCACACTCCCACACTCACCCAATGTTTCACACGGTCACACTCACCCAATGTTTCAAACTCCCACACTCACCCAATATTTCAGACTCCCACACTCACCCGATGTTTCACACTCCCATACTCACCCGATGTTTCACACTCCCACACTCACACAATGTTTCACACTCCCACACACGCCCAATGTTTCGCACTCTCACACTCACCCAATGTTTCACACTCCCACACTCACCCAATGTTTCACACTCCCACACTCACCCAATGTTCCACACTCACCCAATGTGTCACACTCCCACACTCACCCAATGTTTCACACTCCCACACTCAACCAAAGTTTCACACTCCCACACTCACCCAATGTTTCACACTCCCACACTCACCCAATCTTTCACACTCCCACACTCACCCAATGTTTCACACTCCCACACTCACCCAATGTTTCACACTCCCACACTCGCCCAATGTTTCACAGACACTCACTCACCCAATGTTTCACATTCCCACACTCACCCAATATTTCACACTCCCACACTCAACCAATGTTTCACACTCACCCAATGTTTCACACACCCACACTCACCCAATGTTTCACAGTCCCACACTCACCCAATTTTTCACACTCCCACACTCACCCAATGTTTCACATTCCCTCACTCACCCAATTTTTCACACTCCCACACTCGCCCAATTTTTGACACTCACACACTCACCCAATGTTTCACACTCCCACACAGACCCAATGTTTCACACTCCCAGACTCACCCAATGTTTCACACTCCCACACTCACCCAATATTTCAGACTCCCACACTCACCAAATGTTTCACACTCCCACACTCACCCAATGTTTCACACCCCGACACTCACCCAATGTTTCACACTCCCACACTCTCCCAATGTTTCACACTCCCACACTCGCCCAATGTTTCACACTCCCACACTCACCCAATGTTTCACACTCCCACACTCACCCAATGTTTCACACTGTCACACTCACCCAATGTTTCAAACTCCCACACTCACCCAATATTTCACACTCCCACACTCACCCGATGTTTCACACTCCCACACTCACACAATGTTTCACACTCCCACACTCACCCAATGTTTCACACTCCCACACTCACCCAATGTTTCACACTCCCACACTCACCCAATGTTTCACACTCCCACACTCACCCAATGTTTCACACTCCCACACTCACCCAATGTTTCACACTCCCACACTCACCCAATGTTTCACACTCCCACACTCACCCAATGCTTCACACGCTCACACTCACACAATGTTTCTCACTCCCACACTCACCCAATGTTTCACACTCCCACACTCACCCAATGTTTCACACTCCCACACTCACCCAATGTTTCACACTCCCACACTCACCCAATGTTTCACACTCCCACACTCACCCAATGTTTCACACTCCCACACTCACCCAATGTTTCACACTCCCACACTCACCCAATGTTTCACACTCCCACACTCACCCAATGTTTCACACTGTCACACTCACCCAATGTTTCAAACTCCCACACTCACCCGATGTTTCACACTCCCATACTCACCCAATGTTTCACACTCCCACACTCACACAATGTTTCACACTCCCACACACGCCCAATGTTTCGCACTCTCACACTCACCCAATGTTTCACACTCCCACACTCACCCAATGTTTCACACTCCCACACTCACCCAATGTTCCACACTCACCCAATGTGTCACACTCCCACACTCACCCAATGTTTCACACTCCCACACTCAACCAAAGTTTCACACTCCCACACTCACCCAATGTTTCACACTCCCACACTCACCCAATCTTTCACACTCCCACACTCACCCAATGTTTCACACTCCCACACTCACCCAATGTTTCACACTCCCACACTCGCCCAATGTTTCACAGACACTCACTAACCCAATGTTTCACATTCCCACACTCACCCAATATTTCACACTCCCACACTCAACCAATGTTTCACACTCACCCAATGTTTCACACACCCACACTCACCCAATGTTTCACAGTCCCACACTCACCCAATTTTTCACACTCCCACACCCACCCAATGTTTCACATTCCCTCACTCACCCAATTTTTCACACTCCCACACTCACCCAATTTTTGACACTCACACACTCACCCAATGTTTCACACTCCCACACAGACCCAATGTTTCACACTCCCACACTCGCCCAATGTTTGACACTCCCACACTCGCCCAATGTTTGACACTCCCACACTCACCCAATGTTTCACACTCCCACACTCGCCCAATGTTTCACACTCCCAGACTCACCCAATGTTTCACACTCCCACACTCACCCAATGTTTCACACTCCCACACTCGCCCAATGTTTCACACTCCCAGACTCACCCAATGTTTCACACTCCCACACTCACCCAATGTTTCACACTGTCACACTCACCCAATGTTTCAAACTCCCACACTCACCCAATATTTCAGACTCCCACACTCACCCGATGTTTCACACTCCCATACTCACCCAATGTTTCACACTCCCACACTCACACTATGTTTCACATTCCCACACTCACCCAATGTTTCACACTCCCACACTCACCCAATGTTCCACACTCACCCAATGTTTCACACTCCCACTCTCACCCAATGTTTCACACTCCCACACTCACCCAATGTTTCACACTCCCACTCTCACCCAATGTTTCACACTCCCACTCTCACCCAATGTTTCACACTCCCACACTCGCTCAATGTTTCACACTCACTCACCCAATGTTTCACACTCTGACACTCACCCAATGTTTCACACTCCCAGACTCACCCAATGTTTCACACTCCCACACTCACCCAATGTTTCACACTGTCACACTCACCCAATGTTTCAAACTCCCACACTCACCCAATATTTCACACTCCCACACTCACCCGATGTTTCACACTCCCACACTCACCCAATGTTTCACACTCCCACACTCACACAATGTTTCACACTCCCACACACGCCCAATGTTTCGCACTCTCACACTCACCCAATGTTTCACACTCCCACACTCACCCAATGTTTCACACTCCCACACTCACCCAATGTTCCACACTCACCCAATGTTTCACACTCCCACACTCACCCAATGTTTCACATTCCCACACTCAACCAATGTTTCACACTCACCCAATGTTTCACACACCCACACTCACCCAATGTTTCACAATCATACACTCACCCAATGTTTCACACTCCCACACTCACCCAATGTTTCACAGTCCCACACTCACCCAATGTTTCACATTCCCTCACTCACCCAATTTTTCACACACCCACACTCACCCAATTTTTCACACTCACACACTCACCCAATGTTTCACACTCCCACACAGACCCAATGTTTCACACTCCCACACACACCCAATGCTTCACACTCCCACACTCACCCAATGTTTCACACTCCCACACTCACCCAATGTTTCACACCCCGACACTCACCCAATGTTTCACACTCCCACACTCTCCCAATGTTTCACTCTCCCAATGTTTCACACTCCCACACTCGCCCAATATTTCACACTCCCACACTCGCCCAATGTTTCACACTCCCACACTCACCCAATGCTTCACACTCCCACACTCACCCAAAGTTTCACACTCCCACACTCGACCAATGTTTCACACTCCCACACTCACCCAATGTTTCACACTGTCTCACTCACCCAAAGTTTCAAACACCCACACTCACCCAATATTTCACACTCCCACACTCACCCGATGTTTCACACTCCCATACTCACCCAATGTTTCACACTCCCACACACGCCCAATGTTTCGCACTCTCACACTCACCCAATGTTTCACACTCCCACACTCACCCAAAATTTCACACTCCCACACTCACCCAATGTTCCACACTCACCCAATATTTCACACTCCCACACTCACCCAATGTTTCACACTCCCACACTCTCCCAATGTTTCACACTCCCACACTCACCCAATGTTTCACACTCCCACACTCGCCCAATGTTTCACAGACCCTCACTCACCCAATGTTTCACAATCCCACACTCACCCAATGTTTCACACTCCCACACTCACCCAATGTTTCACACTCCCACACTCACCCAATGTTTCACACTCCCACACTCGCCCAATGTTTCACAGACACTCACTCACCCAATGTTTCACATTCCCACACTCACCCAATATTTCACACTCCCACACTCAACCAATGTTTCACACTCACCCAATGTTTCACACACCCACACTCACCCAATGTTTCACAGTCCCACACTCACCCAGTTTTTCACACTCCCACACTCACCCAATGTTTCACATTCCCTCACTCACCCAATTTTTCACACTCCCACACTCACCCAATTTTTGACACTCACACACTCACCCAATGTTTCACACTCCCACACAGACCCAATGTTTCACACTCCCACACTCGCCCAATGTTTGACACTCCCACACTCGCCCAATGTTTGACACTCCCACACTCACCCAATGTTTCACACTCCCACACTCGCCCAATGTTTCACACTCCCAGACTCACCCAATGTTTCACACTCCCACACTCACCCAATGTTTCACACTGTCACACTCACCCAATGTTTCAAACTCCCACACTCACCCAATATTTCAGACTCCCACACTCACCCGATGTTTCACACTCCCATACTCACCCAATGTTTCACACTCCCACACTCACCCAATGTTCCACACTCACCCAATGTTTCACACTCCCACTCTCACCCAATGTTTCACACTCCCACACTCACCCAATGTTTCACACTCCCACACTCACCCAATGTTTCACACTCCAACACTCACCCAATGTATCACACTCCCAGACTCACCCAATGTTTCACACTCCCACACTCACCCAATGTTTCACACTCCCACACTCACCCAATGTTTCACACTCCCACACTCACCCAATGTTTCACGCTCCCACACTCACCCAATGTTTCACACTCCCACACTCACCCAATGTTCCACACTCCCACACTCACCCAATGTTTCACACTCACCCAAAGATTCGCACACCCACACTCACCCAATGTTTCACAATCATACACTTACCCAATGTTTCACACTCCCACACTCACCCAATGTTTCACAGTCCCACACTCACCCAATGTTTCACACTCCCACACTCACCCAATGTTTCACACTCGCACACTCACCCAATGTTTCACACCCCGACAGTCACCCAATGTTTCACACTCCCACACTCTCCCAATGTTTCACAATCCCACACTCGCCCAATGTTTCACACTCCCACACTGACCCAATGTTTCACACTCCCACACTCGCCCAATGTTTCACACTCCCACACTCACCCAATGTTGCAGACTCCCACACTCACCCAATGTTGCAGACTCCCACACTCACCCAATGTTTCACACTCCCACACTCGCCCAATGTTTCACACTCCCACACTCGCACAGTGTTTCACACTCCCACACTCACCCAATGTTTCACACTCCCACACTCGCCCAATGTTTCACAGTCCCACACACACCCAATGTTTCACACTCCCACACTCAACCAATGTTTCACACTCCCACACTCACCCAATGTTTCACACTCCCACACTCACCCAATGTTTCACACTCCCACACTCACCCAATGTTTCACACTCACCCAATGTTTCACACACCCACACTCACCCAATATTTCACACTCCCACACTCACCCGATGTTTCACACTCCCATACTCACCCAATGTTTCACACTCCCACACTCACACAATGTTTCACACTCCCACACACGCCCAATGTTTCGCACTCTCACACTCACCCAATGTTTCACACTCCCACACTCACCCAATGTTTCACACTCCCACACTCACCCAATGTTCCACACTCCCACACTCAACCAATGTTTCACACTCCCACACTCACCCAATGTTTCACACTCCCACACTCACCCAATCTTTCACACTCCCACACTCACCCAATGTTTCACACTGCCACACTCACCCAATGTTTCACACTCCCACACTCGCCCAATGTTTCACAGACACTCACTCACCCAATGTTTCACATCCCCACACTCACCAATATTTCACACTCCCACACTCAACCAATGTTTCACACTCACCCAATGTTTCACACACCCACACTCACCCAATGTTTCACAATCATACACTCACCCAATGTTTCACACTCCCACACAGACCCAATGTTTCACACTCCCACACACACCCAATGATTCACATTCCCACACTCACCCAATGTTTCACACTCCCACACTCACCCAATGTTTCACACCCCGACACTCACCCAATGTTTCACACTCCCACACTCTCCCAATGTTTCACACTCCCACACTCGCCCAATGTTTCACACTCCCACACTCACCCAATGTTTCACACTCCCACACTCACCCAATGTTTCACACTGTCACACTCACCCAATGTTTCAAACTCCCACACTCACCCAATATTTCACACTCCCACACTCACCCGATGTTTCACACTCCCACACTCACCCAATGTTTCACACTCCCACACTCACCCAATGTTTCACACTCCCACACTCACCCAATGTTCCACACTCACCCAATGTTTCACACTCCCACACTCACCCAATGTTTCACACTCCCACACTCACCCAATGTTTCACACTCCCACACTCACCCAATGTTTCACACTCCCACACTCACCCAATGCTTCACACTCTCACACTCACACAATGTTTCTCACTCCCACACTCACCCAATGTTTCACACTCCCACACTCACCCAATGTTTCACACTCCCACACTCACCCAATGTTTCACACTCCCACACTCACCCAATGTTTCACACTCCCACACTCACCCAATGTTTCACACTCCCACACTCACCCAATGTTTCACACTGTCACACTCACCCAATGTTTCAAACTCCCACACTCACCCAATATTTCAGACTCCCACACTCACCCGATGTTTCACACTCCCATACTCACCCGATGTTTCACACTCCCACACTCACACAATGTTTCACACTCCCACACACGCCCAATGTTTCGCACTCTCACACTCACCCAATGTTTCACACTCCCACACTCACCCAATGTTTCACACTCCCACACTCACCCAATGTTCCACACTCACCCAATGTGTCACACTCCCACACTCACCCAATGTTTCACACTCCCACACTCACCCAATGTTTCACACTCCCACACTCACCCAATGTTTCACACTCCCACACTCACCCAATGTTTCACACTCCCACACTCGCCCAATGTTTCACAGACACTCACTCACCCAATGTTTCACATTCCCACACTCACCCAATATTTCACACTCCCACACTCAACCAATGTTTCACACTCACCCAATGTTTCACACACCCACACTCACCCAATGTTTCACAGTCCCACACTCACCCAATTTTTCACACTCCCACACTCACCCAATGTTTCACATTCCCTCACTCACCCAATTTTTCACACTCCCACACTCGCCCAATGTTTCACACTCCCAGACTCACCCAATGTTTCACACTCCCACACTCACCCAATGTTTCACACTGTCACACTCACCCAATGTTTCACACTCCCACACTCGCCCAATGTTTCACAGACACTCACTCACCCAATGTTTCACATCCCCACACTCACCAATATTTCACACTCCCACACTCAACCAATGTTTCACACTCACCCAATGTTTCACACACCCACACTCACCCAATGTTTCACAATCATACACTCACCCAATGTTTCACACTCCCACACTCACCCAATGTTTCACACTCCCACACACACCCAATGATTCACATTCCCACACTCACCCAATGTTTCACACTCCCACACTCACCCAATGTTTCACACCCCGACACTCACCCAATGTTTCACACTCCCACACTCTCCCAATGTTTCACACTCCCACACTCGCCCAATGTTTCACACTCCCACACTCACCCAATGTTTCACACTCCCACACTCACCCAATGTTTCACACTGTCACACTCACCCAATGTTTCAAACTCCCACACTCACCCAATATTTCACACTCCCACACTCACCCGATGTTTCACACTCCCACACTCACCCAATGTTTCACACTCCCACACTCACCCAATGTTTCACACTCCCACACTCACCCAATGTTCCACACTCACCCAATGTTTCACACTCCCACACTCACCCAATGTTTCACACTCCCACACTCACCCAATGTTTCACACTCCCACACTCACCCAATGTTTCACACTCCCACACTCACCCAATGCTTCACACTCTCACACTCACACAATGTTTCTCACTCCCACACTCACCCAATGTTTCACACTCCCACACTCACCCAATGTTTCACACTCCCACACTCACCCAATGTTTCACACTCCCACACTCACCCAATGTTTCACACTCCCACACTCACCCAATGTTTCACACTCCCACACTCACCCAATGTTTCACACGGTCACACTCACCCAATGTTTCAAACTCCCACACTCACCCAATATTTCAGACTCCCACACTCACCCGATGTTTCACACTCCCATACTCACCCGATGTTTCACACTCCCACACTCACACAATGTTTCACACTCCCACACACGCCCAATGTTTCGCACTCTCACACTCACCCAATGTTTCACACTCCCACACTCACCCAATGTTTCACACTCCCACACTCACCCAATGTTCCACACTCACCCAATGTGTCACACTCCCACACTCACCCAATGTTTCACACTCCCACACTCAACCAAAGTTTCACACTCCCACACTCACCCAATGTTTCACACTCCCACACTCACCCAATCTTTCACACTCCCACACTCACCCAATGTTTCACACTCCCACACTCACCCAATGTTTCACACTCCCACACTCGCCCAATGTTTCACAGACACTCACTCACCCAATGTTTCACATTCCCACACTCACCCAATATTTCACACTCCCACACTCAACCAATGTTTCACACTCACCCAATGTTTCACACACCCACACTCACCCAATGTTTCACAGTCCCACACTCACCCAATTTTTCACACTCCCACACTCACCCAATGTTTCACATTCCCTCACTCACCCAATTTTTCACACTCCCACACTCGCCCAATTTTTGACACTCACACACTCACCCAATGTTTCACACTCCCACACAGACCCAATGTTTCACACTCCCAGACTCACCCAATGTTTCACACTCCCACACTCACCCAATATTTCAGACTCCCACACTCACCCGATGTTTCACACTCCCATACTCACCCAATGTTTCACACTCCCACACTCACACTATGTTTCACATTCCCACACTCACCCAATGTTTCACACTCCCACACTCACCCAATGTTTCACACTCCCACTCTCACCCAATGTTTCACACTCCCACACTCGCTCAATGTTTCACACTCACTCACCCAATGTTTCACACTCTGACACTCACCCAATGTTTCACACTCCCAGACTCACCCAATGTTTCACACTCCCACACTCACCCAATGTTTCACACTGTCACACTCACCCAATGTTTCAAACTCCCACACTCACCCAATATTTCACACTCCCACACTCACCCGATGTTTCACACTCCCACACTCACCCAATGTTTCACACTCCCACACTCACACAATGTTTCACACTCCCACACACGCCCAATGTTTCGCACTCTCACACTCACCCAATGTTTCACACTCCCACACTCACCCAATGTTTCACACTCCCACACTCACCCAATGTTCCACACTCACCCAATGTTTCACACTCCCACACTCACCCAATGTTTCACATTCCCACACTCAACCAATGTTTCACACTCACCCAATGTTTCACACACCCACACTCACCCAATGTTTCACAATCATACACTCACCCAATGTTTCACACTCCCACACTCACCCAATGTTTCACAGTCCCACACTCACCCAATGTTTCACATTCCCTCACTCACCCAATTTTTCACACTCCCACACTCACCCAATTTTTCACACTCACACACTCACCCAATGTTTCACACTCCCACACAGACCCAATGTTTCACACTCCCACACACACCCAATGCTTCACACTCCCACACTCACCCAATGTTTCACACTCCCACACTCACCCAATGTTTCACACCCCGACACTCACCCAATGTTTCACACTCCCACACTCTCCCAATGTTTCACTCTCCCAATGTTTCACACTCCCACACTCGCCCAATATTTCACACTCCCACACTCGCCCAATGTTTCACACTCCCACACTCACCCAATGCTTCACACTCCCACACTCACCCAAAGTTTCACACTCCCACACTCGACCAATGTTTCACACTCCCACACTCACCCAATGTTTCACACTGTCTCACTCACCCAAAGTTTCAAACACCCACACTCACCCAATATTTCACACTCCCACACTCACCCGATGTTTCACACTCCCATACTCACCCAATGTTTCACACTCCCACACACGCCCAATGCTTCGCACTCTCACACTCACCCAATGTTTCACACTCCCACACTCACCCAAAATTTCACACTCCCACACTCACCCAATGTTCCACACTCACCCAATATTTCACACTCCCACACTCACCCAATGTTTCACACTCCCAAACCAACCAATGTTTCACACTCCCACAGTCACCCAATGTTTCACACTCCCACACTCACCCAATGTTTCACACTCCCACACTCTCCCAATGTTTCACACTCCCACACTCACCCAATGTTTCACACTCCCACACTCGCCCAATGTTTCACAGACCCTCACTCACCCAATGTTTCACAATCCCACACTCACCCAATGTTTCACACTCCCACACTCACCCAATGTTTCACACTCCCACACTCACCCAATGTTTCACACTCCCACACTCGCCCAATGTTTCACAGACACTCACTCACCCAATGTTTCACATTCCCACACTCGCCCAATATTTCACACTCCCACACTCAACCAATGTTTCACACTCACCCAATGTTTCACACACCCACACTCACCCAATGTTTCACAGTCCCACACTCACCCAATTTTTCACACTCCCACACTCACCCAATGTTTCACATTCCCTCACTCACCCAATTTTTCACACTCCCACACTCACCCAATTTTTGACACTCACACACTCACCCAATGTTTCACACTCCCACACAGACCCAATGTTTCACACTCCCACACTCGCCCAATGTTTGACACTCCCACACTCGCCCAATGTTTGACACTCCCACACTCACCCAATGTTTCACACTCCCACACTCGCCCAATGTTTCACACTCCCAGACTCACCCAATGTTTCACACTCCCACACTCACCCAATGTTTCACACTGTCACACTCACCCAATGTTTCAAACTCCCACACTCACCCAATATTTCAGACTCCCACACTCACCCGATGTTTCACACTCCCATACTCACCCAATGTTTCACACTCCCACACTCACACAATGTTTCACATTCCCACACTCACCCAATGTTTCACACTCCCACACTCACCCAATGTTCCACACTCACCCAATGTTTCACACTCCCACTCTCACCCAATGTTTCACACTCCCACACTCACCCAATGTTTCACACTCCCACTCTGACCCAATGTTTCACACTCCCACACTCACCCAATGTTTCACACTCCCACTCTCACCCAATGTTTCACACTCCCACACTCGCTCAATGTTTCACACTCACTCACCCAATGTTTCACACTCTGACACTCACCCAATGTTTCACACTCCCAGACTCACCCAATGTTTCACACTCCCACACTCACCCAATGTTTCACACTGTCACACTCACCCAATGTTTCAAACACCCACACTCACCCAATATTTCACACTCCCACACTCACCCGATGTTTCACACTCCCACACTCACCCAATGTTTCACACTCCCACACTCACACAATGTTTCACACTCCCACACACGCCCAATGTTTCGCACTCTCACACTCACCCAATGTTTCACACTCCCACACTCACCCAATGTTCCACACTCACGCAATGTTTCACACTCCCACACTCACCCAATGTTTCACATTCCCACACTCAACCAATGTTTCACACTCACCCAATGTTTCACACACCCACACTCACCCAATGTTTCACAATCATACACTCACCCAATGTTTCACACTCCCACACTCACCCAATGTTTCACAGTCCCACACTCACCCAATGTTTCACATTCCCTCACTCACCCAATTTTTCACACTCCCACACTCACCCAATTTTTCACACTCCCACACAGACCCAATGTTTCACACTCCCACACACACCCAATGCTTCACACTCCCACACTCACCCAATGTTTCACACTCCCACACTCACCCAATGTTTCACACCCCGACACTCACCCAATGTTTCACACTCCCACACTCTCCCAATGTTTCACTCTCCCAATGTTTCACACTCCCACACTCGCCCAATATTTCACACTCCCACACTCGCCCAATGTTTCACACTCCCACACTCGCCCAATGTTTCACACTCCCACACTCACCCAGTGTTTCACACTCCCACACTCACCCAATGTTTCACATTCCCACACTCACCCAATGTTTCACACACTCACACTCGCCCAATGTTTCACACTCCCACATTCACCCAATTTTTCACACTCCCACACTCGCCCAATGTTTCACACTCCCACACTCACCCAATGTTTCACACTCCCACACTCACCCAAGGTTTCACACTCCCACACTCGCCCAATGTTTCACACTCCCACACTCACCGTGTTTCACACACCCACACTCACCCAATGTTTCACACTCCCACACTTGCCCAAAGTTTCACACTCCCACACACACCCAATGTTTCACACGCCCACACTCAACCAATGTTTCACACTCCCACACTCACCCAATGTTTCACACTCCCACACTCCCCCAATGTTTCACACTCCCACACTCACCCAATGTTTCACACTCCCACACTCACCCAATGTTTCACACTCCCACACTCACCCAATGTTTCACACTCCCACACTCACCCAATGTTTCACACACTCACACTCACCCAATTTTTCACACTCTCATACTTAACCAATGTTTCACACTCCCACACTCACCCAATGTTTCACACTCCCACACTCACCCAATGTTTCACACTCACCCAATGTTTCACACACCGACACTCACCCAATGTTTCACGCTCCCACACACACCCAATGTTTCACACTCCCACACTCAACCAATGTTTCACACTCCCACACTCACCAAATGTTTCACACTCCCACACTCACCCAATGTTTCACACTCCCACACTCACTCAATGTTTCACACTCCCAAACTCACCCAATGTTTCACACTCCAACACTCACCCAATGTATCACACTCCCACACTCACCCAATGTTTCACACTCCCACACTCACCCAATGTTTCACACTCCCACACTCACCCAATGTTTCACACTCCCACACTCGCCCAATGTTTCACACTCCCACACTCGCCCAATGTTTCACACTCCCACACTCACCCAATGTTTCACAATCCCACACTCGCCCAATGTTTCACACTCCCACACTCACCCAATGTTTCACATTCCCACACTCACCCAATGTTCCACACTCACCCAATGTTTCACACTCCCACACTCACCCAATGTTTCACACTCCCACACTCAACCAATGTTTCACACTCCCACACTCACCCAATGACTCACCCAATGTTTCACACTCCCACACTCACCCAATGTTTCACACTCCCACAATGTTTCACACTCCCACACTCGCCCAGTGTTTCAGACTCCCACACTCGCCCAATGTTTCACACTCCCACACTCACCCAATGTTTCACACTCCCACACTCACCCAATGATTCACACTTCCACACTCACCCAATGTTTCACACTTGCACACTCACCCAATGTTTCACACTCCCACACTCAGCCAATGTTTCACACTCCCACACTCACCCAATGCTTCGCACTCCCACACTCACCCAATCTTTCGCACTCCCACACTCACCCAATGTTTCACACTCACCCAATGATTCACACACCCACACTCACCCAATGTTTCACACTCCCACACTCACCCAATGTTTCACAGTCCCACACTCACCCAATGTTTCACACTCCCACACGCACCCAATGATCACACTCACACACTCACCCAATGTTTCACACTCCCATACTCACCCAATGTTTCACACTCCCACACTCGCCCAATGTTTCACACTCCCACACTCACCCAATGTTTCACACACCCACACTCACCCAATGTTTCACACTCCCACACTCGCCCAATGTTTCACACTCCCACACTCGCCCAATGTTTCACACTCCCACACTCGCCCAATGTTTCACACTCCCACACTCACCCAATGTTTCACACTCACCCAATGTTTCACACAGCCACCCTCACCCAATGTTTCACACTCCCACACTCACCCAATGTTTCACACTCCCACACTCACCCAATGTTTCACAGTCCCACACTCACCCAATGTTTCACACTCCCACACTCACCCAATGTTTCACACTCCCACACACACCCAATGTTTCACACTCCCACACTCACCCAATGTTTCACTCTCCCACACTCACCCAATGTTTCATACTCCCACACTCACCCAATGTTTCACACTCCCACACTCTCCCAATGTTTCACACTCCCACACTCGCCCAATGTTTCACACACCCACACTCACCCAATGTTTCCACACACCCACACTCGCCCAATGTTTCACACTCCCACACTGTACCAATGTTTCACACTCCCACACTCACCCAATGTTTCACGCTCCCACACTCACCCAATGTTTCACACTCCTACGCTCACCCAATGTTTCACACTCCCACACTCACCCAATGTTTCACACTCACCCAATGTTTCACACACCCACACTTCCCCAATGTTTCACAATCATACACTCACCCAATGTTTCACACTCCCACACTCAGCCAATGTTTCACAGTTTCACACTCCCACACTCACCCAATGTTTCACACTCCCACACTCACCCATGTTTCACACTCCCACACTCACCCAATGTTTCACGCTCCCACACTCACCCAATGTTTCACACTCCTACGCTCACCCAATGTTTCACACTCCCACACTCACCCAATGTTTCACACTCACCCAATGTTTCACACACCCACACTTCCCCAATGTTTCACAATCATACACTCATCCAATGTTTCACACTCCCACACTCAGCCAATGTTTCACAGTTTCACACTCCCACACTCACCCAATGTTTCACACTCCCACACTCACCCATGTTTCACACTCCCACACTCACCCAATGTTTCACACTCCCACACACACCCAATGTTTCACACTCCCACACTCACTCAATGTTTCACACTCCCACACTCACCCAATGGTTAACACTCCCACATTCACCCAATGTTTCACACTCCCACTCTCACCCAATGTTTCACACTCCCACACTCGCCCAATGTTTCACACTACCACACTCACCCAATGTTTCACACTCCCCCAATGTTTCACACTCCCACACTCGCCCAATGTTTCACACTCCCACACTCGCCCAATGTTTCACACTCCCACACTCACCCAATGGTTAACACTCCCACATTCACCCAATGTTTCACACTCCCACACTCTCCCAATGTTTCACACTCCCACACTCTCCCAATGTTTCACACTCCCACACTCACCCAATGTTTCACAATCCCACACTCACCCAATGTTTCACACTCTCACACTCACCCAATGTTTCACACTCCCACACTCACCCTATGTTTCACACTCCCACACTCACCCAATGTTACACACTCCCACACTCACCCAATGTTTCACACTCCCACACTCACCCAATGCTTCACACTCCCACACTCACCCAATGTTACACACTCCCACACTCACCCAATGTTTCACACTCCCACACTCACCCAATGCTTCACACTCACCCAATGTTTCACACTCTCACACTCACCCAATGTTTCACACTCCCACACTCACCCAATGTTTCACACTCCCACACTCACCCAATGTTTCACACTCTTGCACTCTCCCAATGTTTCACACTCACACACTCACCCAATGTTTCACACTCCCACACTCACCCAATGTTTCACACTCCCACACTCACCCAATGTTTCTCACTCCCACACTCACCCAATGTTTCACACTCCCAAACTCACCCAATGTTTCACACTCCCACACTTACCCAATGTTTCACACTCACCCAATGCTTCACACTCCCACACTCACCCAATGATTCACACTCACCGAATGTTTCACACTCCCACACTCACCCAATGTTTCACACTCCCACACTCACGCAATGTTTCACACTCCCACACTCACCCAATGCTTCACACTCCCACACTCACCCAATGTTTCACACACTCACACTCACCCAATTTTTCACACTCTCACACTTAACCAATGTTTCACACTCCCACACTCACCCAATGTTTCACACTCCCACACTCACCCAATGTTTCACACTCACCCAATGTTTCACACACCGAAACTCACCCAATGTTTCACACTCATACACTCACCCAATGTTTCACATTCCCACACTCACCCAATGTTTCTCACTCCCACACTCACCCAATGTTTCTCAATCCCACACTCACCCAATGTTTCACACTCCCACACTCACCCAATGTTTCACACTCCCACACTCACCCAATGTTTCACACTCCCACACTCACCCAATGTTTCACACTCCCACACTCACCCAATGTTTCACACTCCCACACTCACCCAATGTTTCACACTCCCACACTCATCCAATGTTTCACACTCCCACACTCACCCAATGTTTCACAATCATACACTCACCCAATGTTTCACACTCCCACACTCACCCAATGTTTCACAGTCCCACACTCACCCAATGTTTCACACTCCCACAATCACCCAATGTTTCACACTCCCACACTCATCCAATGTTTCACACTCCTACACTCACCCAATGTTTCACACTCCCACACTCACCCAATGATTCACACTCCCACACTCACCCAATGTTTCACAATCATACACTCACCCAATGTTTCACACTCCCACACTCACCCAATGTTTCACAGTCCCACACTCACCCAATGTTTCACACTCCCACAATCACCCAATGTTTCACACTCCCACACTCATCCAATGTTTCACACTCCTACACTCACCCAATGTTTCACACTCCCACACTCACCCAATGTTTCACACTCCCACACTCACCCAATGTTTCGCACTCCCACACTCACCCAATGTTTCACATCCTGACACTCACCCAATGTTTCTCACTCCCACACTCTCCCAATGTTTCACACTCCCACACTCGCCCAATGTTTCACACTCCCACACTCGCCCAATGTTTCACACTCCCACACTCACCCAATGTTTCACACTCCCACACTCACCCAATGTTCCACACTCCCACACTCACCCAATGTTTCACACTCCCACACTCACCCAATGTTTCACACTCCCACACTCACCCAATGTTTCACACTCCCACACTCACCCAATGTTTCACACTCACCCAATGTTTCACACACCCACACTCACCCAATGTTTCACAATCATACACTCACCCAATGTTTCACACTCCCACACTCACCCAATGTTTCACAGTCCCAAACTCACCCAATGTTTCACAGTCCCACACTCACCCAATGTTTCACACTCCCACACTCACCCAATGTTTCACACTCCCACAATCACCCAATGTTTCACACTCCCACACTCATCCAATGTTTCACACTCCCACACTCACCCAATGTTTCACACTCCCACACTCACCCAACGTTTCACACCCTGACACTCACCCAATGTTTCTCACTCCCACACTCGCCCAATGTTTCACACTCCCACACTCGCCCAATGTTTCACACTCCCACACTCGCCCAATGTTTCACACTCCCACACTCACCCAATGTTCCACACTCCCACACTCACCCAATGTTTCACACTCCCACACTCACCCAATGTTTCACACTCCCACACTCACCCAATGTTTCACACTCACCCAATGTTTCACACACCCACACTCACCCAATGTTTCACAATCATACACTCACCCAATGTCTCACACACCCACACTCACCCAATGTCTCACACTCCCACACTCACCCAATGTTTCACACTCCCACACTCACCCAATGTTTCACACTCCCACACTCACCCAATGTTTCACACTCACCCAATGTTTCACACACCCACACTCACCCAATGTTTCACAATCATACACTCACCCAATGTCTCACACTCCCACACTCACCCAATGTTTCACAGTCCCACACTCACCCAATGTTTCACATTCCCTCACTCACCCAATGTTTCACACTCCCACACGCACCCAATTTTTCACACTCACACACTCACCCAATGTTTCACACTCCCACACACACCCAATGCTTCACACTCCCACACTCACCCAATGTTTCACACTCCCACACTCACCCAATGTTTCACACCCCGACACTCACCCAATGTTTCACACTCCCACACTCTCCCAGTGCTTCACACTCCCACACTCACCCAATGTTTCACATTCCCACACTCACCCAATGTTTCTCACTCCCACACTCACCCAATGTTTCTCAATCCCACACTCACCCAATGTTTCACACTCCCACACTCACCCAATGTTTCACACACCAACACTCACCCAACGTATCACACTCCCACACTCACCCAATGTTTCTCACTCCCACACTCACCCAATGTTTCACACTCCCACACTCACCCAATGTTTCACACTCCCACACTCACCCAATGATTCACACTCCCACACTCACCCAATGTTTCACACTCCCCCACTCACCCAATGTTTCACACTCCCACACTCACCCAATGTTTCGCACTCCCACACTCACCCAATGTTTCACACCCCGACACTCACCCAATGTTTCTCACTCCCACACTCTCCCAATGTTTCACACTCCCACACTCGCCCAATGTTTCACACTCCCACACTCACCCAATGTTTCACTCTCCCACACTCGCCCAATGTTTCACACTCCCACACTCGCCCAATGTTTCACACTCCCACACTCACCCAATGTTCCGCACTCCCGCACTCACCCAATGTTTCACACTCCCACACTCACCCAATGTTTCACACCCCGACACTCACCCAATGTTTCACACTCCCACACTCTCCCAGTGTTTCACACTCCCACACTCGCCCAATGTTTCACACTCCCACACTCACCCAATGTTTCACACTCCCACACTCACCCAATGTTTCACACTCCCACACTCACACAATGTTTCACACTCCCACACTCGCCCAATGTTTCACCCTCCCACACTCGCCCAATGTTTCACACTCCCATACTCACACAATGTTTCACACTCCCACACTCGCTCAATGTTTCACACTCACTCACCCAATCTTTCACACTCCCACTCTCACCCAATGTTTCACACTGTCACACTCACCCAATATTTCACACTCCCACACTCAACGTATGTTTCACATTCCCATACTCACCCAATGTTTCACACTCCCACACTCACCCAATGTTTCACACTCACCCAATGTTTCACACTCCCACACTCACCCAATGTTTCACACTCCCACACTCAACCAATGTTTCACACTCCCACACTCACCCAATGTTTCACACTCCCACACTCACCCAATGTTTCACACTCCCACTCTCACCCAATGTTTCACACTCCCACACTCGCCCAATGTTTCACACTCCCTCACTCACCCAATGTTTCACAATCCCACACTCACCCAATGTTTCACACTCCCACACTCGCCCAATATTTCACACTCCCACACTCAACCAATGTTTCACACTCCCTCACTCACCCAATGTTTCACACTCCCACACTCACCCAATGTTTCACACTCCCACACTCATCCAATGTTTCACACTCCCACACTCACCCAATGTTTCACACCCCCCCACTGTCCCAATGTTTCACACTCCCACACTCACCCAATGTTTCACACTCCCACACTCACCCAATGTTTCGCACTCCCACACTGACCCAATGCTTCGCTCTCCAACACTCACCCAATGTTTCACACTCCCACACTCACCCAATGTTTCACACTCCCACACTCACCCAATGCTTCCCACTCCCACACTCACCCAATGTTTCACACACTCACACTCACCCAATTTTTCACAATCTCACACTTAACCAATGTTTCACACACCCACACTCACCCAATGTTTCACACTCCAACACTCACCCAATGTTTCACACTCCCACACTCACCCAATGTTTCACACTCACCCAATGTTTCACACACCGACACTCACCCAATGTTTCACACTCATACACTCACCCAATGTTTCACATTCCCACACTCACCCAATGTTTCTCACTCCCACACTCACCCAATGTTTCTCAATCCCACACTCACCCAATGTTTCACACTCCCACACTCACCCAACGTTTCACACTCCAACACTCACCCAACGTATCACACTCCAACACTCACCCAACGTATCACACTCCCACACTCACACAATGTTTCACACTCCCACACTCACCCAATGTTTCACACTCCCACACTCACCCAATGTTTCACACTCCCACACTCACCCAATGTTTCACACTCCCACACTCACCCAATGTTTCACACTCCCACACTCACCCAATGTTTCACACTCCCACACTCACCCAATGTTTCACACTCCTACACTCACCCAATGTTTCACACTCCCCCACTCACCCAATGTTTCACACTCCCACACTCGCCCAATGTTTCACACTCCCACACTCACCCAATGTTTCACACTCCCACACTCGCCCAATGTTTCACACTCCCACACTCACCCAATGTTCCACACTCCCGCACTCACCCAATGTTTCACACTCCCACACTCACACAATGTTTCACACTCCCTCACTCACCCAATGTTTCACACTCCCACACTCACCCAATGTTTCACACTCCCACACTCACCCAATGTTCCACACTCCCACACTCACCCAATGTTTCACACTCCCACACTCACCCAATGTTTCACACTCCCACACTCACCCAATGTTTCACACTCCCACACTCACCCAATGTTTCACACTCCCACACTCACCCAATGTTTCACACTCACCCAATGTTTCACACACCCACACTCACCCAATGCTTCACAATCATACACTCACCCAATGTTTCACACTCCCACACTCACCCAATGTTTCACAGTCCCACACTCACCCAATGTTTCACATTCCCTCACTCACCCAATGTTTCACACTCCCACACGCACCCAATTTTTCACACTCACACACTCACCCAATGTTTCACACTCCCACACACACCCAATATTTCACACTCCCACACACACCCAATGCTTCACACTCCCACACTCACCCAATGTTTCACACTCCCACACTCACCCAATGTTTCACACCCCGACACTCACCCAATGTTTCACACTCCCACACTCTCCCAGTGTTTCACACTCCCACACTCGCCCAATGTTTCACACTCCCACACTCACCCAATGTTTCACACTCCCACACTCACCCAATGTTTCACACTCCCACACTCACCCAATGTTTCACACTCCCACACTCGCCCAATGTTTCACCCTCCCACACTCGCCCAATGTTTCACACTCCCACACTCACCCAATGTTTCTCACTCCCACACTCGCTCAATGTTTCACACTCACTCACCCAATCTTTCACACTCCCACACTCACCCAATGTTTCACACTGTCACACTCACCCAATGTTTCAAACTCCCACACTCACCCAATATTTCACACTCCCACACTCACCCTATGTTTCACACTCCCATACTCACCCAATGTTTCACACTCCCACACTCACCCAATGTTTCACACTCCCACACTCACCCAATGTTCCACACTCACCCAATGTTTCACACACCCACACTCACCCAATGTTTCACACTCCCACACTCAACCAATGTTTCACACTCCCACACTCACCCAATGTTTCACACTCCCACACTCACCCAATGTTTCACACTCACCCAATGTTTCACACTCCCACACTCACCCAATGTTTCACACTCCCACACTCACCCAATGTTTCACACCCCCCCACTGTCCCAATGTTTCACACTCCCACACTCACCCAATGTTTCACACTCCCACACTTACCCAATGCTTCGCACTCCAACACTCACCCAATGTTTCACACTCCCACACTCACCCAATGTTTCGCACTCCCACACTCACCCAATGATTCACACACAAACACTCACCCACTGTTTCACAATCATGCACTCACCCAATGTTTCACACTCCCACACTCGCCCAATGTTGCACCCTCCCACACTCGCCCAATGTTTCACACTCCCACACTCACCCAATGTTTCTCACTCCCACACTCAACCAATGTTTCACACTCCCACACTCACCCAATGTTTCACACTTCCACTCTCACCCAATGTTTCACACTCCCACACTCGCTCAATGTTTCACACTCACTCACCCAATCTTTCACACTCCCACACTCACCCAATGTTTCACACTGTCACACTCACCCAATGTTTCAAACTCCCACACTCACCCAATATTTCACACTCCCACACACACCCTATGTTTCACACTCCCATACTCACCCAATGTTTCACAATCCCACACTCACCCAATTTTTCACACTCCCACACTCACCCAATGTTCCACACTCACCCAATGTTTCACACTCCCACACTCACCCAATGTTTCACACTCCCACACTCAACCAATGTTTCACACTCCCACACTCACCCAATGTTTCACACTCCCACACTCACCCAATGTTTCACAATCCCACACTCACCCAATGTTTCACACTCCCACACTCACCCAGTGTTTCGCACTCCCACACTCGCCCAATGTTTCACACTCCCACACTCACCTGATGTTTCACACTCCCACACTCGCCCAATGTTTCACACTCCCACACTCAACCAATGTTTCACACTCCCTCACTCACCCAATGTTTCACACTCCCACACTCACCCAATGTTTCACACTCCCACACTCACCCAATGTTTCACACTCCCACACTCACCCAATGTTTCACACCCCCCCACTGTCCCAATGTTTCACACTCCCACACTCACCCAATGTTTCACACTCCCACACTCACCCAATGTTTCACACTCCCACACTCACCCAATGTTTCACAGTCCAACACTCACCCAATGTTTCACACTCCCACACTCACTCAATGTTTCACACTCCCACACTCACCTAATGTTTCACACTCCCACACTCACACAATGTTTCACACTCCCACACTCACCCAATGTTTCACACTCCCACACTCACCCAATGTTTCACACACACACACACACCCAATGTTTCACACTCCCACACTCACCCAATGTTTCGCACTCCCACACTCACCCAATGTTTCACACCCCGACACTCACCCAATGTTTCTCACTCCCACACTCGCCCAATGTTTCACACTCCCACACTCGCCCAATGTTTCACACTCCCACACTCACCCAATGTTTCACACTCCCACACTCTCCCAATGTTTCACACTCCCACACTCGCCCAATGTTTCACACTCCCACATTCACCCAATGTTTCACACTCCCACACTCACCCAATGTTTCACACTCCCACACTCGCCCAATGTTTCGCACTCCCACACTCACCCAATGTTTCACACTCCCACACTCGCCCAATGTTTCACACTCTCACACTCACCCAATGTTTCACACTCCCACACACACCCAATGTTTCACACTCCCACACTCACCCAATGTTTCACACTCTTGCACTCTCCCAATGTTTCACACTCACACACTCACCCAATGTTTCACACTCCCACACTCACCCAATGTTTCACACTCACCCAATGTTTCACACTCCCACACTCACCCAATGTTTCTCACTCCCACACTCACCCAATGTTTCACACTCCCAAACTCACCCAATGTTTCACACTCCCACACTCACCCAATGTTTCACACTCACCCAATGCTTCACACTCCCACACTCACCCAATGATTCACACTCACCGAATGTTTCACACTCCCACACTCACCCAATGTTTCACACTCCCACACTCACGCAATGTTTCACACTCCCACACTCACCCAATGTTTCACACTCCCACACTCACCCAATGCTTCACACTCCCACACTCAACCAATGTTTCACACACTCACACTCACCCAATTTTTCACACTCTCACACTTAACCAATGTTTCACACTCCCACACTCACCCAATGTTTCACACTCCCACACTCACCCAATGTTTCACACTCCCACACTCACCCAATGTTTCACACTCACCCAATGTTTCACACACCGACACTCACCCAATGTTTCACACTCATACACTCACCCAATGTTTCACATTCCCACACTCACCCAATGTTTCTCACTCCCACACTCACCCAATGTTTCTCAATCCCACACTCACCCAATGTTTCACACTCCCACACTCACCCAATGTTTCACACTCCAACACTCACCCAACGTATCACACTCCCACACTCATCCAATGTTTCACACTCACCCAATGTTTCACACACCCACACTCACCCAATGTTTCACAATCATACACTCACCCAATGTTTCACACTCCCACACTCACCCAATGTTTCACAGTCCCACACTCACCCAATGTTTCACAGTCCCACACTCACCCAATGTTTCACACTCCCACACTCACCCAATGTTTCACACTCCCACAATCACCCAATGTTTCACACTCCCACACTCATCCAATGTTTCACACTCCCACACTCACCCAATGTTTCACACTCCCACACTCACCCAATGTTTCACACCCTGACACTCACCCAATGTTTCCCACTCCCACACTCTCCCAATGTTTCACACTCCCACACTCGCCCAATGTTTCACACTCCCACACTCACCCAATGTTCCACACTCCCACACTCACCCAATGTTTCACACTCACCCAATGTTTCACACACCCACACTCACCCAATGTTTCACACTCACCCATTGTTTCACACTCCCACACAAACCCAATGTTTCGCACTCCCACACTCACCCAATGTTTCACACCCCGACACTCACCCAATGTTTCTCACTCCCACACTCTCCCAATGTTTCACACTCCCACACTCGCCCAATGTTTCACACTCCCACACTCACCCAATGTTTCACACTCCCACACTCGCCCAATGTTTCACACTCCCACACTCACCCAATGTTTCGCACACCCACACTCACCCAATGTTTCACACCCCGACACTCACCCAATGTTTCTCACTCCCACACTCTCCCAATGTTTCACACTCCCACACTTGCCCAATGTTTCACACTCCCACACTCACCCAATGTTTCACACTCCCACACTCGCCCAATGTTTCACACTGCCACACTCACCCAATGTTCCGCACTCCCGCACTCACCCAATGTTTCACACTCCCACACTCACCCAATGTTTCACACCCCGACACTCACCCAATGTTTCACACTCCCACACTCTCCCAGTGTTTCACACTCCCACACTCACCCAATGTTTCACACTCCCACACTCACCCAATGTTTCACACTCCCACACTCACCCAATGTTTCACACTCCCACACTCGCCCAATGTTTCGCACTCCCACACTCACCCAATGTTTCACACTCCCACACTCGCCCAATGTTTCACACTCCCACACTCGCCCAATGTTTCACACTCCCACACTCACCCAATGTTTCACACTCCCACACTCACCCAATGTTTCACACTCCCACACTCACCCAATGTTTCACACTCCCACACTCGCCCAATGTTTCACCCTCCCACACTCGCCCAATGTTTCACACTCCCACACTCACCCAATGTTTCACACTCCCACACTCGCTCAATGTTTCACACTCACTCACCCAATCTTTCACACTCCCACTCTCACCCAATGTTTCACACTGTCACACTCACCCAATGTTTCACACTCCCACACTCACCCAATGTTTCACACTCCCACACTCACCCAATGTTTCACACTCCCACACTCGCTCAATGTTTCACACTCACTCACCCAATCTTTCACACTCCCACTCTCACCCAATGTTTCACACTGTCACACTCACCCAATGTTTCACACTCCCACACTCACCCAATGTTTCACACTCCCACACTCACCCAATGTTCCACACTCACCCAATGTTTCACACTCCCACACTCACCCAATGTTTCACACTCCCACACTCACCCAATGTTTCACACCCCCCCACTGTCCCAATGTTTCACACTCCCACACTCACCCAATGTTTCACACTCCCACACTGACCCAATGCTTCGCTCTCCAACACTCACCCAATGTTTCACTCTCCCACACTCACCCAATGTTTCACACTCCCACACTCACCCAATGCTTCACACTCCCACACTCACCCAATGTTTCACACACTCACACTCACCCAATTTTTCACAATCTCACACTTAACCAATGTTTCACACTCCCACACTCACCCAATGTTTCACACTCCAACACTCACCCAATGTTTCACACTCACCCAATGTTTCACACACCGACACTCACCCAATGTTTCACACTCATACACTCACCCAATGTTTCACATTCCCACACTCACCCAATGTTTCTCAATCCCACACTCACCCAACGTATCACACTCCCACACTCACCCAATGTTTCACACTCCCACACTCACCCAATGTTTCACACTCCCACACTCACCCAATGTTTCACACTCCCACACTCACCCAATGTTTCACACTCCCACACTCACCCAATGTTTCACACTCCCACACTCACCCAATGTTTCACACTCCCACACTCACCCAATGTTTCACACTCACCCAATGTTTCACACACCCACACTCACCCAATGTTTCACAATCATACACTCACCCAATGTTTCACACTCCCACACTCACCCAATGTTTCACAGTCCCACACTCACCCAATGTTTCACATTCCCTCACTCACCCAATGTTTCACACTCCCACACGCACCCAATTTTTCACACTCACACACTCACCCAATGTTTCACACTCCCACACACACCCAATGTTTCACACTCCCACACACACCCAATGCTTCACACTCCCACACTCACCCAATGTTTCACACTCCCACACTCACCCAATGTTTCACACCCCGACACTCACCCAATGTTTCACACTCCCACACTCTCCCAGTGTTTCACACTCCCACACTCGCCCAATGTTTCACACTCCCACACTCACCCAATGTTTCACACTCCCACACTCACCCAATGTTTCACACTCCCACACTCACCCAATGTTTCACACTCCCACACTCGCTCAATGTTTCACACTCACTCACCCAATCTTTCACACTCCCACACTCACCCAATGTTTCACACTGTCACACTCACCCAATGTTTCAAACTCCCACACTCACCCAATATTTCACACTCCCACACTCACCCTATGTTTCACACTCCCATACTCACCCAATGTTTCACACTCCCACACTCACCCAATGTTTCACACTCCCACACTCACCCAATGTTCCACACTCACCCAATGTTTCACACTCCCACACTCACCCAATGTTTCACACTCCCACACTCAACCAATGTTTCACACTCCCACACTCACCCAATGTTTCACACTCCCACACTCGCCCAATGTTTCACACTCCCACACTCACCTAATGTTTCACACTCCCACACTCGCCCAATGTTTCACACTCCCACACTCAACCAATGTTTCACACTCCCTCACTCACCCAATGTTTCACACTCCCACACTCACCCAATGTTTCACACTCCCACACTCGCCCAATGTTTCACACTCCCACACTCAACCAATGTTTCACACTCCCTCAGTCACCCAATGTTTCACACTCCCACACTCACCCAATGTTTCACACTCCCACACTCACCCAATGTTTCACACTCCCACACTCACCCAATGTTTCACACTCCCACACTCACCCAATGTTTCACACCCCCCCACTGTCCCAATGTTTCACACTCCCACACTCACCCAATGTTTCACACTCCCACACTCACCCAATGCTTCGCACTCCAACACTCACCCAATGTTTCACACTCCCACACTCACCCAATGTTTCACACTCCCACACTCACCCAATGTTTCACACTCCCACACTCACCCAATGTTTCACACTCCCACACTCACCCAATGTCTCGCACTCCCACACTCACCCAATGATTCACACACCCACACTCACCCAATGTTTCACAATCATGCACTCACCCAATGTTTCACACTCCCACACTCGCCCAATGTTGCACCCTCCCACACTCGCCCAATGTTTCACACTCCCACACTCACCCAATGTTTCTCACTCCCACACTCAACCAATGTTTCACACTCCCACACTCACCCAATGTTTCACACTTCCACTCTCACCCAATGTTTCACACTCCCACACTCGCTCAATGTTTCACACTCACTCACCCAATCTTTCACACTCCCACACTCACCCAATGTTTCACACTGTCACACTCACCCAATGTTTCAAACTCCCACACTCACCCAATATTTCACACTCTCACACTCACCCTATGTTTCACACTCCCATACTCACCCAATGTTTCACAATCCCACACTCACCCAATTTTTCACACTCCCACACTCACCCAATGTTCCACACTCACCCAATGTTTCACACTCCCACACTCACCCAATGTTTCACACTCCCACACTCAACCAATGTTTCACACTCCCACACTCACCCAATGTTTCACACTCCCACACTCGCCCAATGTTTCACACTCCCACACTCACCTGATGTTTCACACTCCCACACTCGCCCAATGTTTCACACTCCCACACTCAACCAATGTTTCACACTCCCTCACTCACCCAATGTTTCACACTCCCACACTCACCCAATGTTTCACACTCCCACACTCACCCAATGTTTCACACCCCCCCACTGTCCCAATGTTTCACACTCCCACACTCACCCAATGTTTCACACTCCCACACTCACCCAATGTTTCACACTCCCACACTCACCCAATGTTTCACAGTCCAACACTCACCCAATGTTTCACACTCCCACACTCACTCAATGTTTCACACTCCCACACTCACCCAATGTTTCACACTCCCACACTCACACAATGTTTCACACTCCCACACTCACCCAATGTTTCACTCTCCCACACTCACCCAATGTTTCACACACACACCCAATGTTTCACACTCCCACACTCACCCAATGTTTCACACTCCCACACTCACCCAATGTTTCGCACTCCCACACTCACCCAATGTTTCACACTCCCACACTCACCCAATGTTTCACACACCCACACTCACCCAATGTTTCACAATCATACACTCACCCAATGTTTCACACTCCCACACTCACCCAATGTTTCACAGTCCCACACTCACCCAATGTTTCACACCCCGACACTCACCCAATGTTTCACACTCCCACACTCGCCCAATGTTTCACACTCCCACACTCACCCAATGTTTCACACTCCCACACTCACCCAATGTT
The DNA here is from genome assembly GCF_052327205.1 of Somniosus microcephalus. Lineage (NCBI taxonomy): Eukaryota > Metazoa > Chordata > Chondrichthyes > Squaliformes > Somniosidae > Somniosus > Somniosus microcephalus. Next base: position 380,251,253 of record NC_140989.1, on the reverse strand, counting down.
TCACACTCCCACACTCTCCCAATGTTTCACACTCCCACACTCGCCCAATGTTTCACACTCCCACACTCACCCTATGTTTCACACACCCACACTCACCCAATGTTTCCACACTCCCACACTCGCCCAATGTTTCACACTCCCACACTCTACCAATGTTTCACACTCCCACACTCACCCAATGTTTCACGCTCCCACACTCACCCAATGTTTCACACTCCTACACTCACCCAATGATTCACACTCCCACACTCACCCAATGTTTCACAATCATACACCCACCCAATGTTTCACACTCCCACACTCACCCAGTGTTTCACAGTTTCACACTCCCACACTCACCCAATGTTTCACACTCCCACACTCACCCATGTTTCACACTCCCACACTCACCCAATGTTTCACACTCCCACACACACCCAATGTTTCACACTCCCACACTCACCCATGTTTCACACCCCGACACTCATCCAATGTTTCACACTCCCACACTCACCCAATGTTTCACACTCACCTCAGGTTTCACACTCCCACACTCACCCAATGTTTCACACTCTCACACTCACCCAATCTTTCACACTCCCACACTCACCCAATGTTTCACACTCTCACACTCACACAATGTTTCTCACTCCCACACTCACCCAATGTTTCACACTCCCACACTCACCCAATGTTTCACACTCCCACACTCACCCAATGTTTCACACTCCCACACTCACCCAATGTTTCACACTCCCACACTCACCCAATGTTTCACACTCCCACACTCACCCGATCTTTCACACTCCCACACTCATGCAATTTTTCACACTCCCACACTCACACAATGTTTCACACTCCCACACACGCCCAATGTTTCACATTCTCACACACACCCAATTTTTCACACTCCCACACTCACCCAATGTTTCACACTCCCACACTCACCCAATGTTCCACACTCACCCAATGTTTCACACTCCCACACTCACCCAATGTTTCACACTCACACACTCACCCAATGTTTCAAACTCCCACACTCGCCCAATGTTTCACACTCCCACACTCACTCAATGTTTCACGCTCCCACACTCACCCAATTTTTCACGCTCCCACACTCACCCAATGTTTCGCACTCCCACACTCACCCAATGTTTCACACCCCGACACTCACCCAATGTTTCTCACTCCCACACTCGCCCAATGTTTCACACTCCCACACTCACCCAATGTTTCACACTCCCACACTCGCCCAATGTTTCACACTCCCACACTCACCCAATGTTTCACACTCCCACACTCGCCCAATGTTTCACACTCCCACACGCACCCAATGTTTCACACACCCACACTTACCCAATGTTTCACACTCCCACACTCACCCAATGTTTCACACTCCCACACTCACCCAATGTTTCACACTCCCACACTCAACCAATGTTTCACACTCCCACACTCACCCAATGTTTCACACTCCCACACTCGCCCAATGTTTCACACTCCCACACTCGCCCAATGTTTCACACTCCCACACTCACCCAATGTTTCACACTCCCACACTCACCCAATGTTTCACACTCCCACACTCACCCAATGTTTCACACTCCCACACTCACCCAATGTTTCACACTCCCACACTCACCCAATGTTTCACACTCCCACACTCACCCAATGTTTCGCACTCCCACACTCACCCAATGATTCACACACCCACACTCACCCAATGTTTCACAATCATACACTCACCCAATGTTTCACACTCCCACACTCACCCAATGTTTCACACTCCCACACTCACCCAATGTTTCACAGTCCAACACTCACCCAATGTTTCACACACACACACACACACCCAATGTTTCTCACACACACACACACACCCAATGTTTCACACTCCCACACTCACCCAATGTTTCACACTCCCACACTCACCCAATGTTTCACACTCCCACACTCACCCAATGTTTCACACACACACACACACCCAATGTTTCACACACACACACACACACCCAATGTTTCACACTCCCACACTCACCCAATGTTTCGCACTCCCACACTCACCCAATGTTTCACACCCCGACACTCACCCAATGTTTCTCACTCCCACACTCGCCCAATGTTTCACACTCCCACACTCGCCCAATGTTTCACACTCCCACACTCACCCAATGTTTCACACTCCCACACTCACCCAATGTTTCACACTCCCACACTCGCCCAATGTTGCACCCTCCCACACTCGCCCAATGTTTCACACTCCCACACTCACCCAATGTTTCTCACTCCCACACTCAACCAATGTTTCACACTCCCACACTCACCCAATGTTTCACACTTCCACTCTCACCCAATGTTTCACACTCCCACACTCGCTCAATGTTTCACACTCACTCACCCAATCTTTCACACTCCCACACTCACCCAATGTTTCACACTGTCACACTCACCCAATGTTTCAAACTCCCACACTCACCCAATATTTCACACTCTCACACTCACCCTATGTTTCACACTCCCATACTCACCCAATGTTTCACAATCCCACACTCACCCAATTTTTCACACTCCCACACTCACCCAATGTTCCACACTCACCCAATGTTTCACACTCCCACACTCACCCAATGTTTCACACTCCCACACTCAACCAATGTTTCACACTCCCACACTCACCCAATGTTTCACACTCCCACACTCGCCCAATGTTTCACACTCCCACACTCACCTGATGTTTCACACTCCCACACTCGCCCAATGTTTCACACTCCCACACTCAACCAATGTTTCACACTCCCTCACTCACCCAATGTTTCACACTCCCACACTCACCCAATGTTTCACACTCCCACACTCACCCAATGTTTCACACCCCCCCACTGTCCCAATGTTTCACACTCCCACACTCACCCAATGTTTCACACTCCCACACTCACCCAATGTTTCACACTCCCACACTCACCCAATGTTTCACAGTCCAACACTCACCCAATGTTTCACACTCCCACACTCACTCAATGTTTCACACTCCCACACTCACCCAATGTTTCACACTCCCACACTCACACAATGTTTCACACTCCCACACTCACCCAATGTTTCGCACTCCCACACTCACCCAATGTTTCACACTCCCACACTCACCCAATGTTTCACACACCCACACTCACCCAATGTTTCACAATCATACACTCACCCAATGTTTCACACTCCCACACTCACCCAATGTTTCACAGTCCCACACTCACCCAATGTTTCACACCCCGACACTCACCCAATGTTTCACACTCCCACACTCGCCCAATGTTTCACACTCCCACACTCACCCAATGTTTCACACTCCCACACTCACCCAATGTTTCACACTCCCACACTCTCCCAATGTTTCACACTCCCACACTCGCCCAATGTTTCACACTCCCACACTTGCCCAATGTTTCACACTCCCACACTCACCCTATGTTTCACACACCCACACTCACCCAATGTTTCCACACTCCCACACTTGCCCAATGTTTCACACTCCCACACTCTACCAATGTTTCACACTCCCACACTCACCCAATGTTTCACGCTCCCACACTCACCCAATGTTTCACACTCCTACACTCACCCAATGATTCACACTCCCACACTCACCCAATGTTTCACAATCATACACCCACCCAATGTTTCACACTCCCACACTCACCCAGTGTTTCACAGTTTCACACTCCCACACTCACCCAATATTTCACACTCTCACACTCACCCTATGTTTCACACTCCCATACTCACCCAATGTTTCACAATCCCACACTCACCCAATTTTTCACACTCCCACACTCACCCAATGTTCCACACTCACCCAATGTTTCACACTCCCACACTCACCCAATGTTTCACACTCCCACACTCAACCAATGTTTCACACTCCCACACTCACCCAATGTTTCACACTCCCACACTCGCCCAATGTTTCACACTCCCACACTCACCTGATGTTTCACACTCCCACACTCGCCCAATGTTTCACACTCCCACACTCAACCAATGTTTCACACTCCCTCACTCACCCAATGTTTCACACTCACCCAATGTTTCACACTCCCACACTCACCCAATGTTTCACACACCCCCACTGTCCCAATGTTTCACACTCCCACACTCACCCAATGTTTCACACTCCCACACTCACCCAATGTTTCACACTCCCACACTCACCCAATGTTTCACAGTCCAACACTCACCCAATGTTTCACACTCCCACACTCACTCAATGTTTCACACTCCCACACTCACCCAATGTTTCACACTCCCACACTCACACAATGTTTCACACTCCCACACTCACCCAATGTTTCACTCTCCCACACTCACCCAATGTTTCACACACACACCCAATGTTTCACACTCCCACACTCACCCAATGTTTCACACTCCCACACTCACCCAATGTTTCGCACTCCCACACTCACCCAATGTTTCACACTCCCACACTCACCCAATGTTTCACACACCCACACTCACCCAATGTTTCACAATCATACACTCACCCAATGTTTCACACTCCCACACTCACCCAATGTTTCACAGTCCCACACTCACCCAATGTTTCACACCCCGACACTCACCCAATGTTTCACACTCCCACACTCGCCCAATGTTTCACACTCCCACACTCACCCAATGTTTCACACTCCCACACTCACCCAATGTTTCACACTCCCACACTCTCCCAATGTTTCACACTCCCACACTCGCCCAATGTTTCACACTCCCACACTCACCCTATGTTTCACACACCCACACTCACCCAATGTTTCCACACTCCCACACTCGCCCAATGTTTCACACTCCCACACTCTACCAATGTTTCACACTCCCACACTCACCCAATGTTTCACGCTCCCACACTCACCCAATGTTTCACACTCCTACACTCACCCAATGATTCACACTCCCACACTCACCCAATGTTTCACAATCATACACCCACCCAATGTTTCACACTCCCACACTCACCCAGTGTTTCACAGTTTCACACTCCCACACTCACCCAATGTTTCACACTCCCACACTCACCCATGTTTCACACTCCCACACTCACCCAATGTTTCACACTCCCACACACACCCAATGTTTCACACTTCCACACTCACCCAATGTTTCACTCTCCCACACTCCCCCAATGTTTCACACCCCGACACTCATCCAATGTTTCACACTCCCACACTCACCCAATGTTTCACACTCACCTCAGGTTTCACACTCCCACACTCACCCAATGTTTCACACTCTCACACTCACCCAATCTTTCACACTCCCACACTCACCCAATGTTTCACACTCTCACACTCACACAATGTTTCTCACTCCCACACTCACCCAATGTTTCACACTCCCACACTCACCCAATGTTTCACACTCCCACACTCACCCAATGTTTCACACTCCCACACTCACCCAATGTTTCACACTCCCACACTCACCCAATGTTTCACACTCCCACACTCACCCGATCTTTCACACTCCCACACTCATGCAATTTTTCACACTCCCACACTCACACAATGTTTCACACTCCCACACACGCCCAATGTTTCACATTCTCACACACACCCAATTTTTCACACTCCCACACTCACCCAATGTTTCACACTCCCACACTCACCCAATGTTCCACACTCACCCAATGTTTCACACTCCCACACTCACCCAATGTTTCACACTCACACACTCACCCAATGTTTCAAACTCCCACACTCGCCCAATGTTTCACACTCCCACACTCACTCAATGTTTCACGCTCCCACACTCACCCAATTTTTCACGCTCCCACACTCACCCAATGTTTCGCACTCCCACACTCACCCAATGTTTCACACCCCGACACTCACCCAATGTTTCTCACTCCCACACTCGCCCAATGTTTCACACTCCCACACTCACCCAATGTTTCACACTCCCACACTCGCCCAATGTTTCACACTCCCACACTCACCCAATGTTTCACACTCCCACACTCACCCAATGTTTCACACTCCCACACTCGCCCAATGTTTCACACTCCCACACTCACCCAATGTTTCACACACCCACACTTACCCAATGTTTCACACTCCCACACTCACCCAATGTTTCACACTCCCACACTCACCCAATGTTTCACACTCCCACACTCAACCAATGTTTCACACTCCTACACTCACCCAATGTTTCACACTCCCACACTCGCCCAATGTTTCACACTCCCACACTCGCCCAATGTTTCACACTCCCACACTCACCCAATGTTTCACACTCCCACACTCACCCAATGTTTCACACTCCCACACTCACCCAATGTTTCACACTCCCACACTCACCCAATGTTTCACACTCCCACACTCACCCAATGTTTCACACTCCCACACTCACCCAATGTTTCGCACTCCCACACTCACCCAATGATTCACACACCCACACTCACCCAATGTTTCACAATCATACACTCACCCAATGTTTCACACTCCCACACTCACCCAATGTTTCACACTCCCACACTCACCCAATGTTTCACAGTCCAACACTCACCCAATGTTTCACACACACACACACACCCAATGTTTCACACACACACACACACCCAATGTTTCACACTCCCACACTCACCCAATGTTTCACACTCCCACACTCGCCCAATGTTTCACACTCCCACACTCACCCAATGTTTCACACTCCCACACTCACCCAATGTTTCACACTCCCACACTCACCGAATGTTTCACACTCACCCAATGTTTCACACACCCACACTCACCCAATGTTTCACAATCATACACTCACCCAATGTTTCACACTCCCACACTCACCCAATGTTTCACAGTCCCACACTCACCCAATGTTTCACACTCCCACACTCACCCAATGTTTCACACTCGCACACTCACCCATGTTTCACACTCCCACACTCACCCAATGTTTCACACTCCCACACACACCCAATGTTTCACACTCCCACACTCACCCAATGTTTCACACCCCGACACTCACCCAATGTTTCACACTCCCACACTCGCCCAATGTTTCACACTCCCACACTCGCCCAATGTTTCACACTCCCACACTCACCCTATGTTTCACACACCCACACTCACCCAATGTTTCCACACTCCCACACTCGCCCAATGTTTCACACTCCCACACTCTACCAATGTTTCACACTCCCACACTCACCCAATGTTTCACGCTCCCACACTCACCCAATGTTTCACACTCCTACACTCACCCAATGATTCACACTCCCACACTCACCCAATGTTTCACAATCATACACTCACCCAATGTTTCACACTCCCACACTCACCCATGTTTCACACTCCCACACTCACCCAATGTTTCACACTCCCACACACACCCAATGTTTCACACTTCCACACTCACCCAATGTTTCACTCTCCCACACTCACCCAATGTTTCACACCCCGACACTCATCCAATGTTTCACATTCCCACACTCACCCAATGTTTCACACTCACCTCATGTTTCACACTCCCACACTCACCCAATGTTTCACACTCCCACACTCACCCAATGTTTCACACTCTCACACTCACACAATGTTTCTCACTCCCACACTCACCCAATGTTTCACACTCCCACACTCACCTCATGTTTCACACTCCCACACTCACCCAATCTTTCACACTCCCACACTCACCCAATGTTTCACACTCTCACACTCACACAATGTTTCTCACTCCCACACTCACCCAATGTTTCACACTCCCACACTCACCCAATGTTTCACACTCCCACACTCGCCCAATGTTTCACACTCCCACACTCACCCTATGTTTCACACACCCACACTCACCCAATGTTTCCACACTCCCACACTCGCCCAATGTTTCACACTCCCACACTCTACCAATGTTTCACACTCCCACACTCACCCAATGTTTCACGCTCCCACACTCACCCAATGTTTCACACTCCTACACTCACCCAATGATTCACACTCCCACACTCACCCAATGTTTCACAATCATACACTCACCCAATGTTTCACACTCCCACACTCACCCATGTTTCACACTCCCACACTCACCCAATGTTTCACACTCCCACACACACCCAATGTTTCACACTTCCACACTCACCCAATGTTTCACTCTCCCACACTCACCCAATGTTTCACACCCCGACACTCATCCAATGTTTCACATTCCCACACTCACCCAATGTTTCACACTCACCTCATGTTTCACACTCCCACACTCACCCAATGTTTCACACTCCCACACTCACCCAATGTTTCACACTCTCACACTCACACAATGTTTCTCACTCCCACACTCACCCAATGTTTCACACTCCCACACTCACCTCATGTTTCACACTCCCACACTCACCCAATCTTTCACACTCCCACACTCACCCAATGTTTCACACTCTCACACTCACACAATGTTTCTCACTCCCACACTCACCCAATGTTTCACACTCCCACACTCACCCAATGTTTCACACTCCCACACTCACCCAATGTTTCACACTCCCACACTCACCCAATGTTTCACACTCCCACACTCACCCGATCTTTCACACTCCCACACTCACGCAATGTTTCACACTCCCACAATGTTTCACACTCCCACACACGCCCAATGTTTCACACTCTCACACACACCCAATTTTTCACACTCCCACACTCACCCAATGTTTCACACTCCCACACTCACCCAATGTTCCACACTCACCCAATGTTTCACACTCCCACACTCACCCAATGTTTCACACTCCCACACTCACCCAATGTTTCACACTCACACACTCACCCAATGTTTCAAACTCCCACACTCGCCCAATGTTTCACACTCCCACACTCACCCAATGTTTCACGCTCCCACACTCACCCAATGTTTCACGCTCCCACACTCACCCAATGTTTCACACTCCCACACTCGCCCAATGTTTCACACTCCCACACTCACCCAATGTTTCACACTCCCACACTCACCCAATGTTTCACACTCCCACACTCTCCCAATGTTTCACACTCGCACACTCACCCAATGTTTCACACTCCCACACTCGCCCAATGTTTCACACTCCCACACTCACCCAATGTTTCACACTCCCACACTCGCCCAATGTTTCACACTCCCACACTCGCCCAATGTTTCACACACCCACACTCACCCAATGTTTCACACTCCCACACTCGCCCAATGTTTCACACTCCCACACTCACCCAATGTTTCACACTCCCACACTCAACCAATGTTTCACACTCCCACACTCACCCAATGTTTCACACTCCCACACTCACCCAATGTTTCACACTCCCACACTCACCCAATGTTTCACGCTCCCACACTCACCCAATGTTTCACACTCCCACACTCACCCAATGTTTCACAGTCCCACACTCACCCAATGTTTCACACTCCCACACTCACCCAATGTTTCACACTCGCACACTCACCCATGTTTCACACTCCCACACTCACCCAATGTTTCACACTCCCACACTCACCCAATGTTTCACACCCCGACACTCACCCAATGTTTCACACTCCCACACTCGCCCAATGTTTCACACTCCCACACTCACCCAATGTTTCACACTCCCACACTCACCCAATGTTTCACACTCACACACTCACCCAATGTTTCAAACTCCCACACTCGCCCAATGTTTCACACTCCCACACTCACCCAATGTTTCAAACTCCCACACTCACCCAATGTTTCACACTCCCACACTCTCCCAATGTTTCACACTCCCACACTCACCCAATGTTTCACACACCCACACTCACCCAATGTTTCACACTCCCACACTCGCCCAATGTTTCACACTCCCCCAATGTTTCACACTCCCACACTCACCCAATGTTTCACACTCCCACACTCAACCAATGTTTCACACTCCCACACTCACCCAATGTTTCACACTCCCACACTCACCCAATGTTTCACACTCCCACACTCACCCAATGTTTCACACTCCCACACTCACCCAATGTTTCACACTCACCCAATGTTTCACACACCCACACTCACCCAATGTTTCACAATCATACACTCACCCAATGTTTCACACTCCCACACTCACCCAATGTTTCACAGTCCCACACTCACCCAATGTTTCACACTCCCACACTCACCCAATGTTTCACACTCGCACACTCACCCATGTTTCACACTCCCACACTCACCCAATGTTTCACACTCCCACACACACCCAATGTTTCACACTCCCACACTCACCCAATGCTTCACACCCCGACACTCACCCAATGTTTCACACTCCCACACTCGCCCAATGTTTCACACTCCCACACTCACCCAATGTTTCACACTCCCACACTCTCCCAATGTTTCACACTCCCACACTCGCCCAATGTTTCACACACCCACACTCACCCAATGTATCACACACCCACACTCACCCAATGTTTCCACACTCCCACACTCGCCCAATGTTTCACACTCCCACACTCTACCAATGTTTCACACTCCCACACTCACCCAATGTTTCACGCTCCCACACTCACCCAATGTTTCACACTCCTACACTCACCCAATGATTCACACTCCCACACTCACCCAATGTTTCACACTCACCCAATGTTTCACACACCCACACTTCCCCAATGTTTCACAATCATACACTCACCCAATGTTTCACACTCCCACACTCACCCAGTGTTTCACAGTTTCACACTCCCACACTCACCCAATGTTTCACACTCCCACACTCACCCATGTTTCACACTCCCACACTCACCCAATGTTTCACACTCCCACACACACCCAATGTTTCACACTCCCACACTCACCCAATGTTTCACTCTCCCACACTCACCCAATGTTTCACACCCCGACACTCATCCAATGTTTCACACTCCCACACTCACCCAATGTTTCACACTCTCACACTCGCCTCATGTTTCACACTCCCACACTCACCCAATGTTTCACACTCTCACACTCACCCAATCTTTCACACTCCCACACTCACCCAATGTTTCACACTCTCACACTCACACAATGTTTCTCACTCCCACACTCACCCAATGTTTCACACTCCCACACTCACCCAATGTTTCACACTCCCACACTCACCCAATGTTTCACACTCCCACACTCACCCAATGTTTCACACTCCCACACTCACCCAATGTTTCACACTCCCACACTCACCCGATCTTTCACACTCCCACACTCACGCAATGTTTCACACTCCCACACTCACACAATGTTTCACACTCCCACACACGCCCAATGTTTCACACTCTCACACACACCCAATTTTTCACACTCCCACACTCACCCAATGTTCCACACTCACCCAATGTTTCACACTCCCACACTCACCCAATGTTTCACACTCCCACACTCACCCAATGTTTCACACTCACACACTCACCCAATGTTTCAAACTCCCACACTCGCCCAATGTTTCACACTCCCACACTCACCCAATATTTCACACTCCCAAACTCACCCAATGATTCACACTCCCACACTCACCCAATGTTTCACACTCCCACACTCACCCAATGTTTCACACTCCCACACTCACCCAATGTTTCACACTCCCACACTCACCCAATGTTTCACACTCCCACACTCAACCAATGTTTCACAATCCCACACTCACCCAATATTCCACATCCCACACTCACCCAATGTTTCACACTCCCACACTCACCCAATGTTTCACACTCACCCAATGTTTCACACTCCCACACTCACCCAATGTTTCACACTCTCACACTCACCCAATGTTTCACACTCTCACACTCACCCAATGTTTCACACTCTTACACTCACCCAATGTTTCACACTCCCACACTCACCCAATATTTCACACTCCCACACTCACCCAATGTTTCACACTCCCCCAATGTTTCACACTCCCACACTCGCCCAATGTTTCACACTCCCACACTCGCCCAATGTTTCACACTCTCACACTCACCCAATGTTTCACACTCCCACACTCACCCAATGTTTCACACTCCCACACTCACCCAATGTTTCACACTCCCACACTCTCCCAATGTTTCACACTCTCACACTCACCCAGTGTTTCACACTGCCCCTCTGACAGTTCAGCGCACCCTCATTACCCATCAATCAGCCCAGTGAACTGGAAATCAGCCTTGGCATGAGTTTGGTTCCACCTGATGATTCAGGAGTGCGACGGCGCATGGATATCACCGTCATTAATAATTCAGTTGCTTCTACGAAGAATAATGATCAGGTTGAAATAATTACAGGAATTCGATGAAGGGATAATGTAGTTTATGGATTTCAGTGCGATCTATAAAAAGCTCAGGATAACAGATTCTGCCCCTGAAGACATTTATTGTATAAATTAGTCAACTTAAACCTCAGTGAATCAGAATTAAGATCGTTACTTGAATTTAATGAATCTGTTCAGTTTCAGCACTGGGATTTTTTCTAACAGGGTTTAAATATTATTCTATTCCATTTGAATTTTTGATTCTCATTAAACATAAATACACTTTTACTTTTGCTGATAACAGCCGCTATTCTCCGTAATCCCAAATGGCCGCGTTTCCCAATGGCAGGTGGGCGGGAGCAGGTTTACTGATCAATGGGCCCATCAGACAGAGACAAAGAGCTCCTGGGAGTGGGTTCCATTTCTTTCATTCACTCTGGGGATGTGGGCCTCGCTGGCACGGCCGGCATTTATTGCCCATCCCCAGTTGTCCTGAGAAGGTGGGGGTGGGTCTTCTTCTTGAACCGCTGGGAGCGGGTTTGATACAAACTGAGGGTCTCGCTCGGCCACTTCAGAGGGCAGTTCAGAGTCAACCAGGTTGGTGTGGGACTGGAGTCACATATAGGCCCAGCCCGGGTAAGGACGGCAGGTTTCCTTCCCTAAAGGACATCAGTGAACCCGTTGGGATTTTAGACAATCCAACAGCTTCATGGTCACTTTGACTGATCCCAGATTTTTATTGAGCCCATATTCCAGGCCGACACTCCCAGTGCAATACTGAGTCAGAGCCAGGCCATTCAGGAGAGAAGTTAGGAATCACTTCTTCACTCAAAGGGTGGTAGAATTGTGGAACTCTCTCCCACTAAAAGCAGTAGATTCTCGCTCAATTAATGGTGTTAACTCTGAGATCGATAGATGTTTGCGAGCCAAGGGTATTAAGGGATATGGAGCCAAGGCGGGTAAATGGAGTTAGGATACAGATCAGCCATGATCTCATTGAAAGGCAGAGCAGGCTCGAGGGGCTGAATGGCCTCCTCCTGTTCCTATGTTTCTACGAGGGAGTGCTGCACTGTCAGAGATGCCGTCTTTCAGATGAGACATTAAAACAAGACCCCGTCTGCCCTCTCAGGTGGATGTAAAAGATCCCAGGGCACTATTTGGAAGATGAGCAGGGAGTTCTCCCCAGTGTCCTGGGCCAATATTTATCCCTCAACCAATATCTCCAAAAAACAGATGATCTGGTCAATATCCCAAAGCGCCTCACAGACAATGAAATGTAGTCACTGTTGGAATGTAGGAAAAGCGAAAACCCTTTTGTGCACAGCAAGCTCCCACAAACAAAAGCACAATAAATGAGCAAACGAAGATTAACTCCGGATCAAACATGGATTAACTCTGGAATAAACGTGGATTAATTTTGTGAGGAGGAAGACTGAAGATTGGAAAAGCTGTATTTCCAAACTGAAGGAGCTGCGGCAATGAACTGAAGATTGTCCAGATGGTGAAGATGGATCAGGTGCCCTGGGACAGTGAACTGAAGATTGTCCAGATGGTGAAGATGGATCAGGTGCCCTGGGACAATGAACTGAATATTGTCCAGATGGTGAAGATGGATCAGGTGCCCTGGGACAGTGAACTGAAGATTGTCCAGATGGTGAAGATGGATCAGGTGCCCTGGGACAATGAACTGAAGATTGTCCAGATGGTGAAGATGGATCAGGTGTCCTGGGACAATGAACTGAAGATTGTCCAGATGGTGAAGATGGATCAGGTGTCCTGGGACAATGAACTGAAGATTGTCCAGATGTTGAAGATGGATCAGGTGCCCTGGGACAATGAACTGAAGATTGTCCAGATGGTGAAGATGGATCAGGTGTCCTGCAACAATGAACTGAAGATTGTCCAGATGGTGAAGATGGATCAGGTGCCCTGGGACAGTGAACTGAAGATTGTCCAGATGGTGAAGATGGATCAGGTGCCCTGCAACAATGAACTGAAGATTGTCCAGATGGTGAAGATGGATCAGGTGCCCTGGGACAGTGAACTGAAGATTGTCCAGATGGTGAAGATGGATCAGGTGTCCTGGGACAATGAACTGAAAGTTGTCCAGATGATGAAGGTGAATCAGGTGTTCTGGGACAACAAGGACACATCGATACTGACCTTCCAGCTCCCCGGTCAGTCATTGGGAGAACCTCACAGCGTGAAGCAGCATCACATCGATAGATTGAGGATCACATTAATCCTGCCCAGTCTGGGACTGTGCTGTCACTACAGCTGATGGAGGTTCCAGTTAGAGCTGGAATCTGCCCAGAGTAATAACAGTTCAGCGAGGTTGAAGACAAGACAGACTGAGTGCAAGCGAGAGTTTGGTAAGTGAGAGAAAAGTTATTTAAGTTTATTTAGAGAATTTAAGTGAAGGGAAAATTTAATTTTTTGAAGTAAGTTTAATTTATTAAAGAAAATTAAATTGTTGGGGAGTTTAAACCGGAAGCAGAATCCGGGTTTAAAAAGGGGCAGGTCGAATGCGGCAGCGCGAGTGCGGTCGGCGTTGAGTGCAAGCGAGAGTTTTGGTAAGTGAGAGAGTTCGGGCAAGTGGGAGGTGAGGGGGTGTTTTTGCCCTGTTTTGTTTCCCACTCTCAGGCTTAGCCAGCACTGCGGAAGCAGAGCAGCAAGACGATTCAACCTAATAGACCCCACCGACAGCATTCAAAAGGGAGGTAGGTGATCAGCTGGTTGGTAGGCCCTCTTCCTTCTCTTTTATACCTTTATAAGTTGGTAAGTCCTATTAAATAGTGGTGTGATATTCATCATCTATATTGGGGCAGAGGGTCTTCATAACTAATAATAAGAAATTTAATTAATTATATAGAATGGGTGAGCAGGTGATGTGTTACTGCTGCGAAATGTGGGAGCTGGTGGACAACATTGATGCTCACGATGATTACATTTGCAGTAAGTGTTTGATGCTAGAGGAACTCCGGCTCCGTGTTGATGTGCTTGAGACCGAGCTTCAGACACTGCGACACATCAGGCAGGGGGAGAAGTACTTGGGCTCTATGTTTCAGGAGGTAGTCGCACCTATGAAATTAATTAATTCAGATGTAGTCCGTGGTTAGGGACAGGATGGTGTGACTATGAGTGAGGCAGGTACGGGGATCCAGGAGGTAGTGTTGGAGGAGCCGCAGCCCTTGCTCTTGTCAAACAGGTTCGAGGTTCTTACTCCCTGTGGCGGCGGGAGCGTGGACTGCAGGGAGGATGAGCAATCTGGCCACAGCACCATGGATTGGGGGGCCATTCAAGAGGGGGGAGTTAATAGAAATGTTGTAGTGGTAGGGGATAGTATCATTAGGGGGATAGATAGGGTTCTCTGCAGTCGAGAGCGGGAGTCCCAAAGTCTGTGTTGCCTGCCTGGTGCCAGGGTTAAGGACATCTCTTCTGGGCTGGAGAGAAACTTGGAGTGGGAAGGGGAGGAGCCAGTTGTCGTGGTCCATGTTGGTACCAACAACATAGATAGGACAAGGAAGAAGGTTCTGTTAAAGGAGTATGAGCAGCTAGGGGTCAAATTAAAAAGCAGAACCACAAGGGTAATAATCTCTGCCTGAGCCATGAGCGAATTTGGCTAGGATAAATAAAATTAGAGAGTTAAATGCATGGCTCAAAGACTGGTGTGGGAGAAATCGGTTTTGCTTCTTGGGAAACTGGCACCAGTACTGGGACAGGAGAGAGCTGTTCCGTTGGGACGGACTCCACTTGGCCAGTGCTGGGACTAGAGTCCTGGCGGATCATATAACTAGGGCTGTAGAGAGGGCTTTAAACTAATTAGTGGGGGGGAGGTTTCTAGAGAGCAAATAATAAAAATGACAACGGAGAAGGTCATAGACCTAGGTAGCAGTGGGGGAATTAAAAACCAGAGAGTGTCAGGAAGGGGCAGAAGGTATGGAGTAAAAGGTAAAGTAGTAAAAGGGGAAAAAGCAGGAACTAAGTGTCACAAAACATATTTGAAAGTTCTTTATCTGAATGCACGTAGCATTCGTAACAAAATGGACGAGTTGATGGCACAAATAACTACATATGGGTATGATCTTGTGGCCATTATAGAAACATGGCTGCAGGGTGACCATGACTGGGAATTAAACATACCAGGTTATTTAACGATCAGGAAGGACAGGCAGGAAGGAAGGGGAGGTGGGGTGGCTATGTTAATAAAGGAAGGAATCACTGCAATACAGAGAAATGATATTGGGTTAAAGGATCAGGATAGTGAAACAGTTTGGGTGGAGATAAGGAATAATAAGGGGAAAAAAACACTAGAGGGCATAGTCTATAGGCCTCTGAACAGTTACAACTCTGTTGCACGGAGTATTAATCAGGAAATAGTTGGGGCTTGTAATAAGGGAACAGCTATAATTATGGGGGATTTTAACTTTCATATTAACTGGACAAATCAAATTGGGCAGGGCAGCCTTGAGGAAGAGTTCATTGAGTGTATTAGGGATGGGTTTCTTGAGCAGTATGTAACTGAACCGACCAGGGGACAAGCAACCTTAGATTTGGTCCTGTTTAATGAGACAGGATTAATTAAAAATGTCCTAGTAAAGGATCCCCTTGGAATGAGTGACCATAACATGGTTGAATTCCATATTCAATTAGATGGTGAGAAGGTTGGATCTCAAACAAATGTACCGAGCTTGAATAAAGGAGACTATGAAGGTATGAGAGCGGAATTGATTAGAGTGGACTGGGAAAATAGATTAAAGGGTAAGACGGAACATGATCAGTGGTGTACATTCAAGGAGTTATTTTACAACTTTCAAAAAAAAAAATTCCACTGAGGGGAAAAAAGGGTGTAAAAGAAAAGACAGCCATCCGTGGCTAAGTAAAGTAATAAAGGATAGTATCCGACTAAAAACAAGGGCATATAAGGTAGTCAAATCTAGTGGGAGGATAGAAGATTGGGAAGTCTTTAAAAGACAGCAAAAAATAACTAAAAGATTGATTAAGAAAGGGAAGATAGATTATGAAAGTAAATTAGCAAAAAATATAAAAACAGATAGCAAGAGTTTCTATAGTTATATAAAAAGAAAAAGGGTGGCTAAAGTAAATGTTGGTCCCTTAGAGGATGAGACTGGGAAATTAATGGTGGGAAATATGGAGATGGCAAAAACGCTGAACAAATATTTTGTATCAGTATTTACAGTAGAGGACACTAAGAATATCCCAACACTGGGCTCCGGGAGGGAGGAGCTAAATACGATTAAAATCACTAAGGAAGTGGTACTCGGTAAAATAATGGGACTTAAGGCAGATAAATCCCCTGGACCTGATGGTTTACATCCTAGGGTCTTGAGGGAAGTGGCGGTAGGGATTGTGGATGCATTGGTAATAATTTGCCAAAACTCCCTGCACTCAGCAAAGGTCCCGGCAGATTGGAAAACTGCTAATGTAACACCCTTATTTAAAAAGGGTAGTAGACAGAAGGCTGGGAAGTATAGACCAGTTAGCCTAACATCTGTGGTTGTTAAAATTTTAGAGTCCATTATTAAGGAGACAGTAACGGGACATTTGGATAAAGATAATTTAATAGGACAAAGTCAGCATGGTTTTACGAAGGGGAAGTCATGTTTGACAAATTTGCTTGAGTTCTTTGAGGACGTAACATACAGGGTGGATAAAGGGGAACCAGTGTTTAGACTTCCAAAAGGCATTTGACAAGGTGCCACACAAAAGATTATTGCTCAAGATAAAAAAAATCACGGGATTGGGGGTAATATTCTGGCATGGGTGAAGGATTGGCTATCTAACAGAAAGCAGAGAGTTGGGATAAATGGTTCATTCTCAGACTGGCAATCAGTAACTAGTGGTGTTCTGCAGGGGTCAGTGTTGGGACCCCAACTCTTTACAATCTATATTAACGATTTGGAGGAAGGGACCGAGTGTAACATATCAAAGTTTGCAGATGATACAAAGATGGGAGGGAAAGTAGTGAGTGAGGAGGACATAAAAAACCTGCAAAGGGACATAGACAGGCTAAGTAAGTGGGCAGAGATTTGGCAGATGGAATATAATACTGGAAAGTGTGAGGTTATGCACTTTGGCAGGAAAAATCATAGAGCAAGTTATTATCTTAATGGCAAGAAACTGGAAAGTACTGCAGTACAAAAGGATCTGGGGGTCCTGGTGCACGAAACTCAAAAAGTTGGTATGCAGGTGCAGCAGGTGATCAAGAAGGCCAATGGAATGTTGGCTTTTATTGCTAGGGGGATGGAATATAAAAACAGGGAGGTATTGCTTCAGTTGTACAAGGTATTGGTGAGACCACACCTGGAATACTGCATACAGTTTTGGTGTCCATACTTAAGAAAAGACATACTTGCTCTCGAGGCAGTACAAAGAAGGTTCACTCGGTTAATCCCGGGGATGAGGGGGTTGACATATGAGGAGAGGTTGAGTAGATTGGGACTCTACTCATTGGAGTTCAGAAGAATGAGAGGCGATCTTATTGAAACATATAAGATTGTGAAGGGGCTTGATCGGGAGGATGCGGTGAGGATGTTCCCAATGATGGGTGAAACTAGAACTAGGGGGCATAATCTTAGAATAAGGGGCTGCTCTTTCAAAACTGAGATGAGGGGAAACTTCTTCACTCAGAGGGTGGTAGGTCTGTGGAGTTTGCTGCCCCAGAGAGCTGTGGAAGCAACATCATTAAATAAATTTAAAACAGAAATAGACAATTTCCTAGAAGTAAAGGGAATTAGGGATTACGGGGAATGGGCAGGAAATCGGGCAGGAAATCGGACATGAGTCTAGGTTCGGATCGGTCATGGCCCTGTGGGTGGCGGAGCGGGCCCAGGGGCTGTGTAGCCTGGTCCTGCTCCTACTTCTTGTGTTCTAATTCTGTGTTAGATTTCAGGAGATGGTTCTATTCACAGGGATTAGTGGAGACCTCGGGAACAGACTGCCAGCTAGGAGTCCTTCAAGAGTAAATTGGGCCTGTTCCTGGCTGGGGTGGAGATCACCTCTTACAGAAGGTAAGTACTGCAGGAAATACAGGGACAGAGTGATCTCCGGGACGAGTTTCGATCGCCTAGTTGGGTCGGAGAGGAATTTCCCTGATTTTTTTTCTCCCAAATTGGCCATTGGGTTTTTTATCTGGTTTTGCACCTCTCCCGGGAGATCACATGGGTTCGAGTGGGATGGAGAGTGAAAGTAGATTTGAGGTTAGGATCAGATCAGCCATGATCTTATTGAATGGCGGAGCAGGCTCGAGGGGCCGATTGGCCGACTCCTGCTCCTATTCCTTATGTTCTTATTACAAACAGTGTCAAACACTGATAATATCTCACAACTCAACTCGCGTCCTGAATGTTAAAATAAATCCTGTTTTATCCCACAAATTTTACAGAAAAGGAAGTGTAGTGTATGTACCTTTTAAGAGGGAACTACTTTTACAGCTCCTGTATACTTTAGTACCGGCAGTGACCACACCTGTATATAAGCCTTGAGCATGCCTCTGTACTGTTAGTCTTTAGACTACCCTCCTCCAGTAAACACCTGTTGATTGTTAATTTACAGCCTCTGTCTAGTTATTGGAAAACATCATACTTTAAGAATCACGGATTCAACAGTGGCGACGAGGTCGATTAGAATCTACCTGCAACTCTGCATTTCCTTTCAAGGATTCGCTCCGGGAGGACGATGGGAGAAAGTTGAGGCCAGAAGCACTGGCGTCGACCACGAGCAACCGCCCAGTCATCCGGCAGAGAGTGAACATCGCAGGGGAGGCTGTTGAGAGCCGGGCTTGGTTCTCCAGCCATGACGATCCAGCAACAGACTGGCAACAGGTACAGCGCAGACCCTTCCCGGACAGCGGCGGCTGGAGCCGACCGACGGCACAGAAAAGGCCGAGCAGCGTCGACGGGGTAAGAGAGAGGGTGAAGCGCACAGGGCGCAGCCGGGGGTTGAAAACCGAGCGGCATCGACGGAAAACAAAAAGAGAGGGTAAAGCAGCAGCCGGGTTCAGGACCAAGCGGCGGCAACGAGAGAGGCGCACAGGAGAACACGCAGAGCACAGCCAGGGCTCAAGGGCTGAACAGCGTCCGCGGGGGAAAGAAAGGAAGCGAGGGAGATGCCATTGAGCCGCAGAGAAGAAGGGAGAGCGCAGGAGATGCCATTTTAGAAGCGCAGCGGAGAAGAAGGGCGAGCGCGGGAAGAAAGGAAAGCGCGGGCGACGCCATTTTGTGCAAGCGGAGAAGAAGGGAGAGCGCGGGAGATGCCATTTTAGACAGTGTAACCACACCCAGGGATGCCGAAGAGTGGCAGTATCTCTGCGTTCGACAATGAAGTCGAAGATTGGGCGACATATGTGGAACGCATTTAGGTGCACTGTGTGGTAAACCACTGTCATACCTGTCTGTGTCTGTATGTGTATTCCACTAGGTACAGGTCTGGACATGCCTCGGCTGACTCCTCCCACTATTCCAGGTATATAAGTGACTACCTCCCAGTCCCTTAGTATTCTGGACGGGTCGACCACTCGAGACAAGACCTTCATTCTTTAGTTAATAAAAGCCTGGTTGTTACTCGCTCAACCTCAGTCTTTTGAGTAATTGATGGTGCATCAATTTTATTAACTAAATTTTTTATAATGGAGAAGATCCTCACACCAGCATGCCTGGACCTGGACAGTCGGGAAGCGGACGCTTCCACCAAGTTTGCTCACTGGCTCACGTGCTTCGAGACATTCCTGACTGCCTCCACTGCGGTCGAAACGGATGCGGACAAACTGTCTGTCCTGTTCTCCAAGGTGAACCACCGAGTGTACTCAATCATCCGGGACGCGACCTCATACACAGCCGCCCTCCAGCTCCTCAAGACCCAGTACACGCGCCCTGTGAACGAAGTATACGCCAGGCACCTTCTGGGGAGTCGCAAGCAACAACCTGGGGAATCGACTGAGGAATACCTCCAAGCACTGTCCGTGCTTGGCCGGGCCTGTGGGTGTAAGGCGGTAACGCCCACTAAGTACACGGAGGAACTGATCCGGGATGCCTTCGTAGCGGGCCACAGGTCCAACTACACCCAACAGCGACTGCTGGAGCAGAGTGACCTCACCCTCGACAAAGCCTCCAACATCGCACTAACGCTGGACGCAGCCTTCCGGGGCATGGATGCCTACTCCTCTGCACCGTGGACGCCGCAGGGAACGACAACCTGGGACACGGTAGGACAGCCCCATAGCACCGTGCCACCTCAGCCACAGCCCAACAACAGCCCAACTACCGCAGCAGTGTCCCAAAGCCAGACAGCAGTATCCCAAGGCCAGAAATGCTACTTCTGTGGCCAGGCCAAACACCCCAGAGCACGCTGCCCGGCGAAGAATGCGACCTGCTCGGGCTGCGGGAAAAAGGGACACTACGCTAGCATCTGCAAGGCCAAAGCCACCCCGAACGCCAGCAGCGCCACGTGTGGGCCGTGCGAGCCGCCATCTTGGGCCCCCAACAGCGCCGCGTGTGGGCCGTGCGGGCCGCCATCTTGGGCCTCCCCAGCCATGTGCGAACCACCGCAGCAGCAGCCATCTTGGACGACTCCAGCCACATGGAATCATGGACGCCGCCATCTTGGACACCAGCCGGGACGCAGCAGACCGCCAACCCCCCCCACCCCCATCTGATACTCGCAGCGACACACCGACCCCTACGCTGGCCTCTGTGACGCTGGACCAAACGAGACCGCACCAGCTAGCACGGTCCAAAATGGACGTTAAGGTAAACGGCCATGCAATAAACTGCCTTTTTGACTCCGGGAGCACAGAGAGCTTCATCCACCCCGACACGGTGCGGCGTTGCTCTCTCCCAGTCCTGCCTGCGCACCAGCGGATTTCTATGGCCTCCGAGTCCCAGTCAGCGGACATTGGCGGCTACTGCGTGGTGACACTAGTAGTAGACGGGACTGTCTTCAATAATTTTAAACTCCTGGCCCTGCCCGACCTCTGCGCTGCCGTTCTACTGGGGTTGGATTTCCAGTGCCACCTCAAAAGCGTTACGATGGCGTACGGTGGCCCTCTCCCCCCACTCACAGTCCGCAGCCAGCAGCCTCCAAATTGCCCGCCGCACACCAGATGCAACCTCTCCACACTCAGAGTCACCCCCCCCCACTGTTTGCTAACCTCACCCCCGACTGTAAGCCCATCGCCACAAAGAGCAGGCGATACAGTGCCGGGGACAGGGTTTTCATCAAAACCGAAGTGGAACGGCTCCTGAAGGAGGGGATTATTGAGGGCAGCTCCAGCCCCTGGCGAGCCCAGGTTGTGGTCGTTAAGACCGGCGAGAAACAACGCCTGGTCATCGACTGCAGCCAAACAATAAACCGCTACACCCTGCTGGACGCCTACCCACTCCCCCGCATAGCTGACATGGTCAACCAGATCGCGCAGTACCACGTCTTTTCGACCATTGACCTGAAATCAGCGTACCACCAGCTCCGCATCAGCCCTGAAGACCGCCAGTATACTGCTTTTGAGGCAAACGGCCGCCTCTATCACTTCCTTAGGGTTCCCTTCGGCGTTACCAACGGGGTCTCCGTCTTCCAAAGGGAGATGGACCAGATGGTCGATCAAAATGAGCTGCAGGCCACTTTCCCTTACCTAGATAATGTGACCATCTGCGGCCATGACTTGCAGGACCATGACGCAAACCTCGAGAAATTCCTCCGCACCGCCCAACTCCTGAACCTGACATATAACAAGGAGAAGTGCATATTCCGCACAGACCGCCTCGCCATCCTTGGCTGTGTTGTGGAACACGGGGTCATCGGTCCCGACCCGGACCGGATGCGTCCCCTTATGGAACTCCCACTGCCCCACTGCCTAAAAGCTCTGAAGAGGTGCCTAGGGTTTTTTTCCTACTACACTCAGTGGGTCCCCTACTATGCAGACAAAGCCCATCCGCTGATCAAGTCCACCTCTTTTCCCGTGACGGCAGAGGCCCGCTTAGCCTTCCACCGTATCAAGGAAGACATTGCCAAAGCCACCATGCACGCAGTGGACGAATCCATCCCCTTCCAGGTGGAAAGCGATGCGTCCGACTTCGCTCTGGCCGCCACCCTTAATCAGGCGGGGAGACCTGTGGCATTCTTCTCACGAACCCTCCAGGGCCCGGAGACCAGACACTCCGCGGTCGAGAAGGAGGCCCAGGCTATCGTGGAGGCTGTGCGTCATTGGAGGCACTACCTGGCCGGAAAACGATTTACCCTGCTCACTGACCAGCGTTCAGTTGCTTTTATGTTCAACAACAAGCAGAGGGGCAAAATCACAAATGACAAGATCTTGAGGTGGAGAATCGAACTTTCCACCTACAATTACGAGATCTTGTACTGGCCTGGGAAGCTCAATGAACCCCCAGATGCCCTATCGCGTGGCACCTGCGCCAGCGCGCAGATCGATAGGCTGAGGGCCCTCCACAATGACCTCTGCCACCCGGGGGTCACCAGGTTCTTCCACTTCATCAAGGCCCGCAACCTGCCTTACTCCATCGAGGAGGTCAGGACCATGACCAAGAACTGCCAAGTCTGCGCTGAGTGCAAACCGCACTTTTATAGACCAGACAGAGCCCACCTGATAAAAGCCACTCGCCCTTTCGAACGCCTGAGCGTCGATCTCAAAGGGCCTCTCCCCTCCTCCGGCCGCAATGTGTACTTCCTCAACATCATTGACGAGTACTCCCGGTTCCCATTCGCTATCCCCTGCCCGGACATGACCAGTGCCACGGTCATTA
Organism: Somniosus microcephalus; assembly: GCF_052327205.1. Lineage (NCBI taxonomy): Eukaryota > Metazoa > Chordata > Chondrichthyes > Squaliformes > Somniosidae > Somniosus > Somniosus microcephalus. The sequence goes on along the minus strand of NC_140989.1, from coordinate 380,227,276 downwards.
AATCTCTGAACAGCCTCTTCACCCTGTTCGGTTTCCCCAGCTATATCCATAGCGACCGGGGCTCATCGTTTATGAGCGACGAACTCCGCCAGTACCTGCTCGCTAGGGGTATAGCCACAAGCAGGACCACCAGTTACAACCCCCGGGGGAATGGACAGGTGGAAAGAGAGAATGCAACAGTTTGGAAGGCCGCCCTACTAGCATTAAAGTCTAGGGGCCTTCCGACCTCCCGCTGGCAGGAGGTGCTCCCCGATGCGCTCCACTCGATTCGGTCACTGCTCTGCACTGCCACCAATGCCACCCCTCACGAGAAAATGTTTGTCTTCCCAAGGAAGTCCACATCGGGGACATCGTTACCACCATGGCTGACGTCCCCAGGGCTGGTACTACTGAGAAGACACTTGAGGGCCAATAAAATGGACCCCCTGGTCGAGAGGGTCGACCTCCTCCACGCCAACCCCCAGTACGCTTACATTGCGTACCCGGACGGGCGGGAGGACACAGTCTCCATACGAGACCTTGCACCCTCGGGGACCGCTGTAACCCACTACCCATTACCACCCCCCCCCCCCCACGACCCGATATCCAACCCCAGCAGCCGGCTCGCCTTGGACCGTCACCCATGAGGACTACACTCCAGGGCCCCAGCCTACACGGGACGTGACGCCGGAAGCTCCACCACCCCTGCCGTCGCCACGTCGATCACAGCGGCAGACAAGACCTCCGGAGAGACTCCAATACACGAACTTTTAAATACACTTCACCCCGCCCGACTCATTTTTAAACAAGGGGTGAATGTGGTAAACCACTGTCATACCTGTCTGCGTCTGTATGTGTATTCCACTAGGTACAGGTCTGGACATGCCTCGGCTGACTCCTCCCACTATTCCAGGTATATAAGTGACTACCTCCCAGTCCCTTAGTATTCTGGACGGGTCGACCACTCGAGACAAGACCTTCATTCTTTAGTTAATAAAAGCCTGATTGTTACTCGCTCAACCTCAGTCTTTTGAGTAATTGATGGCGCATCACACTGCAAGGCGAATGAAGTGCCAGATGCTAGGAAAGCACTGGTTTTGTTGAATTCCATGGGAGCAAAAACTTACGGCTTTCTGCGAAACCTAATAACCCCAGAGAAGCCAGTGGATAAGAATTTCGAAAGCATAGTGGAAATCCTACAGGACCACTTAAACCCCACACTGCTGCTGATAGCAGAAAGATTTAAGTTCCACAAAAGGAACCAGCATAAAGACGAAAGTAATGCTGAGTACTTAACGGAACTGCGCAAGCTATCGAAACACTGCCAGTTTGGATTGGGACTAGCAGATACGTTAAGGGACAAGTTTGTGTGTGGGCTTCAAAGTGAAGGAACCCAGAAACGGCTTCTATCAGAAAAGGATCTTACGCTGGACAAGGCTTTCAGCATGGCAGTATCACACAAAGCAGCCGCACGGGGCGTCGCAGAGATATAATGGAGACCGCAAGAATATGGCACCAATGAAATGTCATATGGAGCAGGGAAGTGTTATCGCTGCGGCAGAACAACACACGACCAGAAGGATTGTTGGTTCAAGGACCAAGTGTGCAGACAGTGTGGAAAAGCAGGACACATAGCAAGAGTCTGCAGGTCAGGGAAGAAAACCAGCAGCAAGAAATCTCCACAGGAGAAGTACAAAAAGGTACATAAGGTGATGGACAGTAGTTCAGACGAACAGAAAAGTGATACAGACTCCGGAAGCAAGGAGCTGAGTTGTCTGAAACTACATAAGGTAATCAAAATGGAGGATCACCAGGCTATCTGGGTCACGCACAAGATAGACGGAGTCCAAGTGAAAATGGAATTGGACACAGGATCAGCCCTAACAGTCATAAACCAAACGGACTACAAGCGGCTATTTTCACATATACCCTTGAAAGCTACAGAGATCGTCTTGAAGACCTACACGGGGCAAAAAGTCTACCCCAAAGGAAAAATAAGGGTGAACGTGATATACAAAGGCCAGGAAATACCCCAAATGGACCTATATGTATTGCCAGATGGAGGACCACCACTACTAGGACGTGAATGGATCCGGAAGATACAATTAGATTGGCATTCCATACAGACACTGAAGGTTGAGGCCAAAAAGGATGATGACGTCACACCTGGACGACTGTCAAAAATGCTAACTGACGCACAAGAAGTGTTCCAGGAGGGACTCGGAACACTAAGAGGCATAACAGCGATGATTAAAATAGAGGAAAATGCAAGCCCAAAGTTTTTTAAGGCCAGACCGGTGCCTTATGCGATCCGACCAGCCGTCGAAGCAGAGCTGGAAGGTTTGGAACGTTCAGGAGTACTGTCCAAAATAGACTGGAGTGAGTGGGCTACACCCATCGTTCCTGTAATGAAGAGGTCGTTGAGTAATACGCCTGGGGAACCAAAGAAGGTCCGCATCTGTGGGGATTTTAAGGTGACAGTGAACCCAGTCCTTCACACGGTACAATATCCACTTCCACGGATTGAGGATATTTTCGCCTCGCTATCTGGAGGCAAACGCTTCACCAAAATTGATCTGGCCCAGGCGTACCTGCAAATGGAGGTAGAAGAAGCCTCGAAACAATACCTCACGATCAACACTCATAAAGGTCTCTACCAATACAACCGGCTGGTGTTCGGGGTAGCATCAGCTCCGGCTATTTGGCAAAGGGCGATGGATCAAGTCCTGCAAGGGATTCCAGGGACCCAGTGTTATTTGGACGACATCCTGGTCACGGGCAAAAATGACAGTGATCACCTCGCCAACCTGGAGAAGGTGCACACTAGATTAAAGGAATATGGGCTACGAGCTAATCGCCACAAGTGCGAGTTTTTCCAGAAGCAGATCTCGTATTGTGGCCACGTTATTGATGAAGAGGGGTTACATAATTCCCCTGAAAAGATTGAGGCAGTAGTCAAGGCTCCAGCACCGGAAAATGTGTCACAACTGAGGTCGTTCCTCGGGCTGGTGAACTACTACCATAATTCTTACCAAATTTGTCCACAGTATTACACCCACTGAACACCCTACTGCAAACGGGGGTACCATGGAAGTGGAATGACGAATGTAAATGAGCTTTCCAGAAGTGCAAAGAATTGATCACATCAAAAGAGGTGTTGGCCCATTTCAACCCAGCACTACCAATTCGGTTGGCATGTGATGTATCACCCTATGGTATTGGAGCGGTGCTGTCGCACAAATTCCCAGACGGGTTGGCGAGGCCAGTAGCCTTTGCGTCTCGGTCACTAACCTCAGCCGAGCGCAACTACGCCCAGATCGACAGGGAGGCCCTCAGCCTAGTATGGGGAGTAAAAAAATTCAACCACGATCTGCATGGGCAGAAGTTCACCTTGCTGACTGACCAGCAACCACTTGTCTCCATCTTTAATCCAAAGAAGGGCGGTCCGGTGATGACTGCACAACGGCTAAAAGATGGTCCCTTTTTCTAGGGGCGAACCAATATGAAATAGAGTATAAGGGCACGAAACAGCATGGAAACACTGATGGGCTATCACGCCTGCCACTGCCTACTGTGGAGGAAGCACCAGCAGTGGACCCTATTGAAATATTTTATTCGTTGATAATTGAACGATTGCCAGTAACTAATGCGGATATAGAGAAGGAGACCCGCAATGATCCGACACTGTCTCAGGTATATGATTTGACGGTGAAGGGATAAGCCAACACATGGCGACTCACTGTTGCCAGCATTCTCATCCAGAAGAGAACAGCTGTCAGTATGCCAGGGGACAGTGATGTGTGGATCCCGAGTGGTAATTCCACCCAAGTTAAGGGAGCGAGTGCTCAATGAGCTTCACGAAGGCCATCTGGGAGGGGTGAAAATGAAAAGCCTTGCTAGGGCTTATGCCAGAAGGTCCAAAATGCACCACCACATGCCCCTCTACAACCATGGGAGTGGCCCCCCTCTCCATCGCAATGGGTGCATATTGATTTTGCTGGTCCATTCATGGATTCAATGTTCTTAATAACAGTGGATGCGCACTCAAAATGGCCTGAGGTGATCAAAATGTCCTCAACCACTACAGAGAAAACGATTGCAGTCCTACGGACCATATTTGCCAGGACGGCTTGCCAGAGCAGATTTGCTCTGATAACGGACCACAGTTTGTGTCCGAAGAATTTCGGAAATTTATGAGAAGGAATGGGATAAGGCATTACACATCCGCCCCGTATCATCCAGCCACAAATGGATTGGCTGAAAGGTTCGTACAAACCTTTAAAAAGGCGATAAGGGCCATGTGCGATGATGAAATTCCACTACAGCACAAGGTGAACAATTTCCTGTTAGCCTGCAGAAATGCAACACATGCAATTACCAACCAGACCCTGGCCATGATGTTCTTTAACCGAAGGTTGAGATCTCGTCTGGATTTGCTCAGACCAAATTTGCGAAGAAATGTTGAGGATAAGCAATTCCAGCACATCAATGAGAAGCCGACAAGGAGCATGGCCCGCGACTACCGAACAGAGAAATGGCAACCCGAAACGATATGCACACGGCAGGGGCCATTAATGTACACAGTGGATGTCAGGGAGAACATTGTGAGACGCCACGTCGACCAGATCCTAGCGTCACAGGAACGAGTCAACCCCATGTCTCACGTACCTGGGGATGAACCCGACATACCGGTAACATCTACCTCAAACAGTAGTAGCGGAACCTGATGAATTAACCGACGAAAGGGGGCCAGAATCGCCTCCGCACCAAGAACAAGAACCTCAGGAAAGGCGCTATCCAGAAAGGATCAGGAAGCCGCCCCAAAGACTGAATCTATAAATGGACTATTTCAGTTTAATGTGCATGTTAACGTGTTAACTGTTATTTGAATGTTATGGTTACTGTTAATCTAAAAGGGGAGGAATTGTAGTGTATGTACCTTTAAGAGAGAACTACTTTTACAGCTCCTGTATACTGTAGTACCGGCAGTGACCACACCTGTATATAAGCCTTGAGCATGCCTCTGTACTGTTAGTCTTTAGACTACCCTCCTCCAGTAAACACCTGTTGATTGTTAATTTACAGCCTCCGTCTAGTTATTGGAAAACATCATACTTTAAGAATCACGGATTCAACAGGAAGAACTTGCATTTCCAAAGCACCTTTCATGACCTCAGGATGTCCTTAAAAGTTTTACAGCCAATGAAAACCTTGCCAGTGACGCCCACATCCTGAACGTGAATTAAAAACTATCATCTTACAATCCTGAAGATAACTTTCTGGGCATCACACCTTAGGAAGGATGTCAAGGCCTTGGAGAGGGTGCAGAGGAGATTTACTAGAATGGTGCCAGGGATGAGGGACTTCAGTTATGTGGAGAGACTGGAGAAGCTGGGATTGTTCTCCTTCGAGCAGAGAAGGTTAAGCGGAGATTTAATAGAGGTGTTCAAAATAATGAGTAAATAAGGAGAAACTGTTTCCAGTGGCAGGAGGGTCGGTAACCAGAGGACACAGAGTGAAGGGAATTGGCAAAAGAGTCAGAGGGGAGATGAGGAGAATGTTTTTACAGCGAGTTGTTGTGATCTGGAATGCGCTGCCTGAAAGGGCGGTGGAAGCAGATTCAATAGTAACTTTCAAAAGGGAATTGGAGAAACACTTGTAAAGGAATAAAATTGCAGGGCTGTGGGGAAAGAGCAGGGAGTGGGACTAATTGGAGAGCTCGTTCAAAGAGCCGGCACAGGCACGATGGGCCGAAAGGCCTCCTCCTGTGCTGTCTGATTCTGTGACTCTATGAGATACAGGGAGGCTCCAGTGATCAGTATGGAGACAGTAAATGGTTCGACATTCTTTCCATATCCAGCTGCAATCAGGGCAGCTCGGAAACTGTCCCAAGAGTCCGTAGTTCAAAGGGCACGGGCAGGATGACGGGCTCCACATTTCCAAAATACAAATCCCGCCACATTGGGGTGTCGAGCCTCCCAGTAATTAGTGGGCCGCGGACTATGGGAGAGTGAAAAGAGCAGGAGGAACATTTCCCTTCCTTCATCTCCTGCCCAGCAGACAGAAACATCAATCTAAGGTCATCAGTGTTCCAATCTCCCCCTGACAGCAGCTCCCTGCTGACTAACCTGCTGTTACTGATGGGTTTGCACTTTACTCCCAACAACACACACACCTCAACAAGATTTTCTTCACTCCTCTCGCTCGCCTGCCTCGATCAGCAAGCAATTCACAAACTCCGCTTCACATCTTCCTTTGCCCACTCTCCCCCTCCTGCCCTCCTCAGCTCTTCCCCATCTCTTTCTCTCGCTCCCTCGCTCCATCCCCTCACGGGGCAGGTTCCAAGTTTGCTTCCCCTTTAATATTTCAGTAAAAGGCCCCTGAAATCCCCCGACTGCCCCCGGGGAAGCTCCTGAATCTTTCCTTCCTGGTTACACAGCAGACAAGGAGGGACATCTTCCCGTCACACTCCACAAACAAACCATCCCAGCACAGCGCAGGAACACATCTGAAAACAGCAGCTCCCAGCAAGTTGGGAAGAGCTTTGTGTCGATGGAATTGAAGCAAAAACCAGCCCAGTCCCCGAGTTTGTCTCCCCATAAATTAGAGCAGATGTCCCGGAGCTGATTCCTGCTCCTCACTGGGAGAAGGTGCAGACATGGAATATTAGTGAAATTGCAGTTATTCTGCACCTTCTCAATCCCAGTCTTGGAGCAACTGCCCCTCCAACAGTGCGGCGCTCCCTCAGTACTGCCCCTCTGACAGTGCAGTGCTCCCTCAGTACTGCCCCACCGACAGTGCAGTGCTCCCTCAGTACTGCCCCTCTGACAGTCCAGCGCACCCTCACTACTGCCCCTCCGACAGTGCAGCACAACCTCAGTACTGCCTCTCCAACAGTGTAGAGCTCCTTCAGTACTGCCCCTCCTACAATGCAGCACTCCCCCAGTACTGCCCCTCCGACAGTACAGCTCTCCCTCAGTATTGCCCCCTCTGACAGTGCAGCGCTCCCTCAGTGCTGCCCCTCCAAGCAATATGTGGCATCCTTATTCATTCTGGTAAAATGTAACCGCACACCCTTATTTATATTGAAATTAACTTGTCAAATTACTTAATAACTGTGTGAGTTAAAGTAACCTGTCTTATACATGGTAGCACAAAACATGCATTGTATTCCTGGGGAATATGGTAATATTCTACCTGTGCAATATGGTGATGTTATACCTGGGGAATATGGTGATGTTATACCTGGGGAATATGCTGATGTTCGACCTGGGGAATATGGTGATGTTATTCCTGGGGAATGTGGTGATGTTATTCCTGTGGAATATGGTGATGTTCTACCTGGGGAATATGGTGATGTTATACCTAGGGAATATGGTGATGTTCTACCTGGGGAATATGGTGATGATATACCCGGTGAATATGGTGATGATATACCTGGGGAATATTGTGATGTTATTCCTGGAGAATATGGTGATGTTGCTCCTGTGGAATATGGTAATGTTCTACCTGGGAAATATGGTGATTATATACCCGGGGAATATGGTGATGTTATACCTGGGGAATATGGTGATGTTATTCCTCGGGAATATGGTAATGATATACCCGGGGAATATGGTGATGTTATTCATGGGGAATATGGTGATTATGTACCCAGGGAATATGGTGATGTTATTCCTGTGGAATATGGTGATTTTATACCTGGGGAATATGTTGATGTTATTCCTGGGGAATATGGTGATGTTATTCCTGGGGAATATAGTGATGTTCTACCTGGGGAATATGGTGATGTTCTACCTGGGGAATATGGTGATCTTATTCCTGGGGAATATGGTGATGTTCTACCTGGGGATTATAGTGATGTTCTACCTGGGGAATATAGTGATGTTCTACCTGGGGATTATAGTGATGTTCTACCTGGGGAATATGGTGATCTTATTCCTGGGGAATATGGTGATGTTATTCCTGGGGAATATGGTCATGTTACACCTGGGGAATATGGTGATGTTATTCCTGGGGAATATGGTGATGATCTACATGGGGAATATGGTGATGTTATTCCTGGGGAATATGGTGATGTTATTCCTGGGGAACATGGTGATGGTATTCCTGGGGAATATGGTGATGTTCTACCTGGGGAATATGGTGATGTTATACCTGGGGAATATGGTGATGTTATACCTGGGGAATATGGTGATTTTATTACTGGGGAATATGGTGATGTTATTCCTGGGGAATATGGTGATGTTCTACCTGGGGAATATGGTGATGTTATACCTGGGGAATATGGTGATGTTATTCCTGGGGAATATGGTGATGTTATGCCTGGGGAATATGGTGATGTTCTACCTGCGGAATATTGTGATGTTGTACCTGGGAAAATGGTGATGTTCTACCTGGGGAATATGGTGATGTTATTCCTGGGTAATATGGTGATGTTATACCTGGGGAATATGATGATGTTCTACCTGGGGATTATGGTGATGTTCTTCCTGGGGAATATGGTGATGTTATTCCTGGGGAATATGGTGATGTTATTCCTGGGGGATATGGTGATGTTATTCCTGGGGGATATGGTGATGTTATTCCTGGGGGATATGGTGATGTTATTCCTGGGAGATATGGTGATGTTATTCCTGGGGAATGTGGTGATGTTATTCCTGTGGAATATGGTGATGTTCTACCTGGGGAATATGGTGATGATATACCCGGTGAATATGGTGATGTTATACCTGGGGAATATTGTGATGTTATTCCTGGAGAATATGGTGATGTTGCTCCTGTGGAATATGGTAATGTTCTACCTGGGAAATATGGTGATTATATACCCGGGGAATATGGTGATGTTATACCTGGGGAATATGGTGATGTTATTCCTCGGGAATATGGTAATGATATACCCGGGGAATATGGTGATGTTATTCATGGGGAATATGGTGATTATGTACCCAGGGAATATGGTGATGTTATTCCTGTGGAATATGGTGATTTTATACCTGGGGAATATGGCGATGTTATTCCTGGAGAATATGGTGATGTTATTGCTGGGGAATATGGTGATGTTATTCCTGGGGAATATAGTGATGTTCTACCTGGGGAATATGGTGATGTTCTACCTGGGGAATATGGTGATCTTATTCCTGGGGAATATGGTGATGTTCTACCTGGGGATTATAGTGATGTTCTACCTGGGGAATATAGTGATGTTCTACCTGGGGATTATAGTGATGTTCTACCTGGGGAATATGGTGATCTTATTCCTGGGGAATATGGTGATGTTATTCCTGGGGAATATGGTCATGTTACACCTGGGGAATATGGTGATGTTATTCCTGGGGAATATGGTGATGATCTACATGGGGAATATGGTGATGTTATTCCTGGGGAATATGGTGATGTTATTTCTGGGGAATATGGTGATGTTCTACCTGGGGAATATGGTGATGTTATTCCTGGGGAACATGGTGATGTTATTCCTGGGGAATATGCTGATGTTATTCCTGGGGAATATGGGGATGTTCTACCTGGGGAATATGGTGATGTTCTACCTGGGGAATATGGTGATGTTCTACCTGGGGAATATGGTGATGTTATACCTGGGGAATATGGTGATGTTATACCTGGGGAATATGGTGATGTTATTCCTGGGGAATATGGTGATGTTATGCCTGGGGAATATGGTGATGTTCTACCTGCGGAATATTGTGATGTTGTACCTGGGAAAATGGTGATGTTCTACCTGGGGAATATGGTGATGTTATTCCTGGGTAATATGGTGATGTTATACCTGGGGAATATGATGATGTTCTACCTGGGGATTATGGTGATGTTCTTCCTGGGGAATATGGTGATGTTATTCCTGGGGAATATGGTGATGTTATTCCTGGGGGATATGGTGATGTTATTCCTGGGGGATATGGTGATGTTATTCCTGGGGAATATGGTGATGTTATTCCTGGGGAATATGGTGATGTTATTCCTGGGGAATATGGTGATGTTCTACCTGGGGAATATGATGATGTTCTACCTGGGGAATATGGTGATGTTCTTCCTGGGGAATATGGTGATGTTATTCCTGGGGAATATGGTGATGTTATTCCTGGGGGATATGGTGATGTTATTCCTGGGGAATATGGTGATGTTCTACCTGGGGAATATGGTGATGTTATTCCTGGGGAATATGGTGATGGTATTCCTGGGGAACATGGTGATGTTCTACCTGGGGAATATGGTGATGTTATACCAGGGAAATATGGTGACGTTATACCTGTGGAATATGGTGATATTATTCCTGGGGAATATGATGATGTTATTCCTGGGGAATATGGTGATGGTATTCCTGGGGACTATGGTGATGTTATACCTGGGGAATATGGTGATGTTATACCTGGGGAATATTGTGATGTTATTCCTGGGGAATATGGTGATGTTATACCTGGGGAATATTGTGATGTTATTCCTGGGGAATATGGTGATGTTCTACCTGGGGAATATGGTGATGTTATACCTGGGTAATATGGTGATGTTATGCCTGGGGAATATGGTGATGTTCTACCTGGGGAATATGGTGATGTTATTCCTGGGGGATATGGTGATGTTATACCTGGGGAATATGGTGATGTTATTCCTGGGGAATATGGTGATATTATACCTGGGGAATATGGTGATGCTCTAGCTGTGTATTATGGGATGCCCATGCACTGGGTGTGAACAGTCTGGGTCCAGTCCAGTTTGATACAGATGTTGATTCTCCAGTAATTTCTTGTTGAGCTCACACTGTTTAGCTCAGATTCTGATGCCAGTGACATCCTTATAATCTTCCTGATTGGAGCCTGTCCCACTAATTATTCCTCAATACCCAGAGGAATAGAAGGAGCTCACAATCTGCCAACACTCTGATTATCCGCTCGATGTATAATTAGACCCGTCGCCTTTGTTGGACCAGCAGAGATTTTCTCCAGTGAGATGTCTGATTTCCAGACATTGCCCTGAAGTGAAGACTTGATTTGATTTTTGATTGTTGTGCATTTCACTGGTTTCTGTGCTTCACAGAGAATGAGTTAACGGGAGTTTGTCTGCCGGGCACAGTGTGTGTTGGCCCAGCTCCAATCTGGCGAGGTCAGTGCTGCTTTAATGAGTCTGGTAATTAAATATTCTCCTCACTGGAATGAGCAATTAATTGCCCTCAAACTAGAATGAATGTCTTGCATTTCTATAGCGCCTTTCACCTCCTCAGCATGTCACAATGCTCATTACAGTCAATGACGTATTTAGGAAGTGGAGTCACTGTTGTAATTTAGGAAACACAGCAGTTAATTTGCATAAAGCAAGGTCCCATAAACATTAATGAGATAATGAGCAGATAATCTGCTTCAGTTGTTCTGGTTGAAGAATAAATAATGGCCAGGACAACAGGGAGAACTCCCTGCTCTACTTCAAAATAGTTCCATGGGATCTTTTATGTCCACCTGAGAGGGTAGACGGGACCTCCAAGTACTACCCCTTTGACAGTGCAGCACTCCCTCAGTAATGCCCCTCTGACAGTGCAGCACTCCCTCAGTACTGCCCCTCCGACAGCGCAGCACTCCCTCAGTACAGCCAATCCGACAGTGCAGCACTCCATCAGTACTGCCCCTCTGACAGTGCAGCACTCCCTCAGTACTGCCCCTCTGACAGTGCAGCACTCCCTCAGTACAGCCTCTCCGACAGTGCAGCACTCGCTCAGTACTGCCCCCCTGACAGTACAGCTCTCCCTCAGTACTGACCCTCCAACAGTGCAGCGCTCCCTCAGTACTGCCCCTCTGACAGTGCAGCACTCCCTCAGTACAGCCTCTCCGACAGTGCAGCACTCCCTCAGTACTGCCCCTCTGACAGTGCAGCTCTCCCTCAGTACTGCCCCTCCGACAGTGCAGCGCTCCTTGTGTTTTTCTAAACCGGGAGCGATTCCGACGGATCGACATGTTGGACAAGTGAAGTGAGTCTGAGATCACTCGACAAATCCCACACAGTTTGACAGGGAGTTTCTGCAGTGAGATTCCTGCCCGGGTAACACAGTTTTGTACAACAAGTCTGGGAGGTTTCTGAGCTGCCCCAACAACTACTTGCCGTCTATATGGTTCGTGTCTCAAACAGTGAGAAGGCCCATCTTCCCTTCCATTTAAAAGGCTTCCCAGTGATGAGTTGACAGAGTGCGCTCTGACATATTTGTGTTGTGATCACAAGCTGTCTGTATTTTTGATCAAGAACCACTGCCCTGCCTCACCGAGAGAGATCAGCTCGCAATCAGCTCCAGTATAAGATTCAGCAAATCACCGCACAACGGAGGCTGGGCTTTCAACCTTCACCCTTTATCTCCGGGAATGGATTCTCTCTGTCAAAACTGAGCTGGAGGACAAACAGTCCCACAGGAGGATGGGAATGTGATTCCCGAGGAAGTCCCATTCCTGACTGTGGGGAATGTTCAGTGAGGTTTGGGAATGTTTGATGGGACTCAGTCATCAGTCAAAGCCCAAAAGGTGGATCCAGCTCTAAAGGAGTGAGTTTACTCGTGTTCACAAGATGATTCCATCTCTTCCCCAGGACAAAGCAGTCCGTGTGATCGGCACCCCATCCACCACCTTAAACACCCACTCCCTCCTCCCCTGGCGCACCGTGTCTGCAGTGTGGACCATCCACAGGAGGCCCTGGAGTAACTCACCAAGGATTCTTCCCCAGTCCCTCCCAAACCCACTCCCTCCTCCCCCGGCGAACTGTGTCTGCAGTGTGGACCATCCACAGGAGGCCCTGGAGTAACTCACCAAGGATTCTTCCCCAGTCCCTCCCAAACCCACTCCCTCCTCCCCCGGCGCATGGTGCCTGCAGTGTGGACCATCCACAGGAGGCCCTGGAGCAACTCGCCAAGGATTCTTCCGCAGCCCCTCCCAAACCCACTCCCTCCTCCCCCGGCGCACCGTGTCTGCAGTGTGGACCATCCACAGGAGGCCCTGCACCAACTCGCCAAGGATTCTTCCCCAGCCCCTCCCAAACCCACTCCCTCCACCACCGAGAAGGACCAGGGCAGCAGGTGCATGGGGACACCACCACCTCCAAGTTCCCCCCGAGTCACACACCATCCTGAGGCTGTGAAAGGCGCTCTATAAATTCAAGCTCTTTCTTATTATTTGAATTATCTTTTTAAATTCCAAGACAAGTGCAAGGATTTTCATCTTTAAGCTTCACTTTAGAAAATGACAATATTTTTTAAAAAACCCTTCTGGATTCAAACTCTCCAATCACAGGCCTGGAACAGGGGAAACTGATTTGACCCCAGCTGGAGTATTGTGTCCAATTCTGGGCACCGCACTTTAGGAAGGATGTCAAGGCCTTGGAGAGGGTGCAGAGGAGATTTACTAGAATGGTGTCAGGGATGAGGGACTTCAGTTATGTGGAGAGACTGGAGAAGCTGGGATTGTTCTCCTTCGAGCAGAGAAGGTTAAGGGGAGATTTAATAGAGGTGTTCAAAATAATGAAGGGTTTTGATAGAGTAAATAAGGAGAAACTGTTTCCAGTGGCAGGAGGGTCGGTAACCAGAGGACACAGAGTGAAGGGAATTGGCAAAAGAACCAGAGGGAGATGAGGAGAATGTTTTTACAGCGAGTTGTTGTGATCTGGAATGCGCTGCCTGAAAGGGCGGTGGAAGCAGATTCAATAATAACTTTCAAAAGGGAATTGGAGAAATACTTGAAAAGGAAAATTGTCAGGCTATGGGGAAAGAGCAGGGAGTGGGACTAATTGGAGAGCTCGTTCAAAGAGCTGGCACAGGCACGATGGGCCGAATGGCCTCCTCCTGTGCTGTCTGATTCTCTGATTCTAACCTGGTTACTGAGTTGCATTTCTGTTCTGATGAATTCTTTCCCCTTTGTTTAGTCCTGGGGCTCAATATCAGGCCGATTATTCATTATTTAAATGATATTGAATGAAGCATTCCATTGCCGTAGTATTATCAATGCTTTGTGAAAGATCTGAATCAGTTTCAATTTGACTCTCAGCATGTCCCAGGCATCCAATGAATAATGCAGGTACTTCACCCCCAGTGAGAGAGACAGACAGACAATGAGCAGCTCCTCACCCCCAGTGAGAGACAGAGACAGAGAATGAGCAGCTCCTCACCCCCAGTGAGAGACAGAGACAGACAATGAGCAGCTCCTCACCCCCAGTGAGAGACAGAGACAGACAATGAGCAGCTCCTCACCCCCAGTGAGAGACAGAGAGAGACAATGAGCAGCTCCTCACCCCCAGTGAGAGACAGAGACAGACAATGAGCAGCTCCTCACCCCGGTATCATTTATCTCCATTCCTGCTCTTTAAAGGTGACACCCAGTGAGATTTCTCCACATTTTATTCTTATATTTATCATAAAATTGATTCATGAATGAAAAATGCTGAGAGGAGATTTCTTAAATTAGGAAGAATTTACTTTCACTGGAGAGAAGCAGACTGAGAGATGATCTGATACAAGTCTTTAAAAGTCTGGATAAACATCATAGAATCAGACAGCACAGGAGGAGGCCATTCGGCCCATCGTGCCTGTGCCGGCTCTTTGAAAGAGCTCTCCAATTAGTCCCACTCCCTGCTCTTTCCCCACAGCCCTGCAATTATTTCCTCGTTACTTCAGAAGTACTTCCAAATTCGCTGACGACACTAAACTAGGAGGAGGGGTGGGCTCTGATGAGGATGTCAGGAGGCTACAGTGCGATTTGGACAGGTTGGGGGAATGGGCGGATACGTGGCAGATGCACTATAATGTGGATAAATGCGAGGTTATCCACTTTGGGGGTAAAAACAGGAGGGTAGATTATTATCTAAATGGCAATAGATTGGGAGATGGGGAAGTGCAGAGGGACCTGGGTGTTCTTGTGCACCAGTCACTGAAGGAGAGCATGCAGGTGCAACAGGCGATTAAGAAGGCAAATGGTATGTTGGCCTTCATATCAAGGGGGTTCGAGTATAGGAATAGGGATACCTTACTACAGCTGTACAAGGTGCTGGTGAGACCGCATCTGGAGTATTGTGTACAGTTTTGGTCGCCCCATCTGCGGAAGGATGTTCTTGCCATGGAAAGAGTGCAGCGGCGATTCACCAGGCTGATACCTGGAATGGCGGGAATGACCTACGAGGAGAGATTGAATAGTTTGGGCTTGTACTCACTGGAGTTTAGAAGATTGAGAGGGGATCTCATCGAAACATATAAAATTATGGCAGGCCTGGACAGGCTGAATTCAGAGAGAATGTTTCCAATGGCAGGGGAGCACAGAACCAGGGGCCACAGTCTAAAAATAGCAGGCAAATCATTTAAAACAGAGATGAGGAAGAATTTCTTCACTCAAAGAGTGGTGAGCCTGTGGAATTCCCTGCCACAGAGGGCTGTGAAGGCTAATTCAATAAATATTTTCAAGAGAGAATTGGATATATTTCTGAAGGCTAAGGGGATTAAGGGTTACGGAGAAAAGGCGGGGACGGGGTACTGAACTGGTAAGATCAGCTAAGATCTCAGATGAAGATCAGCCATGATCTCATTGAATGGCGGAGCAGGCTCGAAGGGCCGAATGGCCTACTCCTGTTCCTATCTCTATGTTTCTATGTTTTTTACTTCATTGTCTGTAAAGCTCTTTGGGACGTCCTGAGGTGGTGAAAGGGGCTCGTGTGCAACCACTGAGCCACGGCTGACACACAAAAGACTATTGAAGTCTGGGTCGAACACTGCACGATAACCAGATCCAAACCTCAGCCAGGTTCCTTAACACCAGAACGATTGGCAACTGTTCCACAATATAAATCCTGGGCAATGGGGAACGAGAAAGAAGACAATCCATTTCTCAAGTAGTCGCTTTTGATCTACGGTGAACTCCAACTTGTGTCAATGTCACCATCATCTTTCGGCACCGTTACCGACTCTCATTCCTACGGCAACAACCTCCATCCTCCAACTCTCGACCCTTCAAACAGCTTCGAGACTTCACTCGCCTGCTACACCGGTCTCTGAATTTGGATAACGGTTCATCAATGCTCCGTGCCGCCTCCATCCTGCTTACATCGGCTTTGTCCCTCCACGGGACCTCTGACTTTGACCCTGGTCTCCCTACAATATCTCCAACATATTCCCTGCTCCCAGGAAATATGTATCCCACATCAGAGCTCTGCAGACCTGCCACATCCAGTCGTGAATGGTGGTGGACCATTAAACAACTAACGGGAGGAGGAGGCTCCATGAATATCCCCATCCTCAATGATGGTGGAGCCCAGCACGTGAGTGCAAAAGACAAGGCTGAAGCGTTTGCAACCATTTTCAGCCAGAAGTGCTGAGTGGATGATCCATATTAGCCTACTCCTGAGGTCCCCATCACAGAAGCCAGTCTTCAGCCAATTCGATTCACTCCACGTGATATCAAGAAACAGCTGAGCGCACTGGATACAGCAAAGGCTGTGGGACCCGACAACATCCCGGCTGTCGTGCTGAAGACTTGTGCTCCAGAACTAGCCGCGCCTCTAGCCAAGCTGTTCCAGTACAGCTACAACACTGGTGTGGCGGTCCCAACGGTTGTCTTTTATATTGAGATATATACATAATTCCCTTTAACTTAACTTATTTATGTATGTATAACTTACCTAACTGTATGTATTTAACTTACTTATTTGTATTACTTACCAGTTAGGGCTGTTACCCCTTTAACTTGCCTGTTGGGCCGTTGCCCCTTTAAGAGGCGACCTAACGCGCTGACATCACGCATCACGTGACGCATGCGCGTCGGCCGCCGAACTAACGCGCTGACGTCACGCATTACGTGACGCATGCGCACTAGCCGCCGGCCCGATTCGGGCTTTCAAGACGGCCGCTGGCATAGCCCAGCCTACTGTGAGTTCAGCCGCATCGGCCAGCAGGCGGGAGTGGAGTGATTCTCCGCTCCCGCGGCAAGTATCGGCACAGCCCGACTGAGCAACCTTGGCCCTAACGGCCAGCCTCTATGCCCGGAAGACGCACTGACGCAAGATGCGGTCATGTGATGCCCCAAGCGCAGGTAAACGCGACAGCGCGCATCACATGATGTCCTAAGCGCGGGAATAAAGAGCGGAGCGGGATGTGGTCATGACCACTCCCCACGGGACTGGGACGCAGTCCTTGCGGAGTCCCCGTTGGGACAACACCTACAATATGGTGCTCCTGCAGTTAGCCATCTTACCTGCTATCTTACCTGCTGTAACTATCCTGTTCTGGTAAGATTTACAACATGGTGTTCCTGCAGTCAGCCATCTTACCTGCTACTTTACCTGCTGTAATTATCCTGTTCTGGTAAGTAAACCTCTTATTTATAGTTCGTCGAAGTTAAACTCTTTCATTTAGTGGCGATTTACACGAACCGCTACACTGGCATCTATCCAACAATGTGGAAATCTGCCCAGGTGTGTCCTGTCCACAAAAAGCAGGAAAAATCCAATCCGGTCAATTACCACCCATCAGTCTACTCTCAATCATCAGCAAAGTGATGGAAGTTATCGTCGACAGTGCTAGCAAGCGGCACTTACTCACCAGTAACCTGCTCACTGATGCCCAGTTTGGGTTCCACCAGGACCACTCTGCTCCAGACCTCATTACAGCCTTGGTCCAAACATGATTTGGATGAAAATGTAAAAGGTATGATCAGTAAGTTCGCAGATGACACGAAAATTGGTGGGGTGGTAAATTGCGAGGAGGAAAGCCTCCGGCTACAGGACGATATAAACGGGTTGGTCAGATGGGCGGAAAAGTGGCAAATGGAATTTAACCCTGAAAAGTGCGAGGTGATGCATTTTGGACGGACAAATAAGGCAAGGGAATACACAATGAGTGGTAGGACCCTAGGAAGTACAGAGGGTCAGAGGGACCTTGGTGTACATGTACATAGATCCCTGAAGGCAGCGGAGCAGGTAGATAAGGTGGTTAAAAAGGCATATGGGATACTTGCCTTCATTAGCCGAGGCATAGAATATAAGAGCAGGGAGGTTATGATGGAGCTGTACAAAACGCTGGTGAGGCCACAGCTGGAGTACTGTGTGCAGTTCTGGTCGCCTCACTATAGGAAGGATGTGATTGCTTTGGAGAGGGTGCAGAGAAGATTCACCAGGATGTTACCTGGGATGGAGCGCCTCAGCTATGAAGAGAGGCTGGACAGGCTGGAGTTGTTTTCCTTGGAGCAGAGAAGGCTGAGGGGGGACCTGATTGAGGTGTACAAAATAATGAGGGGCATAGATAGGGTAGATAAAGAGGAACTTTTCCCCTTAGTGGGGGGGTCAATAACAAGGGGGCATAGATTCAGGGTAAGGGGCAGGAGATTTAGAGGGGATTTGAGGAGGAACTTTTTCACCCAGAGGGTGGTTGGAATGTGGAACTCAATGCCTGAAAGGGTGGTGGAGGCAGGAACCCTCACAACATTCAAGAAGCATTTGGATGAGCACTTGAAATGCCATTGCATACAAGGCTATGGACCAAATGCTGGAAAATGGGATTAGACTGGACAGGGATGGATGGGCGGCGCAGACACGATGGGCCGAAGGGCCTCTTTCTGTGCTGTAAAACTCTATGACTCTATGGACATAAGAACTGAATTCCAGAGGTGAGGTGAGAGTGAGTGCCCTTGACATCAAGGCAGCATTTGACCGAGTCTGGCATCAAGGAGCCCCAGTAAAACTGAAGTCAGTGGGAATTGGGGGGGAAACTCTCCACTGGTTGGAGTCATACCGAGCACAAAGGGAGCTGGTTGTGGTGTGAAGGAATAAGCCATATAACCTATTCAGAATAATCCTCTATGTTATGAAAGAATTCTGGCCTTATTAGAATATGACCAAGTGGGTTTGGAAATTTAGAAACCGAACGATGAAATAGTTATGAAAGAATTCTGACTATTGAGATAAGACAGTTGTTGACCCTGAATAAATAACCTTATTGAAAGAGAAGTGCATGGCTCCGACAGGCTGACCGTTGGGAACAAAAACAATGGTTCACCCTGGATAAGGTGTTCTAATTTAAACTTTGTAAAGATGACATAAAATAAGGAACACTGCCTTTCACACCATTCTATATGGGAAACTCGGAATGCCTGGAGATGAGACAAAATTCTGTAATATTACAAGCTGATGTGGCAGTAAGAATTGCAGAGGTCGGCAGGCAGATGAATAGGGATAATTAACTTGGGTCAGCAGAAACTTTAAAGGAAATACCACTGAAAAAGGGCATAAATATTGAACTCTCAAATGGGATATCAGACTCGCTTTAATCGGGCAAAGTGAATCTCGGCTACAGAGGCGGCTCTGTAGTCTCCAACTCTTTGTACCTCGGGGATCAAAGGTATTTGATATTGATGGATATCTGTGGTGTATGTGCCTTTAAGAGCAATTGTGGTGTATGTGCCTTTAAGAGCCCCAGGTGTGCGTAATGCCGGTAATTGCCACTTGGGCTATATAAGCCTGTGTATTGTGTATATCCTTTAGAACCCCCCCCCCCCAGACTTGCTTAGTAAATACCTATGAACCAACTCCTGTCTTCAGTGTCTTTATCTACACACAGACACTACAGTGGCGACGAAGTGGAAACGGACTTACCTGCAATTCGGCAGCACCTCAAGGACATCGATTCCTCCAGTGTCCAGAAGACTCAAGGAAGTAATAGAAACTGTGGTTTCACCAGCTGGCCAAGCTGGTGGCAGGTACTGCGCTAATCCTTCCTGGGCGTCAGGCTGGGGCTCCAGCGTCGGGCTCTACAGCTGAGACAGGCAGCGAAATCGGAGGCAAGCAATAACGGACTGGGAGGGTGCACTCGGGAGATGGCCGGCGCGGCAAGCAGGTCAGCGTTTAGACCTCCGTCGGGAACGAGTCTCCAACAGTGAATAAACGGAAACCACAGTAAAACAGCGTTGTTATCGGTAGCAGCGGCGGGAAAGCGCAGGAAGCGCCATATCGTTGCTACAGAGAGAGAAAAAAAAAAGCGCGGGAAGCGCCATATCTTTTTTGAAATGCCTAAGTCTGGCAATATTGATGCTTTTGATAACGAAACAGAGCCTAACTTTGGCAATATTGATGTTGTTGATAACAAGATAGAGGATTGGACCACATATGTAGAAAGAGTGGAGGTGTTTTGCACCGCAAATGGAATAGAAGATGAAAAAAAAGCTTCAGTGCTTCTGGATCTAATGGGCACAGAAACATACAAGCTGTTACGCAACTTAATCACTCCAGCCGAACCGATGGACAAGAATTTTGAGGAGATTGTTGATACCCTACACTGCCAATTCGAGGCAGGACTGGCAGATTCTCTGCAAGACAAATTCATCTGCGATCCACTAAGTGTAGAAACACAAAAAAAGGTATCTTCTGGAAAAGATTTAACACTGGACAAGGCTTTCAGTGCAATAGGAGCGGCAAAGATACAGCAAAGGCCACAGGACTTCGGCACCCATGAAATGACACGGGGTTTCGAGAGATGTTATCGCTGCGGCAGATCCAACCATGACCAGAGGGATTGCTGGTTCAAAGAAAAAGCATGCAGGCGATGCGGAAAGATGGGACACATTCCACGTGTATGCCGATCTGAAAATAAAAAATCCACTAACGGGAAAAGAATCAATAAGGAAAAGCACAGAAAGGTACAAATGATGACGGACAGTAGCTCCAAAGACCAGAAGAGCGATAGCGACTCCGGGAACAAGAGACTAAGCTCTCTCAAATTACATAATGTAATTGCCAATGAAGATTACCAGACCATTTGGGTTACCCTCATAATAGCAGGGTCCCCAGTTAAAATGGAGCTAGATACAGGATCAGCTCTAACCGTAATAAATCGACGCGATTACGAGAGGCTATTTTCGCATATACCTCTAAAAGACACATCCATTATCTTAAAAACATATACGGGGCAGAAAGTATACCCCAAAGGAAAAATAAAGGTGCCTGTGGTATACAACGGCAAAGAAATACATAAGTTGTATTTATACATTCTACAAGATGGTGGTCCACCGTTGTTGGGACGTGAATGGATAAGGAAGATACGTTTAGACTGGCACTCCATTCATGCACTGACGGTGACCAGTAAGGAAAAAAACAATGATGACATCATACCTGAACGATTAAAAGACATCTTGGCCAACGCCAAAGAAGTGTTTCAAGAGAAACTAGGAACCTTGAAAGGCATCACCGCCTCAATAAAAGTGGAAGATGCAGCAATTCCAAAATTTTTTAAGGCAAGACCGGTGCCATACGCAATACGTCCGGCAGTCGAGGCAGAGCTGGAGAATTTGGAAAAGGCAGGCATATTATCCAAAATAGATTGGAGCGAATGGGCAACACCCATCGTTCCAGTCATGAAAAAAGCATTGAAAAATAACTCTGAGGAACAGAGAAAAATTTGCATCTGTGGGGACTTTAAGGTGACTGTAAACCCGGTCCCTCACACGGTACAGTATCCTCTTCCGAGGATAGAAGATATTTTCGCCTCACTATCCGGAGGAAAACGTTTCACAAAAATTGACTTGGCACAGGCATATCTACAGATGGAGGTTGAGGAGACCTCTAAAAAGTTTCTCACAATAAACACAAACAAAGGACTGTACCAGTACAATTGACTGGTTTTTGGAGGAGCATCAGCTCCAGCTATCTGGCAAAGAGCTATGGAGCAAGTCCTGCAAGGGATTCCGGGGACTCAGTGTTACCTAGACGACATCCATATAACAGGAGAAAACGACAACGAGCACCTTGCCAATTTGGAGCAGGTGCTCACTAGGCTGAAAGAACGGGGCCTACGAGCAAATCGTCCCAAGTGCGAATTTTTCCAAAATCAAATATATTGTGGCCACATAATTAATAAGGAAGGGTTGCATAAGTCACCTGAAAAAATTGAAGCAGTTATAAAAGCCCCAGCACCTGAAAATGTTTCACAATTGAGGTCATTCCTGGGATTAATAAATTACTATCATAAATTTTTACCGAACTTATCAACTATTCTACACCCTCTTAATGATCTTCTACACACAGGAGTGATTTGGAAATGGAACGAAGACTGTAAACGTGCCTTCCATAAATGTAAAGACTTAATCACATCCGAGAAAGTTTTGGCTCATTACAACCCATCACTACCAATCAGACTGGCGTGCGATGCATCCCCTTACGGCATAGGAGCGGTATTGTCCCATAGATTCCCTGATGGCTCGGAACGGCCGATAGCTTTTGCGTCACGCTCATTGAACTCAGCTGAGCGTAACTATTCCCAGATAGACAGGGAAGCACTCAGCCTGGTATGGGGAGTGAAGAAATTCAACCATTACCTACACGGACAAAAATTTACCTTGCTGACTGACCATCAACCCCTCATCTCCATATTCAACCCTAAGAAAGGTGTCCCCATTATGACGGCACAAAGACTACAGAGGTGGTCCCTTTTTCTAGGGGCACACCAATACAACATTGAATACAAAGGGTCAAAACAGCATGGGAATGCTGACGGTTTATCGCGCCTGCCGTTGCCAACGATAGAAGAGGCACCTACAGTAGACCCAGTAGAGATATTCCACTCTACCATAGTGGAATGTCTACCGGTGACAAATTCTGCCATTGAAAGGGAGACCAGAAATGTCCCTACTCTCTCACGGGTCTACGATTTAACAATGAAGGGATGGCCAGCACATGGCGAACCACTGTTGCCAGCCTTCTCGCAAAGAAGAGAACAGCTGTCAGTGTGCCGAGGAACCTTGATGTGTGGATCCAGAGTGGTGATTCCACCCAAACTCCAGGATAAAGTGCTAAAGGAGCTTCACGAGGGGCATCTGGGTGGAGTGAAAATGAAGAACCTAGCTAGGGCGTTTGTATGGTGGCCAGGTATCGATGGAGACATCGAAGACATGACCAAGAGCTGCCTAGGATGCCAGAAGGTCCAAAATGCTCCGCCACAGGCCCCTCCACATCCATGGGAGTGGCCCTCATCTCCCTGGCAAAGGGTGCACATCGACTTTGCTGGTCCATTTATGGACTCAATGTTCTTAATCGCAGTTGATGCACACTCCAAGTGGCCGGAGGTAATAAAGGTGTCCTCCACCACCACGGAAAAAACCATCACAGTATTAAGGACCATATTTGCCAGGAATGGGCTGCCGGAACAGATATGTTCTGATAATGGACCGCAATTTGTGTCCGAAGAATTCAGAAAGTTCTTAAAGAACAATGGGGTAAAGCACTACACGTCCGCCCCATACCATCCCGCCACCAATGGATTGGCTGAAAGGTTTGTCCAGACCTTCAAGAAAGCCATCAAGGCCATGGGTAATGAAGACATAAAACTTCAGCACAAGGTGGATAACTTCTTATTTGCATATAGGAATGCAACACATATGGTTACAAACCAAACTCCCGCCATGATGTTCTACAATAGAAACCTAAGATGCCGGCTGGATTTGGTCAAGCCCAACATCCGAAGGGACGTGGAGAACCGGCAGTTTCAGGGCATGAATGAAAGGCCAACTAGGGCCTTCCAGATAGGCCAACCGGTTTTGGCCCGGGACTACCGTACCGAGAAATGGCAGCCTGGAACTATCTGCACACGACTAGGACCACTGATGTATACCGTGGACATCGGAGGAAGCATAATAAGGCGCCATGCTGACCAAATCATCAAGTCATCCGAAAAGGGACAACCTACACCACCACGCTATACATCTAACGATGAAGTAGAGATACCCATATCTACCTCCGATCCGGTGATACTGGAACCCGATGAACCCGACACTGGCCTTCAAGCCGAATCAGCCTTGCCAGAAGAACCTACTACACCACCAGAAACTACTACACCCCCGAGGCGTTATCCGGACCGAGTCAGGAAGCCTCCTGAGAGACTACCTTATAATTAATTAATACAGCAATGTATATTATTTTGCATATAACATGTAATTAATAATTACTTAAAATATGATGTACTAGTTAGCTAGAAGGGGAGGAATTGTGGTGTATGTGCCTTTAAGAGCAATTGTGGTGTATGTGCCTTTAAGAGCCCCAGGTGTGCGTAATGCCGGTAATTGCCACTTGGGCTATATAAGCCTGTGTATTGTGTATATCCTTTAGAACCCCCCCCCCCCCCCCCCCCCCCCCCAGACTTGCTTAGTAAATACCTATGAACCAACTCCTGTCTTCAGTGTCTTTATCTACACACGGACACTACAATTTCCTTTAATTCCCCCTATATGTCACCCCGACCTCATTGGTGAAATATTGAATATTAATAAACCCGGCTCACCATCATTCTCACTCTTTACTGTCAGTACATAGGAACATAGGAACAGGAGGAGGCCATTCACACCCTTACTACCAAGGACACCTTCTCGAGCCTGTTCGGCCATTCAATGAGATCATGGCTGATCTGTATCCTAACTCCATTTACCCGCCTTGGCTCCATATCCCTTAATACCCTTGGCTAGGAAAATGTATCCATCTCAGATTGACCGGCGATAAACTTCCCAATCTCACGGCCTGTATCTTTAGTCATCCAGGGAGCTGCAGCTTTGGATTCACTTCCTTTCCCCCTCGTTGGAATGTGCCGACTCTGTACCCGAACTATCTCCTCTCTAGAATTGAGGGAGGAAATGGCGGAGGTACTGGCCATAATATTCCAATCCTCATTAGATACGGGGGTGGTGCCAGAGGACTGGAGAATTGCAAATGTTACACCATTGTTCAAAAAAGGGTGTAAAGATAAACCCAGCAACTACAGGCCAGCAGTTTAACCTCGGTAGTGGGGAAGCTTTGAGAAACAGTAATCAGGGACAAAATAAACAGTCACTTGGACAAGTGTGGATTAATTAAGGAAAGCCAGCATGGATTTGTTAAAGGCAAATTGTGTTTAACTAACTTGAATGAGATCTTTACTGAGGTAACAGAGAGGGTTGATGAGGGTAATGCAGTTGACGTAGTGTACATGGATTTCCAAAAGGAGTTTGACAAAGTGCCACATAATAGGCTTGCCAACAAATTTGAAGCCCCTGGAATTAAAGGGACTGTGGTGGCCTGGATATGGATATGGCTTCGAGACAGGAAACAGAGAGTAGTGGTGAATTGTTGTTTTTCGGACTGGAGGAAGGTATACAGTGGTGTTCCCCAGGGGTCAGTTCTAGGACCACTGCTTTTCTTGATATATGTTAATGACTTGGACTTGGGTGTACAGTGTTACGTCCGTGTATAATAAGACGCAAACTGCAGGAGAACGGTAAAACAGGTGTTTACTCAACGTGGCTCAAACGGGAACTGCCTGTACAGATTACTACTCAGTGCTATATACAGGTGTGGTCACTGCTGGTACTACAGTGTACATGAGCTGTAAAAAGTAGTCCCTCCCTTAAAGGTATATACATTACATACAGGGCACAATTTCAAAATTTGCAGATGACACTAAACTTGGAAATACAGTGAACAGTGAGGAGGAGAGTGATCGACTTCAGGAAGACAAAGACAGGCTGGTGAAATGGGTGGTCATGTGGCAGATGAAATTTAACACAGAAAAGTGTGAAGTATTGTGTCCAATTCTGGGCACAGCATTTTAGAAAGGATGTGAAGGTCTTAGAGAGGGTGCAGAAAAGATTTACAAGAATGATTTCTGGAATGAGGGACTTCAGTTACGTGGATAGACTGGAGAAGCTGGGGTTGTTCTCCTTGGAGCAGTGAAGGTTGAGAGGAGATTTGATAGAGGTGTTCAAAATCATGAGGGGCCTGGAGAGAGTAGATAGAGAGAAACTGTTCCCATTGGCGGAAGGGTCAAGAACCAGAGGACACAGATTTAAGGTGATTGGCAGAAGAACCAAAGACGACATGAGGAAAAACTCTT
The DNA here is from genome assembly GCF_052327205.1 of Somniosus microcephalus. Taxonomy (NCBI): domain Eukaryota; kingdom Metazoa; phylum Chordata; class Chondrichthyes; order Squaliformes; family Somniosidae; genus Somniosus; species Somniosus microcephalus. The sequence continues at coordinate 380,201,433 of NC_140989.1, read as the reverse complement.
TTACTCAGCGAGTGGTTATGATCTGGAATGCACTGCCTGAAAGGGTGGTGGAGGCAGATTCAATCACAGCTTTCAAAGGGGAGTTGGATAATTATCTGATGGAAAGTAATTAGCAGGGCTCTGGGGAAAGGGCGGGGGAGTGGGACCAGCTGAAGTGCTCTTGCAGAGAGCCGGCACGGGCTCGACGGGCCGAATGGCCTTGTTCCGTGCTGTAACCATTCTCTGATTCTATAAAATGATTAATTGAGCCCCGGCATTGACTGCTTTGTGTGGGAGGGAGTTCCACACTTCCACCACCCTTTGTGTGAAGAAGTGTTTCCTAACTTCTCTCCTGAATGGCCGGGCTCTGATTTTAAGGTTCTGTCCCCTTGTCCTAGACTCACCCACCAGCGGAAAAAGTTTCTCTCCATCGACCCTCTCAGTTCAAAGTACTGGCGGAGAGTGATGTCAGCTCCCAGTCTCCCCCTCGCACTGTTCCAGAAGGTGTCCTTGTTAGTCAGGAGCTCTCAATTCACTTGGTTTCAATCCTTAGCTTCAGATCTTCCATGAATAGATTCAGCGGAGGTTGGATACTCTCTGAGGTATCGCACAGGCTGAATATACATTTGTGTCTCAGTCACTGAGACTGGTTTCATTTATTAGCCCCGTTTACACCACACTGACCCCTGACCCCGGCCATCTGCTAATTAGGCTGTGAGGATAAAATAGCAGCTTGGAGTTACTAGAAACGTTAAACTCTGTGTCTGGAACATTTACAGGAGCAATCTTTCTATCCGGGCTTCCTCCGTGACCAAGGTATTAAAGCGCCATCATTTCTGAATGTCTGATCTGTAATCTGAGCATGTTAGGACACTGGAGAGAGGAGAGAGCTTTGTTTCTGTGTCTACAAAGAACTTTATCATCCTCGGTCTACAAAACCTGCCAACGGAATCTTTTACTGAGAGAGATTGAGCATCGACTGCTGGAAAGGGAGAGGTTTTGATCTCAGATACTTTGTTGAAAGGAGCTCCTGTAGAATCATGAGAAGGAAAGAAAGATTGAAAAGACTTGCATTTCTATAGCGCCTTTCACAAACTCAGGACGTCCCAAAGCGCTTCACAGACAATGAAGGACTTTTGAAGTGTAGTCACTGTTGGAATGTAGGAAATGTAATCGACATTCTGCGCACAGCAAGCTCCCAAAACTGCAATGTGACAATGGCCATATAATCGGTTTTAGTGATGTTGGTTGAGGATAAATATTGGCCTTGAGACCAGGAGAACTCCCCTGCTCTTCTTCGAATAGTGTAGTGGGATCTTTTACGACTAACTGAGAGGGCAGATGTAACCTCGGTTTAACCCTCCGACAGTGCAGCACTCCCTCAGTACTGCCCCTCCGACAGTGCAGTGCTCCCTCAGTACTGCCCCTCTGACAGTGCGGCGCTCGCTCAGAACTGCCCCTCCGACAGTGCGGCGCTCGCTCAATACTGTCCCTCCGACAGTGCAGTGCTCCCTCAGTACTGCCACTCTGACAGTGCAGCGCTCCCTCAGTACTGCCACTCTGACAGTACAGCACTCTCTCAGTACTGCCCCTCTGACAGTGTGGCGCTCGCTCAATACTGCCCCTCCGATAGTGCAGCGATCTCTCTGTACTGCCTCTCTGACAGTGCAGTGCTCCCTCAGTACTGACCCTCTGACAGTGCAGCGCTCCCTCAGTACTGCCCCTCTGACAGTGCAGCACTCTCTCAGTACTGCCCCTCTGACAGTGTGGCGCTCGCTCAATACTGCCCCTCCGATAGTGCAGCGATCTCTCTGTACTGCCTCTCTGACAGTGCAGTGCTCCCTAAGTACTGCCCCTCTGACAGTGCAGCGCTCCCTCAGTACTGCCCCTCCGACAGTGCAGCACTCCCTCAGTACTGCCTCTCCGACACTGCAGCACTCCCTTAGTACTAGCCCTGACAGTACAGCACTCCATCAGTACTGCCCCTCCGACAGCGCAGAACTCCCTCAGTACTGCCCCTCCGACAGTGCAGCGCTCCCTCAGTACTGCCCCTCCGACAGTGTGGCTCTCCCTCAGTACTGCCCCTCCGACAGTGCAGCGCTCCCTCAGCACTGCCCCTCCGAGAGTGCAGCGCTCCCTCAGTACTGCCCCTCCGACAGTGCAGCACTCCCTCAGTACTGCCCCTCCGACAGTGCAGCGTTCCCTCAGTACTGCCCCACCAACAGTGCAGTACTCTCTCAGTACTGCCCCTCCGACAGTGCAGCACTCCCTCATTACTGCCCCTCCGACAGTGCAGTGCTCCCGCAGGACTGCACTGGAACTGTCAGCCTGGATTATGGGCTCGAGTCTATGGAACGGAACTTGAATCCCATGACCTTCTGACCCAGAGACGAGAGTGCTGCCCACTGAGCCATGGCTGAGACACGTATCCAGAGTACGGAGCTAAATGTGTAAATGGGTTTGAGATACAGATCAGTCATGATTGAATTGAATGGCGGATCAGGCTCGACGGGCTGAATGAACTCCTCCTGTTCCTACTTCATTCTCCCACCTGCCACCTCAGACCAATGGGATTTGGATAAATATTTGAAAAGGAAATGTTTGTCGGGCTCTGGGGAAAGAGCGGGAGACAGGGACTAATTGGAGAGCTCTGTCAAAGAGCCAGCACAGCACGATGGGCCGAATGGCCTCCTCCTGGGCTGTGAGATTCTCTGAACAGCTGCAGCAGCCCGGATTAATTCCATGTCTCCCAGAGTTTCTGCTTTTCCAAGTTATTTCTGTGGGTGTTAAATTTCTGTGGTGTAGTGGGGATAGTTGGTAAATAAAGCGCCCTAGAGCATACCTGTAACTGGGGTATTGAATAAATTTTTAAAGAAATTAAAGGGGTAAGTCATGGCAGGAGAGTTCAGACCCGTGCTCTGCTCCTCCTGCTCTATGTGGGAAGTCAGGGATGCTGCCAGTGTCCCTGATGACCATGTGTGCAGGAAATGCATCCAGCTGCAGCTACTTGTAGACCGCATTGCGGCGCTCGAGCTGCGGGTGGATGAATTTTGGAGCATGCGCGATGCTGAAAGGCTCGTGGATAACACGTTTAGCGAGTTGTGCATGCCTCAGGGTAGGGCAGCACAGGGGGTGACCATCAGGCGGAGCAACAAAGGCAGGCAGGTAGTGCAGGGAACCCCTGCGGACATCCCCCTTTCAAACAAGTATACCGCTTTGGATACTGTTGAGGGGGATGACTCACCAGGGGAAGGCAGCAGCGGCCAACTTCCTGGCACTGGGGGTGCTCCTGCTGCCCAGGAAGGGGAGAAAAAGAGTGGGAGAGCAATAGTGGTAGGGGATTCTATCGTAAGGGGAACAGATAGGCGTTTCTGTGGCCGTAGACGTGAATCCAGGATGGTTTGTTGCCTCCCTGGTGCCAGGGTCAAGGATGTCACTGAGCGGCTGCAGGGCATTCTGGAGGGGGAGGGAGAACAGCCAGTGGTCGTGGTCCACATTGGTACCAACGACATAGGTAAAAAGAGGGATGAGGTCCTGCAGCAAGAATTTAGGGAGCTAGGTGAAGGATTAAGGAGCAGGACCTCAAAGGTTGTAATCTCTGGATTACTCCCGGTGCCACGTGCTAGTAAGTATAGGAATAGGAAGATAGAACAGATGAATGCGTGGCTAAAGGGATGGTGCAAGGGGGAGGGCTTTAGTTTCCTGGATCACTGGGTCTGCTTCTGGGAAAGGTGGGACTTGTACAAGTCGGACGGTTTACACCTGAACCAGGGGGGAACCAATATCCTTGCGGGGAGGTTTGCTAGCACTGCTGGGGAGGGTTTAAACTAACTTGGCAGGGGGTTGGGGTACAGAGTGGAGCTATAGTAGGGGGTGATTTACGGCCAAATACAGAGGGAAAAACAAGTCAGCTGGGAAGGCAGAGCAAATATGTGAAGGCAAAAGAGAATATGGCAGGGCTGGAAGGCATTTATTTTAATGCAAGGAGTCTTGCAAATAAGGTGGACGAACTGAAGTTGTTGTTGAACACATGGGAGTACGATATTGTTGCTATCACGGAGACATGGTTGAGGGAGGGTCAGGACTGGCAGCTCAATATTCCGGGGTATAGAATCTTCAGGCGAGACAGAGGGGGGTGTAAAAGGGGAGGGGGTGTTGCAATATTAATTAAGGAGTCAATTACTGCTGTAAGGAGGGATGATATATTAGCGGGTTCCTCTAATGAGGCCATATGGGTAGAACTTAAAAACAAAAAGGGGGCAAGCACTTTGCTGGGAGTGTACTATAGGCCCCCAAACAGTCAGGGGGAGATAGAGGAACAGATATGTAGGCAAATCTCCGAGAAGTGCGAAAATAATAGGGTAATAATAGTGGGGGATTTCAACTTCCCCAATATAAATTGGAACAGTCAGAGTGTGAAAGGCTTAGAGGGTGCAGAATTCTTAAAGTGCATCCAGGAGAGCTTTTTGAGCCAACATGTAGAAAGCCCTACAAGAGAGGGGGCGGTACTGGACCTAATTCTGGGGAATGTAGCCGGGCAAGTGGTGGAAGTGTCAGTAGGAGAGCATTTTGGCGACAGTGACCATAATTCGGTGAGATTTAAGGTGGTCATGGAAAAAGACAAAGACGGCCCGGAAATAAGGGTTCTAAATTGGGGGAAGGCCGATTTTAATATGATAAGGCAGGATCTGGCCAAAGTGGACTGGGAGCAGCTGCTTATAGGAAAATCCACATCAAAACAGTGGGAGACTTTCAGAAGGGAAATAGAGAGAGTACAACGCCAACATGTTCCTGTAAAGGTCAAGGGAGGGACCAACAAGCAAAGGGAACCTTGGATGACAAGGGATATACAGAAATGCATTAGAAATAAGAGGGGGGCTTTTGGCAGTTACAAAAGACTAAAGACAGAAGAAGCCCTAGAGGAGTATAAAAAGTGCAGGGGCATACTTAAAAAAGAAACTAGGAGGGCGAGGAGGGGCCATGAAATAACACTGGCGAGCAAAATAAAGGAAAATCCTAAGATGTTTTATAAGTATATTAAGGGCAAGAGGATAACCAGGGAAAGGGTAGGGCCCATTAGGGACCAAAGTGGCAATCTGTGTGTAGAGCCAGAGGATGTAGGCGGGGTTTTAAATGAATTTTTTGCATCTGTGTTCACTATGGAGAAAGACGATGCAGACATAGAAATCGGGCAAGGGGACTGTGACATACTTGAACATATTAGCATCGAGAGGGAGGAGGTGCTAGCGGTTTTAGCGGGCCAAAAAGTGGATAAATCCCCAGGCCCGGACGAGATGTATCCCAGGCTGCTGTGGGAGGCAAGGGAGGAGATTGCAGGGGCTCTGACACTAATTTTCAGAACCTCTCTGGCCACAGGGGATGTACCAGAGGACTGGAGAACAGCTAACGTAGTACCATTATTCAAGAAGGGTAGCAGGGATAAACCAGGGAATTACAGGCCAGTGAGTCTAACATCTGTGGTGGGGAAATTATTGGAAAAAATTCTGAGGGACAAAATTAGTCTACACTTGGAGAGGCAAGGATTAATCGGGGATAGTCAGCACGGCTTTGTCAAGGGTAAATCATGTCTGACAAATCTGATTGAATTTTTCGAGGGGGTGACTAGTGGGGTGGATGAGGGAAATTCTGTGGATGTGGTGTACATGGACTTCAGTAAAGCTTTTGACAAAGTCCCGCATAGGAGACTGGTCAAGAAGGTAAGAGCCCATGGGATCCAGGGTGCCTTGGCGCGTTGGATCCTAAACTGGCTGAGTGGCAGGAGGCAGAGGGTGATGGTCGAAGGTTGCTTTTGTGACTGGAAGCCTGTGTCCAGTGGGGTACCTCCGGGATCGGTGCTGGGTCCCTTATTGTTTGTGATCTACATAAATGATTTGGATGAAAATGTAAAAGGTATGATCAGTAAGTTCGCAGATGACACGAAAATTGGTGGGGTGGTAAATTGCGAGGAGGAAAGCCTCCGGCTACAGGACGATATAAACGGGTTGGTCAGATGGGCGGAAAAGTGGCAAATGGAATTTAACCCTGAAAAGTGCGAGGTGATGCATTTTGGACGGACAAATAAGGCAAGGGAATACACAATGAGTGGTAGGACCCTAGGAAGTACAGAGGGTCAGAGGGACCTTGGTGTACATGTACATAGATCCCTGAAGGCAGCGGAGCAGGTAGATAAGGTGGTTAAAAAGGCATATGGGATACTTGCCTTCATTAGCCGAGGCATAGAATATAAGAGCAGGGAGGTTATGATGGAGCTGTACAAAACGCTGGTGAGGCCACAGCTGGAGTATTGTGTGCAGTTCTGGTCGCCTCACTATAGGAAGGATGTGATTGCTTTGGAGAGGGTGCAGAGAAGATTCACCAGGATGTTACCTGGGATGGAGCGCCTCAGCTATGAAGAGAGGCTGGACAGGCTGGAGTTGTTTTCCTTGGAGCAGAGAAGGCTGAGGGGGGACCTGATTGAGGTGTACAAAATAATGAGGGGCATAGATAGGGTAGATAAAGAGGAACTTTTCCCCTTAGTGGGGGGGTCAATAACAAGGGGGCATAGATTCAGGGTAAGGGGCAGGAGATTTAGAGGGGATTTGAGGAGGAACTTTTTCACCCAGAGGGTGGTTGGAATGTGGAACTCAATGCCTGAAAGGGTGGTGGAGGCAGGAACCCTCACAACATTCAAGAAGCATTTGGATGAGCACTTGAAATGCCATTGCATACAAGGCTATGGACCAAATGCTGGAAAATGGGATTAGACTGGACAGGGATGGATGGGCGGCGCAGACACGATGGGCCGAAGGGCCTCTTTCTGTGCTGTAAAACTCTATGACTCTAAAACTCTATGACTCTATGAGACCCGTCCTACAGCAATCCCACCCTCTGGGCTGCTGGGAATCACTGAGCATTCCTAATAACAGGATCCCAACTCAATGCCTGTCACAGGAAGTCGAAGGTTTCAGCCAATCACCTACCACTGGACAACTGACCAATCGGGTTCAATTCCCCAACACGGGTTTATTATAAATAAATCATTGCTCAAACATCAGGAGTGGGGAATGTTCTCCATGGGTGAAGATAATGTTCCCGGAAGGAATACTGTGCGTCTGTCGCTCAATCAGACCCTTATTTCCATTTACAAGTGCACTCTGCTCAACTCTGGGTCTCGTTCTATCTTCCTATTGATTTGTGTTTAAGTGGGAATTGGTTTTCAGCTTTTAATCTTCAAATGAACCTTCCCTCTCACACATGCTGAGGAGGCAATAATGTTCTGTGAGCTAATTGAGAAATGGATTGCCTTCTTTCTCGTTCCCCATTGCCCAGGATTTATATTGTGGAACAGTTGCCAATCGTTCTGGTGTTAAGGAACCTGGCTGAGGTTTGGATCTGGTTATCGTGCAGTGTTCGACCCAGACTTCAATAGTCTTTTGTGTGTCAGCCGTGGCTCAGTGGTTGCACACGAGCCCCTTTCACCACCTCAGGACGTCCCAAAGAGCTTTACAGACAATGAAGTACTTCTGAAGTAACGAGGAAATAATTGCAGGGCTGTGGGGAAAGAGCAGGGAGTGGGACTAATTGGAGAGCTCTTTCAAAGAGCCGACACAGGCACGATGGGCCGAATGGCCTCCTCCTGTGCTGTCTGATTCTGTGATGTTTATCCAGACCTTTAAAAACTTGAATCAGATCATCTCTCAGTATGGTATGGCAGCTGTAGCTACTATGACCGGAAAGCCCTGCAGCGGGTAGTCAAAACTGCCCAACGCATTACCGGCACCCGGCTACCGACCATAGAGCACATATACCAGAAACGCTGTTTACGGAGGTCACGGTCCATCATCAAAGACCCTACCCACCCCAGCCACAGTCTGTTCGCCCTCCTGCCATCTGGGAGACGCTACAGATGCATTCGCACCCGTACGACCAGATTTAGGAACAGCTTTTTTCCCAGGGCTGTCATCCTACTGAACTCTACAAATAAACTCTAAAGCCTGCACATCTGCCAATGCACTTTATTATGGTTATGTTTATGTTAATGTATTACAAGCCAAATGTATGTTGAATGTTTATATGACTTAATCTAAATGTACACTCTCGGGAGCCGCAAGCCTACATTTCGTTGTACTGCACTTGTGCACTAACAATGACAATAAAAGTTGATTTGATTTGATTTTGATTTGATTTGATTCTCTCCAGTGAAAGTAAATTCTTCTTAATATAAAATATCTCCTCTCAGTACTTTTCATTCATGAATTAATTTTATGATCAATAAGAATAAAGTGTCAGCCACTGAAAGGAGGTGGGGTGGCAGTATTGGATGTGGAAAATGTTACCGTGCTGGAGAGAGAGGATGTCCCGGAGGGGTCAAGGACATAATCTATTTGGTTAGAGTTAAGAAATAATAGAGGTGCCATTTCACTACTTGGTGTGTTCTATAGGCTGCCAACTAGTGGGAGGGATATAGAGGAGCAAATTTACTGGGAAATTACAGAGAGGTTCAAGAATATAGAGTAGTGATAATGGGGGACTTGTTTTTATTAGTTCATGGGATGTGGGCATCGCTGGCAAGGCCAGAGTTTATTGCCCATCCCTAATTGCCCTCGAGAAGGTGGTGGTGAGCCACCTTCTTGAACCGCTGCAGTCCGTGTGGTGAAGATACTCCCACAGTGCTGTTAGGGAGGTAGTTCCAGGATTAATATAAGATATTTTGGAAGCTACAACACTGCAGCCACAGTGTGCCGGTGGTGGAGGGAGTGCGTGTTTAAGGTGGTGGATGGGGAGCCAATCAAGCGGGCTGCTTTGTCTTGGATGGTGTCGAGCTTCTTGAGTGTTGTTGGAGCTGCACTCACCCAGGCAAGTGGAGAGTATTCCATCACACTACTGACTTGTGCCTTGTAGATGGTGGAAAGGCTTTGGGGAGTCAGGAGGTGAGACACTCGCCGCAGAATACCCAGCCTCTGACCTGCTCTTGTTGCCACAGTATTTATGTGGCTGGTCCAGTTAAGTTTCTGGTCAATGGTGACCCCCAGGATACTGATGGTGGGGGATTCGGCAATGGTAATGCCGTTGAATGTCAAGGGGCGGTGGTTAGATGCTCGCTTGTTGGAGATAGTCATTGCCTGGCACTTGTGTGGTGCGAATGTTACCTGTTACTTATCAGCTCAAGCCTGAATGTCATCCAGGTCTTGCTACATGCGGGCATGGACTGCTTCATTACCTGAGGAGTTGCGAATGGCACTGAACACTCTGTAGTCATCAGTGAACATCCCCACTTCTGACCTTATGATGGAGGGAAGTTCATTGATGAAGCAGCTGAAGATGGTTGGGCCTAGGACACTGCCCTGAGGAACTCCTGCAGCGATGTCCTGGGGCTGTGATGACTGACCTCCAACCACCAATGAAGGGATATTTACCAGTCCTAGCCCCTTTAGGGCTACCCCGGATCAGGTGTATTTCTCAGACAGACACTTTCAACTAAAGTTTGAGGTAGCCAAATCTTAAAGATGCTTAATTACGTCTAAAGGTCTGGGCTATCTCTCCCTAAAGGAAAGGAACAACCAGGGAATCAGACCGTCCTCCAGATAGCGTTTTTAATAAGTTTAGCTAGACTGTAACATCCTGGACAGAATGATCGTCTGGAACCCTCCCTCAGAGTTCTGTAACTCTTCACCAAGAGTGTACAGAGATTGGGTTTGCGAGTTATTGAAACAGAAAACCTATGTGAGACAATTCTAAAAATATATAGAGATTTATTAAAAGAACCGACATGCCATTTACAGTTGGTGAATCAGTCAATCGCAACATTAACAGTTCTAAAAAGAGAAAATATACTATCTTATTAACAGAGAATCTTACTTTTAAATCTTAACTTTGTTACAGTTCTTAAAGTTTTCTATACTTCTATTGTAGTGTCCGTGTGTAGATAAAGACACTGAAGACAGGAGTTGGTTCATAGGTATTTACTAAGCAAGTCTGGGGGGGGGGGGGTTCTAAAGGATATACACAATACACAGGCTTATATAGCCCAAGTGGCAATTACCAGCATTACGCACACCTGGGGCTCTTAAAGGCACATACACCATAATTCCTCCCCTTCTAGCTAACTAGTACATCATATTTTAAGTAATTATTAATTACATGTTATATGCAAAATAATATACATTGCTGTATTAATTAATTATAAGTTAGTCTCTCAGGAGGCTTCCTGACTCGGTCCGGATAACGCCTCGGGGGTGTAGTCGTTTCTGGTGGTGTAGTAGGTTCTTCTGGCAAGGCTGATTCGGCTTGAAGGCCAGTGTCGGGTTCATCGGGTTCCAGTATCACCGGATCGGAGGTAGATATGGGTATCTCTACTTCATCGTTAGATGTATAGCGTGGTGGTGTAGGTTGTCCCTTTTTGGATGACTTGATGATTTGGTCAGCATGGCGCCTTATTATGCTTTCTCCGATGTCCACGGTATACATCAGTGGTCCTAGTCGTGTGCAGATAGTTCCAGGCTGCCATTTCTCGGTACGGTAGTCCCGGGCCAAAACCGGTTGGCCTATCTGGAAGGCCCTAGTTGGCCTTTCATTCATGCCCTGAAACTGCCGGTTCTCCACGTCCCTTCGGATGTTGGGCTTGACCAAATCCAGCCGGCATCTTAGGTTTCTATTGTAGAACATCATGGCGGGAGTTTGGTTTGTAACTATATGTGTTGCATTACTATATGCAAATAAGAAGTTATCCACCTTGTGCTGAAGTTTTATGTCTTCATTACCCATGGCCTTGATGGCTTTCTTGAAGGTCTGGACAAACCTTTCAGCCAATCCATTGGTGGCGGGATGGTATGGGGCGGACGTGTAGTGCTTTACCCCATTGTTCTTTAAGAACTTTCTGAATTCTTCGGACACAAATTGCGGTCCATTATCAGAACATATCTGTTCCGGCAGCCCATTCCTGGCAAATATGGTCCTTAATACTGTGATGGTTTTTTCCGTGGTGGTGGAGGACACCTTTATTACCTCCGGCCACTTGGAGTGTGCATCAACTGCGATTAAGAACATTGAGTCCATAAATGGACCAGCAAAGTCGATGTGCACCCTTTGCCAGGGAGATGAGGGCCACTCCCATGGATGTGGAGGGGCCTGTGGCGGAGCATTTTGGACCTTCTGGCATCCTAGGCAGCTCTTGGTCATTTCTTCTATGTCTCCATCGATACCTGGCCACCATACAAACGCCCTAGCTAGGTTCTTCATTTTCACTCCACCCAGATGCCCCTCGTGAAGCTCCTTTAGCACTTTATCCTGGAGTTTGGGTGGAATCACCACTCTGGATCCACACATCAAGGTTCCTCGGCACACTGACAGCTGTTCTCTTCTTTGCGAGAAGGCTGGCAACAGTGGTTCGCCATGTGCTGGCCATCCCTTCATTGTTAAATCGTAGACCCGTGAGAGAGTAGGGACATTTCTGGTCTCCCTTTCAATGGCAGAATTTGTCACCGGTAGACATTCCACTATGGTAGAGTGGAATATCTCTACTGGGTCTACTGTAGGTGCCTCTTCTATCGTTGGCAACGGCAGGCGCGATAAACCGTCAGCATTCCCATGCTGTTTTGACCCTTTGTATTCAATGTTGTATTGGTGTGCCCCTAGAAAAAGGGACCACCTCTGTAGTCTTTGTGCCGTCATAATGGGGACACCTTTCTTAGGGTTGAATATGGAGATGAGGGGTTGATGGTCAGTCAGCAAGGTAAATTTTTGTCCGTGTAGGTAATGGTTGAATTTCTTCACTCCCCATACCAGGCTGAGTGCTTCCCTGTCTATCTGGGAATAGTTACGCTCAGCTGAGTTCAATGAGCGTGACGCAAAAGCTATCGGCCGTTCCGAGCCATCAGGGAATCTATGGGACAATACCGCTCCTATGCCGTAAGGGGATGCATCGCACGCCAGTCTGATTGGTAGTGATGGGTTGTAATGAGCCAAAACTTTCTCGGATGTGATTAAGTCTTTACATTTATGGAAGGCACGTTTACAGTCTTCGTTCCATTTCCAAATCACTCCTGTGTGTAGAAGATCATTAAGAGGGTGTAGAATAGTTGATAAGTTCGGTAAAAATTTATGATAGTAATTTATTAATCCCAGGAATGACCTCAATTGTGAAACATTTTCAGGTGCTGGGGCTTTTATAACTGCTTCAATTTTTTCAGGTGACTTATGCAACCCTTCCTTATTAATTATGTGGCCACAATATATTTGATTTTGGAAAAATTCGCACTTGGGACGATTTGCTCGTAGGCCCCGTTCTTTCAGCCTAGTGAGCACCTGCTCCAAATTGGCAAGGTGCTCGTTGTCGTTTTCTCCTGTTATATGGATGTCGTCTAGGTAACACTGAGTCCCCGGAATCCCTTGCAGGACTTGCTCCATAGCTCTTTGCCAGATAGCTGGAGCTGATGCTCCTCCAAAAACCAGTCAATTGTACTGGTACAGTCCTTTGTTTGTGTTTATTGTGAGAAACTTTTTAGAGGTCTCCTCAACCTCCATCTGTAGATATGCCTGTGCCAAGTCAATTTTTGTGAAACGTTTTCCTCCGGATAGTGAGGCGAAAATATCTTCTATCCTCGGAAGAGGATACTGTACCGTGTGAGGGACCGGGTTTACAGTCACCTTAAAGTCCCCACAGATGCAAATTTTTCTCTGTTCCTCAGAGTTATTTTTCAATGCTTTTTTCATGACTGGAACGATGGGTGTTGCCCATTCGCTCCAATCTATTTTGGATAATATGCCTGCCTTTTCCAAATTCTCCAGCTCTGCCTCGACTGCCGGACGTATTGCGTATGGCACCGGTCTTGCCTTAAAAAATTTTGGAATTGCTGCATCTTCCACTTTTATTGAGGCGGTGATGCCTTTCAAGGTTCCTAGTTTCTCTTGAAACACTTCTTTGGCGTTGGCCAAGATGTCTTTTAATCGTTCAGGTATGATGTCATCATTGTTTTTTTCCTTACTGGTCACCGTCAGTGCATGAATGGAGTGCCAGTCTAAACGTATCTTCCTTATCCATTCACGTCCCAACAACGGTGGACCACCATCTTGTAGAATGTATAAATACAACTTATGTATTTCTTTGCCGTTGTATACCACAGGCACCTTTATTTTTCCTTTGGGGTATACTTTCTGCCCCGTATATGTTTTTAAGATAATGGATGTGTCTTTTAGAGGTATATGCGAAAATAGCCTCTCGTAATCGCGTCGATTTATTACGGTTAGAGCTGATCCTGTATCTAGCTCCATTTTAACTGGGGACCCTGCTATTATGAGGGTAACCCAAATGGTCTGGTAATCTTCATTGGCAATTACATTATGTAATTTGAGAGAGCTTAGTCTCTTGTTCCCGGAGTCGCTATCGCTCTTCTGGTCTTTGGAGCTACTGTCCGTCATCACTTGTACCTTTCTGTGCTTTTCCTTATTGATTCTTTTCCCGTTAGTGGATTTTTTATTTTCAGATCGGCATACACGTGGAATGTGTCCCATCTTTCCGCATCGCCTGCATGCTTTTTCTTTGAACCAGCAATCCCTCTGGTCATGGTTGGATCTGCCGCAGCGATAACATCTCTCGAAACCCCGTGTCATTTCATGGGTGCCGAAGTCCTGTGGCCTTTGCTGTATCTTTGCCGCTCCTATTGCACTGAAAGCCTTGTCCAGTGTTAAATCTTTTCCAGAAGATACCTTTTTTTGTGTTTCTGCACTTAGGGGATCGCAGATGAATTTGTCTTGCAGAGAATCTGCCAGTCCTGCCTTGAATTGGCAGTGTAGGGTATCAACAATCTCCTCAAAATTCTTGTCCATCGGTTCGGCTGGAGTGATTAAGTTGCGTAACAGCTTGTATGTTTCTGCGCCCATTAGATCCAGAAGCACTGAAGCTTTTTTTTCATCTTCTATTCCATTTGCGGTGCAAAACACCTCCACTCTTTCTACATATGTGGTCCAATCCTCTATCTTGTTATCAAAAACATCAATATTGCCAAAGTTAGGCTCTGTTTCGTTATCAAAAGCATCAATATTGCCAGACTTAGGCATTTCAAAAAAGATATGGCGCTTCCCGCGCTTTTTTTTTCTCTCTGTAGCAACGATATGGCGCTTCCTGTGCTTTCCCGCCGCTGCTACCGATAACAACGCTGTTTTACTGTGGTTTCCGTTTATTCACTGTTGGAGACTCGTTCCCGATGGAGGTCTAAACGCTGACCTGCTTGCCGCGCCGGCCGTCTCCCGAGTGCACCCTCCCAGTCCGTTATTGCTTGCCTCCGATTTCGCTGCCTGTCTCAGCTGTAGAGCCCGACGCTGGAGCCCCAGCCTGACGCCCAGGAAGGATTAGCGCAGTCCCTGCCACCAGCTTGGCCAGCTGGTGAAACCACAGTTTCTATTACTTCCTTGAGTCTTCTGGACGCTGGAGGAATCGATGTCCTTGAGGTGCAGCCGAATTGCAGGTAAGTCCGTTTCCACTTCATCGCCACTGTAGTGTCCGTGTGTAGGTAAAGACACTGAAGACAGGAGTTGGTTCATAGGTATTTACTAAGCAAGTCGGGGGCGGGGGCGGGGGGCCGGGGCGGGGGCGGGGGGCCGGGGGGGGGGGCGGGGGGGCCGGGGGGGGCGGGGGGGGGGGCGGGGCGGTTCTAAAGGATATACACAATACACAGGCTTATATAGCCCAAGTGGCAATTACTGGCATTACGCACACCTGGGGCTCTTAAAGGCACATACACCACAATTGCTCTTAAAGGCACATACACCACAGAAATGAAATGGAAGGCAGCGATAAACTAACATAATCGGAGCCTCAATCCTCAGGGAGATTAAAATAAATAGAGAATGGAGTAAATATCTCTGTGAAAGATTGAAGGGGATAAAGAGGATGAATGGAATGAAACTCTGACTCCGGAATCTCGGGCTCAGATATTTATTTGGTCTGTTTATTACCGTCTCTCGTGGATTGGATGGTTCGTGTGAGCAACTCAATTATAGGACAGGATCAAACAACAACAACCTGCATTTATATAGCACCTTTAATGTAGGAAAACATCCCAAGGTGCTTCACACCAGCTTAATCTGAGAAAAATTGACACCGAAACACAAAAGGAGATATTAGGACAGGTGAACAAAAGCTTGGTCAAAGAGGGAGGTTTTAAGGAGAGTCTTAAAGGAGGAGAGAGAGGTGGATAAGTTTAGGGAGGGAATTCCAGAGCTTGGGGCCCAGGCAGCTGAAGGCACGGCCGGCAATGGTGTGGGGAAGGGAGTGGGGGATGGACAAGAGGCCAGAATTGAAGGAGTGCAGTGATCTCGGAGAGTTGTAGGGCCACAGGGAGATCTGTTGTCCTCACATTCCCGGTGTTGGAGGAGCACAGTGATCTCGTAGGGTTGTAGGGCCCACAGGGAGATCTGTTGTCCTCACATTCCCGGTGTTGGAGGAGCGCAGTGATCTCGGAGGGTTGTAGGGCCCAGAGGGAGATTTGTTGTCCTCACATTCCCAGTTTTGGAGGAGCACAGTGACCTCGGAGGGTTGTAGGGCCCACAGGGAGATCTGTTGTCCTCATATTCCCGGTGTTGGAGGAGCGCAGTGATCTCGGGGGGTTGTAGGGCCCACAGGGAGATCTGTTGTCCTCACATTCCCGGTGTTGGAGGAGCGCGGTGATCTTGGAGTGTTGTAGGGCCCACAGGGAGATCTGTTGTCCTCACATTCCCAGTGTTGGAGTAGCGCAGTGATCTCGGAGGGTTGTAGGTCCCACAGGGAGATCTGTTGTCCTCACATTCCCAGTGTTGGAGGAGCGCAGTGATCTCGGAGGGTTGTAGGGCCCACAGGGAGATCTGTTGTCCTCACATTCCCGGTGTTGGAGGAGCGCAGTGATCTCGGGGGGTTGTAGGGCCCACAGGGAGATCTGTTGTCCCTCACATTCCCAGTGTTGGAGTAGCGCAGTGATCTCGGAGGGTTGTAGGGCCCACAGGGAGATCTGTTGTCCTCACATTCCCGGTTTTTGAGGAGCGCAGTGATCTCGGGGGGTTGTAGGGCCCACAGGGAGATCTGTTGTCCCTCACATTCCCGGTGTTGGAGGAGCGCAGTGATCTCGGAGGGTTGTAGGGCCCACAGGGAGATCTGTTGTCCTCACATTCCCAGTGTTGGAGGGGCGCAGTGATCTCGGGGGGTTGTAGGGCCCACAGGGAGATCTGTTGTCCTCACATTCCCGGTGCTGGAGGAGCGCAGTGATGTCGGGGGGGTTGTAGGGTCCACAGGGAGACCTGATGTCCTCACATTCCCGGTGTTGGAGGAGCGCAGTGATCTCGGAGGGTTGTAGGGCCCACAGGGAGATCTGTTGTCCTCACATTCCCGGTGTTGGAGGGGCGCAGTGATCTCGGAGGGTTGTAGGGCCCACAGGGAGATCTGTTGTCCTCACATTCCCAGTGTTGGAGGAGCGCAGTGATCTCGGGGGGTTGTAGGGCCCACAGGGAGATCTGTTGTCCTCACATTCCCGGTGTTGGAGGAGCGCAGTGATCTCGGAGGGTTGTAGGGCCCACAGGGAGATCTGTTCACAGAATCACAGAATCACAGAAACCCCACAGTGCAGATAGAGGCCATTTCGGCCCATCGAGCCTGCACCGACACATATCCCACCCGATCCCCGTAACCCCTACACATATCACACCCTATCCCCACGTATTTAATCCCCCTAACACTAAGGGTCAATTTATCATAGCCAATCAACCTAACCTGCACATGTTGTTCTCACATTCCCGGGGTTGGAGGAGCGCAGTGATCTCGGAGGGTTGCAGGGCCCACAGGGAGATCTGTTGTCCTCACATTCCCGGTGTTGGAGGAGCGCAGTGATCTTGGGGGGTTGTAGGGCCCACAGGGAGATCTGTTGTCCTCACATTCCCGGAAGGGGCCAGTGACACTCCGAGGCTGCCTTCGTTCACCCTCCATGTTATTGCACTCGGTCGATGTAAACTCTGAGTTGGTTGAGGGAGGAATGTTGACCAGGACACCGGGAGATCTCTCTGCTCCTCTTCCAATGGGGCAACAGATGGATTCCCATTGGCTGATGTCTTCTTGCCCCATGAAAGTGAGCGTCTGTGAGAGCTCGGAGTTTGTAGAAGGAACCTTTCTCCCTTTTGATGAACTGTTTAAGAGAAGCCTCTTATTGAGCTGTGCTCCAGCCCACTGACTCCTGCACTGAGCTGAGCAAAGTCCTGCTCTCCGTCCCATTACTGTCAGCTCAAACTCATCCTTAACGCTTCACCTCACTCCACACACTGACACCAGGCAGACCAACAAGCTCGTCCCCAGTCCTGGGCTTCAGACACTGAGCGACAAGGACAGAAAATCATTGCAGTTAAAACATCTCAACCCAAGGCTATTATAATCGCAAATTAAATCAGTGACCTTGAGAGGGAATCATGTAGTTGGTGAGGGCTGGAAGGTGAAGGAATCAAAGTTTAACACCCGTTATACTGAATCTCCTCGATTCAGCGGAACTGCTACATGACAAGTTGGGGCAACGATTCAGTCATTGAATGTCCTGTTAATTGCTGCCAGTGATTAATGGAATCCCAGACAAGGTGTTTATTCCAAGGACCATCTGCACATCATTCCGTCAAATGATGGGATTAAGCAGAGAGACGTCCCCATGAAACTCAGCACTCTCGTTCCCCAGTCACTGCCCGAGGAATGAAACTGAGGGACCCTCTCTGTTATTAAAGCAGGTACAGTAGAGTAATCCCTATCACTGTAACCCCCTCCCACCCTACACCCCTCCCCATCACTGTAACCCCCTCCCGCCCGACACCCCTTCCTATCACTGTAACCCCCTCCCACCCTACACCCCTCCCTATCACTGTAACCCCCTCCCACCCTACACCCTCCCCATCACTGTAACCCCCTCCCACACTACACCCCTCCCCATCACTGTAACCCCCTCCCACCCTACACCCCTCCCTATCACTGTAACCCCCACCCGCCCTAAAACCCTCCCCATCACTGTAACCCCCTCCCACCCTACACCCCTCCCTATCACTGTAACCCCCTCCCACCCTACACCCCTCCCTATCACTGTAACCCCTGCCCACCCTACACCCCTCCCCATCACTGTAACCCCCGCCCGCCCTACACCCCTCCCCATCACTGTAACCCCCTCCCACCCTACACACCTCCCCATCACTGTAACCCCCTCCCACCCTACACCCCTCCCCATCACTGTAACCCCCTCCCACCCTACACCCCTCCCCATCACTGTAACCCCCTCCCACCCTACACCCCTCCCTATCACTTTAACCCCCTCCCACCCTACACCCCTCCCCATCACTGTAACCCCCTCCCACCCTACACCCCTCCCTATCACTGTAACCCCCTCCCGCCCTACACCCCTCCCTATCACTGTAACCCCCTCCCACCCTACACCCCTCCCTATCACTGTAACCCCCTCCCACCCTACACCCTTCCCTATCACTGTAACCCCCTCCCACCCTACACCCCTCTCTTACTGTAACCCCCTCCCGCCCTACACCCCTCCCTATCACTGTAACCCCCTCCCACCCTACACCCCTCCCTATCACTGTAACCCCCTCCCACCCTACACCCTTCCCTATCACTGTAACCCCCTCCCACCCTACACCCCTCTCTTACTGTAACCCCCGCCCACCCTACACCCCTCTCTTACTGTAACCCCCGCCCACCCTACACCCCTCCCCATCACTGTAACCCCCTCCCACGCTGCACTCCTCCCTCTCTCCATAACCCCCTCCCACCCTACACCCCTCCCTATCACTGTAACCCACTCCCACCCTACACCCTTCCCTATCACTGTAACCCCCTCCCACCCTACACCCCTCCCTATCACTGTAACCCCCTCCCACCCTACACCCCTCCCTATCACTGTAACCCCCTCCCACCCTACACCACTCCCCATCACTGTAACCCCCTCCCACCCTACACCCCTCCCTATCACTGTAACCCCCTCCCACCCTACACCACTCCCCATCACTGTAACCCCCTCCCACCCTACACCCCTCCCTATCACTGTAACCCCCTCCCACCCTACACCCTTCCCTATCACTGTAACCCCCTCCCACCCTACACCCCTCCCTATCACTGTAACTCACTCCCACCCTACAACCCTCCGAGATCTCTGCACTCCTCCAATTCTGGCCTCTTGTCCATCCCCCACTCCCTTCGCTCCGCCGTGCCTTCAGCTGCCTGGGCCCTAAGCTCTGGAATTCCCTCCCTAAACCTCTCCGCCTCTCTCTCCTCCTTTAAGACCCTCCTTAAAACCTCCCTCTTTGCCCGAGCTTTTGGTCACCTGTCCTAATATCTCCTTATGTGATTCGACGTGATTTTGTTTTCTGATTATGCACCTGGGAAACGCCTTGGGATGTTTTACTAATTTAAAGGCGCTATATAAATGCAAGTTGTTGTTTAATTACATTACACCAAGGCCCCGTCTGCTCTCTCAGGTGAAGCTAATAAATCCCAGGACACTATTTTGAAGAAGAGCAGGGGAGATCTCCCCGTGTCCTGGGCAATATTTATCCCTCAAACAAAATAACTAAAAATACAGAATATTTGGCCATTATCACATTGCTGCTTGTGGGAGCTTGCTGTGCACTAATTGCCTGCCGTGTTTCCTACATTACACCAGTGACTGCACTTCAGAAAGTACTTCATTGTCTGTGAAGCGCTTTGGGACGTCCTGAGGTGGTGAAAGGTTCTGGAGAAATTACCAGTTCCTTTTTATAATGAGAGAGGATTGCCTTAAATCCACAAACCTCACCGAATTCCCCAGTCTGCCATTTTCAGCTCAAACCCTTCACTTTCTAACACTTCTGTGAATTGAAATGTGTCTGTGGTGAAAATGCCATCTTGCTCTTTGTCATATTTATTGGGGTATTTCTGGGCAGCGACTCTTGTGTTGTGAAACCTAAGGGACTGAGTGGAATGTGTGAAGCTATTAAACCTGTGCTGACACAGTCTCTGAGCAGGTAATGGTCACACAGACCATAATACCAGTCTGTGATCACAGTCTCCCGGAAATAAACCTTCGCATCACGCTGCCTGTTAAATAATGGAAAGGCTCATCAGGAACTGTGGAAAATAAGGCAAAAAGCAGCAATAATTTCCCCCAATTATTAAAGGGACAATCGTGGCAATAAAATGAAAGATCCTGAGTTCACTGAGTGAGAAAAGTAAAAGGCCGATCGCAGGAGAAAGTCAATCATCTGTGAGTCGCCTCACAATCTGCACAGAGCTGCTGTCAGAGTCTGTCGGAGTTTAATAGAATCAGAGAATCAGACAGCACAGGAGGAGGCCATTCGGCCCATCGTGCCTGTGCCAGCTCTTTGAAAGAGCTCTCCAATTAGTCGCACTCCCTGCTCTTTCCCCACAGCCCTGCTAATCTTCCCCTCCAAGTATTTCTCCAATTCACTTTTGAAAGTTCCTATTGAATCTGCTTCCACCGCCCTTTCAGGCATCGCATTCCAGATCACAACAACTCGCTGTAAAAACATTCTCCTCATCTCCCCTCTGGTTCTTTTGCCAATTCCCTTCACTCTGTGTCCTCTGGTTACCGACCCTCCTGCCACTGGAAACAGTTTCTCCTTATTTACTCGATCAAAGCCACTGATAATTTTGAAGACCTCTATTAAATCTCCCCTGAACCGTCTCTGCTCTAAGGAGATATTTGTTGACTAGAAATAGCTTTCTTGGTGCAGGATTGTGCTAAGTGCCTCGGAGTGTTTAATGCTCCTTCCTAACCTCGCATTCTCTGCTCTAACTCTCCTCACTGGAACCAAAGGGCGGAGAATCAATGACAGGGAACGGAGGCCCATTGCCAGAGGCTCCTGGGATTGGGGAAGTGCTGCTGATCACTCCCAGCTTATTCTGGTTGAAAGCTTCCTGACAGAAAGTTAACCTTGTTAGAAGACAAGATTGTTTCCTCAATCATCTCCCATCCCACGGCATTACATGGTTCTGTGATCTCAGGGATTCAGGACCCTGGACAGATCTCTCCGCTCACATTTATTGGCATGATAAGTTACATCTTATGTTGCCAAAGCATCAAAATACATTTATGGTTTAGCACATAAACGCAGTTCTATTCATACAGTGTATAAACAGGTATATCCCTGAGTGTATAAATATACATTCGCATTGTTTATATATATTCTTTTCTTAGTTTACTGGTTGTCCCTCTGTTCATGGCAAGTTGTAACATCGTGTGCCGCCAGTGTTACACAGCTTCTCTCCTCTCCCAGTAGGAATGGGAGTTTTTGGTTGTCATTCAGATCACTATAAAGAAACTCTCTACTCTAATAGATGTTTAACAAATCATTTTTCACAAGCGAACATTCCCAGTGCAGTACTGAGGGAGCGCTGCACTGTCGGAGGGGCAGTACTGAGGGAGCGCTGCACTGTCGGAGGGGCAGTACTGAGGGAGCGCTGCACTGTCGGAGGGGCAGTACTGAGGGAGCGCTGCACTGTCGCAGGGGCTGTACTGAGAGAGCACTGCAATATCAGAGGGGCAGTACTGAGGGAGTGCTGCACTGTAGAAGGGGCTGTACTGAGAGAGCGCTGCACTGTTGGAGGGGCAGTACTGAGGGTGTGCTGCACTGTCGGAGGGGCAGTACTGAGGGAGTGCTGTACTGTCGGAGGGGCAGTACTGAAGGAGTGCTGCACTGTCAGAGGTGCCATCATTTGGATGAGATATTAAGCCGAAGCCCCTCTGCTCTCTCAGGTGGAGAAGTGCAGACTCACACAAAGGGGTTGATTCTGACTTTGTCCGATGGTGTAAAACGGTTGACAGCGAATCGCAGCCCCTCTTACATCTCTCGCCATTATAATTTCCATTGAAGTTAATGGGGAGAGATGGAAAACCGGCTGTGATTCGCTATCACCCGATTCACACCATCAGATAAAGTGAAAATCTACCCCAAACACACACTCACACTCACACACACTCACACTCTCTCACATACACTCACTAACACACAAATTTTCACAGGCACATTCACACAGAATCACAAACAGACACAGATACAGACACACACTCGCTGACACAGATGCACAGACAGACATATTCATACTCACACACTCACAGACACAATAAACTACCAGAGACACAGGCTTATTATTTCATGAATAAAGATGATTTGTCTCTCTCTGAACCTTCTGTGACTCTCCGAAGCAGCTCATCCATCCCAGGAAATATTCCTGAGGATCAGGTTGGGGATCCAGAAAGTCCACATCAGGCAGGAGAGATTCTCACTTCCAATATCCTCTTTAAACAAGTTTCCTTCTGCGATGTGCAGATTTAAATGTCACTCCAATCAATCTGTTGGTCTCAATATTGCTGCTGCTTTGATTTTGCTGATGTTGGGTTGTGGTGAGTTTGAGATGTCCCGGGTAAAGATCGTCCCCTTTAGATGTTCCCGTGTCCCTCCGCTGGTCCCAAAGCCCCAATACCACAGGAAGATGATCGGGGAACACGGAAGGAGCAGGAAGTGTGGAATGTCTCTATTCTGGTGTCGTGGTGTTCATAGAATCACAGAATCTCACAGCACAGAAGGAGGCCATTCGGCCCATCGTGCCTGTGCCGGCTCTTTGAAAGAGCTCTCCAATTAATCCCACTCCCTGCTTTTTCCCCAGAGCCCTGTGAATGTTTCCTTTTCAAGTATTTATCAAATTCCCTTTTGAAAGTTACTATTGAATCTGCTTCCACCGCCCTTTCAGGCAGTGCATTCCAGATCACAACAACTTGCTGCATAAAAATAATTCCCCTTATTTACTCTCCTGTCAAAACCCTTCGTAATTTTGAACACCTCTATTAAATCTCCCCTTAACCTTCTCTGCTCTAAGGAGAACAATCCCAGCTTCTCCAGTCTCTTCACACAACTGAAGTCCCTCATCCCTGGGACCATTCTAGTAAATCTCCTCTGCACCCTCTCCAAGGCCTTGACATCCTTCCTAAAGTGTGGTGCCCAGAATTGGAAAAGATAGGGAAGGAAAAAGGGAGGTGGGGTGGCAGTGCCGATTAAGGAAGACATTGTAGTATTGGAAAGAGAAGGTATTCTTGAGGGGACAAGGACAGAATCCATTTGGTTAGAGTTCAGGAGCAAAAAGTGTATGATCACGCTATTGTGGGTATTCTATAGGCCTCCAAATAGTGAGAGGGAGGTAGAGGAGCAAATCTGCAGGGAAATCGCAGAGATATGCAAGAGCTATAGAGCGGTGATATTGGGGAACTTTAATTACCCAAATATCGATTGGGATAATGCTGGGGTAAAGGGAAAGGAGGGGCAGGAATTTCTGAAATGTGTTCGGGAGAATTTCCTTGACCAATATGTTCTTGGCCCAACTAGGAAGGAGGCATTGTTGGATCTGGTGCTGGGGAATGAGGTGGGCCAGGTCGACCAAGTGTCTGTGGGAGAACACTTGGGTACAAGTGATCATCGTATCATAAGATTTAGATTAGCAATGGAGAGGAGCAAGGAGCAATCTAGAGTGGTACTTCTAAACTGGAATAGGGCTAACTTCATTGGGATGTGAAAGGATCTAGCCAGGGTAAAATGGAACCAAAGACTGACAGGATAAACTGTAACGGAACAATGGGTGATCTTTAAGGAGGAGATGTTGCAAGTACAGGCTAGATACATTCCAACAAGAGGGAAGGGTAAGGGAACCAAAGCAAGGGCTCCTTGGATGACGAGGGAGATAGAGAAGATGATGAAACAAAAAAAGAGGGTGTATGATGAATGTCAGGTGAATTCTTCAAGGGAGAACCAGACCAAATACAATAAGTTGAGAGAGGATGTGAAGCTGAAAATAAGTTTGGCTAAGAGAGAATATGAGAGTAGAATGGCCGTTAACATAAAAGGGAACCCAAAAATCTTCTACCGGCATGTAAACAGTAAGCGGGTAGTAAGAGGCGGGGTGGGGACTATTAGAGACAAAGAAGGTGATATATGCTTAGAGGCACAGGGCAAGGCTAGAATACTCAATGAGTACTTTGTATCGGTGTTTACTAAGGAGGTGGATGCTGACAAAATATCGGTCGAAGTGGAAAAGATAGAAGCAATGGAAGGGGTGAAAATTGATAGACAGGATGTACTAGAAAGGCTAGGTATGCTTAGAGTGGACAAGTCGCCTGGTCCAGGTGGCTTGCATCCCAGGTTGCTAAGGGAATTGGGGGAGGAGATAGCGGAAGGGCATGTCATAATTTTCCAATCTTCCCTAGATGCGGGGGAGGTGCCTGAGGATTGGAAAGTGGCAAATGTGACACCATTGTTCAAGAAAGGGTGTAAGGACAATCCTAATAACTACAGGCCGGTCAGTTTAACATCAGTGGTGGGTAAAGTTTTAGAAACAATAATCAAGGGAACAATTAATGGGCATTTAGAGAGGTTTAAGCTAATTAAAGATAGCCAACATGGATTTGTAAAATGCAGATCGTGTTTGACTAATCTAATTGAATTTTTTGATGAAGTAACAGAGAGGATTGATGAAGGGAATGCAATGGATGTTGTTTACATGGATTTTCAGAAGGTGTTTGACAAAGTACCACATAGAAGGCTGGTTAACCCAATTGAGGCTCATGGAATAGGTGGGTCAGTGGCAGCTTGGATAAGGAATTGGCTTAAGGACAGAAAACAGCGAGTTGTGGTAAATGGCTGTTTTTCAGACTGGAGGATGGTAGACAGTGGTGTTCCCCAAGGATCAGTGTTGGGGCACTGCTTTTTTTGATATATATAAATGACCTGGATATTGGAATACAAAGTAGAATTTCTAAATTTGCCGATGACACCAAACTTGGGGGTGTGGCAAACAGTGATGATGATACCAATCGACTGCAACAGGACATAGAAAGGCTAGCAGAATGGGCAGACAAGTGGCAGATGGAATTTAATACAGAGAAGTGTGAGGTGATGCATTTTGACAGAAGGAACAGGGAGAGGCAATATACACTTAATGGCACAGTTTTAAAGAGTGTGCAGGGACAGAGGGACCTGGGAGTTAATGTGCATAGGTCCCTGAAGGTGGCAGGACATATTGAGAGAGTGGTTAACAAAGCATATGGGATCTTGGGCTTCATAAATAGAGGTATTGAGTACAAATGTAGAGAAATTATGCTGAACCTTTATAAAGCGCTGGTTAGGCCACAATTGGAGTATTGCAACCAACTCTGGTCACCACACTTTAGGAAGGATGTGAAGGCCCTTGAGAGGGTGCAGAGGAGATTTACCAGAATGGTTCCGGGGATGGGGGATCTTAGCTACAAGGACAGGTTGGAGAAGCTGGATTTGTATTCATTAGAGCAAAGAAGGTTGAGGGGTGATTTGACAGAGGTGTCCAAGATTATGACGGGTTTGGATAGGCTAGACGGGGAAAGGCTGTTCCCACTGGTTGATGGTACAAGGACTAGGGGACACAGATTTAAGGTTTTGGGCAAGAGATACGGGGGATGTGAGGAAAATCTTTTTTACGCAGTGAGTGATGATGACCTGGAACTCGCTGCCGACGGAAGTGGTGGAAGCGGAGACACTCAATGTTTTCAAGGGGAGACTGGATAGGCACTTGAGGGAAATAAACTTGCAGGGCTACGGGGATAGAGCGGGGGAATGGGACTGATTGGATTGCTCCACAGAGAGCTGGCACAGATTTGAATGGCCTCCTTCTGTGCCGTTATGACTCTCTGACTCTATGGCAATACTCCAGCTGCGGCCTAACCATTGATTAATGGCTTGTAACAGAAAGACAGTGGATATTGACCCATGGATATTAACCTGTGGTTATTAACCCTTGAATATTAACCCCTAGATATTGACCCCAGAGATATTAATCCCTGGATATTTATCCCTGGAAGTTAACCCCTGAATATTAATCCATGAATATTAATCAGCTAGATATTAACCAGTGGATATTAACCCCTGGATATTCACCCCTAGATATTAACCCGTGACATTAACCTCTGGATACTAACCTCCGGATATTCAGCCCTGGATATTAGCCTGTGGATAATAACCCCTGGTTAGTAACCTCTGGATAGTAACCCGTGCTATGAACCCCTAGATATTAACCCTCGGTGTTAACCCCTGGATATTAACCCTAACTAGAGCAGTGCAATCACACAACACACAGATTACTGAGAAATGTTCATGAATAGCCCGTAGATCAGACATTGTCTGAACAAACATTGCCTTTTGCAGGTCCATTCGGAGCCTGAGAACCATTATATAATCACACAGGGCACCGACACACTCAAAGGGATGTAGAACTCGAGCAACATCCATCTCAGTATTTGTGCGAGCCCGTGAGTCTGTCTCAGACCGAAGCTGCTTCCGACAACTTTCATCAACAATCCACTCAGTCCCGTTAATTGCTGCTTTATTGGAACCCAGCGACAGACTCACACTGACACTTTCAGCAACATCCAACCTCCAGCTTCCAGCTCCTTCCCACACAGGAACAGGAGGAGGCCATTCAGCCCCTCGAGCCTGTTCCACCATTCGCAGGAACAGGAGGAGGCCATTCAGCCCCTCAAGCCTGTTCCACCATTCGCAGGAACAGGAGGAGGCCATTCAGCCCCTCGAGCCTGTTCCACCATTCATAGTAGCAGGAGGAGGCCATTCAGCCCCTCGAGCCTGTTCCACCATTCGTAGGAACAGGAGGAGGCCATTCAGCCCCTCGAGCCTGTTCCACCATTTGTAGGAACAGGAGGAGGCCATTCAGCCCCTCGAGGCTGTTCCAACATTCGTAGGAACAGGAGGAGGCCATTCAGCCCCTCGAGCCTGTTCCACCATTCGCAGGAACAGGAGGAAGCCATCAATATAGGATAGTCACTATTAAATCCAGTAGCAAATTCAGAAGAAACTTCTTCACCCAGAGAGTGGTGAGAATGTGGATCTCGCTACCACAGGGAGTGGTTGAGGCAAATAGCACAGATACATTAAGGGGAATCTGGATAAACACCTGAGAGAGAAAGGAATAGAAGGATATGCTGATTGGGTGAGATGAAGAGGGGTGGGAGGAGGCTCGAGTGGACTGTTGTGTCCGTGTATAATAAGACACAGACTGCAGGAGAAACGGTACAACAGGTGTTTACTCAAAGTGGCTCACAGTGGAACTAACTACAGATTACTACTCAGTGCTATATACAGGTGTGGTCACTGCCGGTACTACAGTATACATGAGCTGTAAAAGATAGTTCCCCTTAAAGGTATATACATTACAATTCCTCCCCTTTTAGATTAACAGTACCATAACACTCATTTAACAATTAAATATCAAACTAATTACAATTAACACTTTTAACATGCAACATTAGCTGAAAATAGTCTATTTATATATTCAGTCTTTGGGGAGGCTTCCTGATCCTTTCTGGATAGCGCCTTTCCCGAGTGTCTTGCTCTTGGTGCAGAGGCGATTCTGGCCCCCTGTCGTCGGTTGGTTCATCAGCTTCCGATGCTACTGTTTCTGGGGTAGATGCGACCTGTACGTCGGGTTCATCACCAAGTACGTATGGGCGAGGCATGGGGTTGACTTGTTCCTGTGACTCTAGGATCTGGTCAGCATGGCATCTCACGATGCTCTCCCCAACGTCCACTGTGTACATTAGTGGGCCCTGCCGTGTGCATATCGTTCCTGGCTGCCATTTTTCTGTTCGGTAGTCGCGGGCCAAGACTGGTTGCCCTACATTGAAGCTCCTTGTTGGCTTCTCATGGATGTGCTGGAATTGCTTACTCTCAACATCTCTTCGTACGTTTGGTCTGAGCAAATCCAGGCGAGATCTTAACCTTCGGTTAAAGAACATCATGGCTGGGGCCTGGTTGGTGACTGCATGTGTCGCATTCCGGTAGGCGAACAGGAAATTGTCCACCTTGTGCTGCAGCGGAACGTTGTCATTGTACATAGCCTTTATTGCCTTCTTAAAGGTTTGTATGAACCTCTCAGCCAATCCATTTGTGGCTGGATGATACGGGGCGGATGTGTAATGCCTTACCCCATTCTTTTTCAAGAACCTCCGGAACTCTTCGGACACAAACTGTGGTCCGTTGTCAGAGCAAATCTGTTCTGGCAAGCCATTCCTGGCAAAAATGGTCCGTAGGACTGCAATAGTTTTCTCCGTGGTGGTGGAGGACATTTTGATGACCTCAGTCCATTTCGAGTGCGCATCCACGGCTATTAAAAACATTGAGTCCATGAATGGACCAGCAAAATCAATATGCACCCGTTGCCATGGAGATGAGGGCTGCTCCCATGGGTGTAGAGGGGCCTGTGGTGGTGCATTTTGGACTTTCTGGCATCCTGAGCAGCTCTTGGTCAGGTCCTTGATTTGTTTATCGATTCCCGGCCACCACACATAAGCCCTGGCTAGGCTTTTCATTTTTACACCTCCCTGATGACCCTCATGAAGCTCATTGAGCACTCTATCCCTTAACTTGGGTGGAATTACCACTCGGGATCCACACATCAAGGTCCCCTGGCACACTGACAGCTGTTCTCTCCTTGTCAAGAATGCTGGCAACAGTGAGTCGCCATGTGCTGGCCATCCCTTCACCGTCAAATCATATACCCGAGACAGTGTCGGGTCATTTCGGGTTTCCTTTTCGATACAAGCGTTAGTTACCGGTAGGTATTCAACTATAGTCGAATGGAAAATTTTGACAGGATCCACTGCTGGTGCTTTCTCCGCAGTAGGCAGTGGCAGGTGTGATAGCCCATCAGCATTTCCATGCTGTTTCGTGCCCTTATATTCAATCTCATAGTGGTGCGCCCCTAGAAAAAGTGACCATCTTTGTAGTCGTTGCGCAGTCATCACCGGAACGCCCTTCTTCGGATTAAAAATGGAGACAAGAGGCTGGTGATCAGTCAGCAAGGTGAATTTCTGCCCGTGCAGATAGTGATTGAACTTTTTCACTCCTCACACTAGGCTGAGGGCCTCCCTGTCAATCTGGCCGTAGTTACGCTCGGCTGAGGTTAGTGATCGTGACGCAAAGGCTATTGGCCTCTATGAGCTGTCCGAGAATTTGTGCGACAGCACCGCTCCAATGCCGTAGGGTGATGCATCACATGCCAACCGAATTGGTAATGCCGGGTTGTAATGGGCCAATACCTCTTTCGATGTGATTAGTGTTTTGCTCTTCTGGAAAGCTCGTCTACATTCGTCACTCCACTTCCATGGCACCCCAGTTTGCAGTAGGGTGTTCAGTGGGTGTAGTATTGTAGAAAAATTTGGCAAGAACTTATGGTAGGAGTTTACCAGCCCGAGGAACGACCTCAGTTGTGACACATTTTCCAGTGCTGGAGCCTTGACTACTGCCTCAATCTTCTCTGGGGACTTATGTAACCCTTCTTTATCGATAACGTGGCCACAATACGAGATCTGTTTCCTAAAAAACTCGCATTTGGGGCGGTTAGCTCGGAGCCCATATTCCTGCAATCTAGTGAGCACCTTCTCCAGGTTGGCAAGGTGATCACTGTCATTTTCGCCCATGACCAGGATGTCGTCCAAATAACACTGGGTCCCTGGGATCCCTTGCAGGACTTGTTCCATTGCCCTCTGCCAAATAGCCGGAGCTGATGCTGCCCCGAATACCAGCCGGTTGTATTGGTAGAGACCTTTATGGGTGTTGATTGTGAGGTATTTTTTTGATGCTTCTTCGACCTCCATTTGCAGATACGCCTGGGCCAGATCAATCTTAGTGAAGAGTTTCCCTCCAGATAGCGAGGCGAAAATATCTTCAATCCGCGGAAGTGGATATTGTACGGTGTGAAGGACCGGGTTCACTGTTACCTTAAAGTCCCCACAGATGCGAACCTTCCTTGGTTCCCCAGGCGTGCTGCTCAACGACTTTTTCATCACAGGGACGATGGGTATAGCCCACTCGCTCCAGTCTACCTTGGACAGTATACCTGAACGTTCCAGACTCTCCAGCTCTGCTTTGACGGCTGGGCGGATTGCCTTAAAAAATTTTGGGCTTGCGTTTTCTTCCATTTTAATCGTCGCTGTCATGCCTTTTAGTGTTCCGAGTCCTTGCTGGAACACTTCTTTCGCGTCAGTTAGGATCTTTGACAGTCGCCCAGGTGTGACGTCGTCATCCTTTTTGTCAGCCACAGTCAGTGCCTGTATGGAATGCCAATCCAGTTGTATTTTCCAGATCGATTCACGTCCCAGTAATGGTGGTCCTCCATCTTGCAATACATACAGGTTAGTTTTGGTGTTTCCTTACCGTTATATATAACGGTCACCCTTATTTTTCCTTTGGGGTAGACTTTTTGCCCCGTGTACGTCTTCAAAATAATTTTTGTGTCTCTCAAGGGTATGTGTGAGAATAGCCGCTCATAGTCCCGTCGGTTTATGACTGTTAGGGCTGATCCTGTGTCCAATTCCATCTTTACCTGGACTCCTGCTATCTTGAGAGTGACCCAAATGGTTCGGTGATCCTCCGTTGTGATCACATTATGTAGTTTCAGACAACTCAGTTCCCTGCTTTCGGAGTCGTTATCACTCTTTTGTTCGTCTGAACTATTCTCCATCATCTTATGTACCTTCTTGTACTTTCCTTTGGTAGGTTACTTATTGCTGGTTTTCTTTCCCGACCTGCAGACTCGTGCTATGTGTCCTACTTTTCCACACTGTCTGCACACTTTGTCTTTGAACCAGCAATCATTCTGGTCGTGTGCTGTTCTGCCGCAGCGATAGCACTTCTCTGTTCCATATGACATTTCATTTGTGCCATATTCTTGCGGTCTCTGTTGTATCTCTGCAGTGCCCCGTGCTGCTGCTTCATAGAGTCATAGAGTCATAGAGTCATAGAGTTTTACAGCACAGAAAGAGGCCCTTCGGCCTATCGTGTCCACGCCGCCCATCCACCCCTGTCCTGTCTAATCCCATTTTCCAGCATTTGATCCATAGCCTTGTATGCAATGGCATTTCAAGTGCTCATCCAAATGCTTCTTGAATGTTGTGAGGGTTCCTGCCTCTACCACCCTTTCAGCCAGTGAGTTCCAGATTCCAACCACCCTCTGGGTGAAAAAGTTCCTCCTCAAATCCCCTCTAAATCTCCTGCCCCTTACCCTGAATCTATGCCCCCTTGTTATTGACCCCCCTACTAAGGGGAAAAGTTCCTCTTTATCTACCCTATCTATGCCCCTCATCATTTTGTACACCTCAATCAGGTCCCCCCTCAGCCTTCTTTGCTCCAAGGAAAACAACCCCAGCCTGTTTAGTCTTTCTTCATAGCTGAGGCGCTCCATCCCAGGTAACATCCTGGTGAATCTTCTCTGCACCCTCTCCAAAGCAATCACATCCTTCCTATAGTGAGGCGACCAGAACTGCACACAATACTCCAGCTGTGGCCTCACCAGCGTTTTGTACAGCTCCATCATAACCTCCCTGCTCTTATATTCTATGCCTCAGCTAATGAAGGCAAGTATCCCATATGCCTTTTTAACCACCTTATCTACCTGTTCCGCTGCCTTCAGAGATCTATGTACATGTACACCAAGGTCCCTCTGACCCTCTGTACTTCCTAGGGTCCTACCACTCATTGTGTATTCCCTTGCCTTATTTGTCCATCCAAAATGCATCACCTCGCACTTTTCAGGGTTAAATTCCATTTGCCACTTTTCCGCCCATCTGACCAACCCGTTTATATCGTCCTGTAGCCTGAGGCTTTCCTCCTCGCAATTTACCACCCCACCAATTTTTGTATCATCTGCGAACTTACTGATCATACCTTTCACATTCTCATCCAAATCATTTATGTAGATCACAAACAACAAGGGACCCAGCACCGATCCCTGAGGTACCCCACTGGACACAGGCTTCCAGTCACAAAAGCATCCTTCAACCATCACCCTCTGCCTCCTGCCACTCAGCCAGTTTAGGATCCAACGCGCCAAGGCACCCTGGATCCCATGGGCTCTTATCTTCTTGACCAGTCTCCTATGCGGGACTTTGTCAAAAGCTTTACTGAAGTCCATGTAAACCACATCCACAGCATTTCCCTCATCCACCCCCCTAGTCACCCCCTCGAAAAATTCAATCAGATTTGTCAGACATGATTTACCCTTGACAAAGCCGTGCTGACTATCCCCGATTAATCCTTGCCTCTCCAAGTGTAGACTAATTTTGTCCCTCAGAATTTTTTCCAATAATTTCCCTACCACAGATGTTAGGCTCACTGGCCTGTAATTCCCTGGTTTATCCCTGCTACCCTTCTTGTATAGTGGTACTACATTTGCTGTTCTCCAGTCCTCTGGTACATCCCCTGTGGCCAGAGAGGTTCTGAAAATTTGTGTCAGAGCCCCTGCAATCTCCTCCTTTGCCTCCCACAGCAGCCTGGAATACATCTCGTCCGGGCCTGGGGATTTATCCACTTTTTGGCCTGCTAAAACCGCTAGCACCTCCTCCCTCTCGATGCTAATATGTTCAAGTATGTCACAGTCCCCTTGCCCGATTTCTATGTCTGCATCGTCTCTCTCCATAGTGAACACAGATGCAAAGAATTCATTTAAAACCCCGCCTACATCATCTGGCTCTACACATAGATTGCCACTTTGGTCCCTAATGGGCCCTACCCTTTCCCTGGTTATCCTCTTGCCCTTAATATACTTATAAAACATCTTAGGATTTTCCTTTATTTTCTCGCCAGTGTTATTTCATGGCCCCTCCTCGCCCTCCTAATTTCTTTTTTAAGTATGCCCCTGCACTTTTTATACTCCTCTAGGGCTTCTTCCATCTTTAGTCTTTTGTAACTGCCAAAAGCCCCCCTTTTATCTCTAATGCATTTTTGTATATCCCTTGTCATCCAAGGTTCCCTTTGCTTGTTGGTCCCACCCTTGACCTTTACAGGAACATGTTGGCGTTGTACTCTCTCTATTTCCCTTCTGAAAGTCTCCCACTGTCTTGATGTGGATTTTCCTATAAGTAGCTGCTCCCAGTCCACTTTGGTCAGATCCTGCCTTATCATATTAAAATCGGCCTTCCCCCAATTTAGAACCCTTATTTCCGGGCCGTCTTTGTCTTTTTCCATGACCACCTTAAATCTCACCGAATTATGGTCACTATTGCCAAAATGCTCTCCTACTGACACTTCCACCACTTGCCCGGCTACATTCCCCAGAATTAGGTCCAGTATCGCCCCCTCTCTTGTAGGACTTTCTACATGTTGGATCAAATAGCTCTCCTGGATGCACTTTAAGAATTCTGCACCCTCTAAGCCTTTCACACTCTGACTATCCCAATTTATATTGGGGAAGTTGAAATCCCCCACTATTATTACCCTATTATTTTCGCACTTTTCTGAGATTTGCCTACATATCTGTTCCTCTATCTCCCCCTGACTGTTTGGGGGCCTATAGTACACTCCCAGCAAAGTGCTTGCCCCCTTTTTGTTTTTAAGTTCTACCCATATGGCCTCATTAGAGGAACCCGCTAATATATCATCCCTCCTTACAGCAGTAATTGACTCCTTAATTAATATTGCAACACCCCCTCCCCTTTTACACCCCCCTCTGTCTCGCCTGAAGATTCTATACCCCGGAATATTGAGCTGCCAGTCCTGACCCTCCCTCAACCATGTCTCCGTGATAGCAACAATATCGTACTCCCATGTGTTCAACAACAACTTCAGTTCGTCCACCTTATTTGCAAGACTCCTTGCATTAAAATAAATGCCTTCCAGCCCTGCCATATTCCCTTTTGCCTTCGCATATTTGCTCTGCCTTGTTTTTTTCTCTGTATTTGGCTGTAAATCACCCCCTGCTATAGCTCCACTCTGTACCCCATCCCCCTGCCAAGTTAGTTTAAACCCCCCCCAGCAGTGCTAGCAAACCTCCCCGCAAGGATATTGGTTCCCCTCTGGTATCATACCGCAATGCTGAAAGCCTTTTCCAGCTTAAGGTCCTTTTCAGATAAAAGCCGTTTCTGGGTTCCTTCACTTTGAAGCCTGCACACAAACTTATCCCTTAAGGCATCTGCCAGTCCCGCTCCAAACTGGCAGTGTTTCGATAGTTTGCACAGTTCTGTTAAATAATCAGCATTGCTTTCATCCTTATGCTGGTTCCGTTTGTGAAACTTGAATCTTTCTGATATCAGCAGCGGTGTGGGGTTTAAATGTTCCTTTAGTATCGTTACTATGTCTTCAAAACTCTTTTCCATTGGCTTCGTTGGGGTTACTAGATTTCGTAATAAACCATACGTCTTTGCACCCATTAAATCTAACAATACCGACGCTTTCTTGTCATCTGACACCTCATTTGCCTTGCAGTACACCTCTATTCGTTCGACATATGTAGTCCAATCTTCGACTTCATTGTCAAATGCGGTGATCCTGCCACTCTTCGGCATTTTGGGCGTGGTTTAAAATGGCGTCTCCCGCACTTTCCTTCCTCCCCCGCTGCTGCCAACGCTGCTCCCGGCAGTTCTCGTGGCAGTGGCGGCGTCCTGTACGTTTCACGCGCTTCCCCTGCGCTGCTGCCAACGCCGCTCTCGGCAGTCCTCGTGGCAATGGCGGCGCCTCGCGGGTTTCTGTGCATCTCCCTCTCCCTCTCTCCGACGCTGCTCGGCCCCTGAACACCGGCTGTGCCCTGTGCGCTCTGCCCTCTCTCTCACCCTCTCTTCGACGCTGCTCGGCCCCTGAACACCGGCTGCGCCCTGTGCGCTCTGCCCTCTCTCTCTCTCCCCCGTCGACGGTGCTCGGCCCTTTGCTGTGCTGCTCGGTCGCGCTCTAGCCCGCCGCTGTCCGGGAAGGGTCTGTGCACTACCTGTTCCCAGCCCGTTTCGCTGGACCGCCTCGACTGGAAAGCCAAGCCTGGCTCTCGACAGCCTCCCCCGCAATTCTCGAGTCTCTGCTGGATGACTGGTCGGTTGCCCGTGGTCGACGCCCGAGTCTCTGGCCTTGACCTCCAATCCACTGATCTCCAGGAACGAATCCCCGGGAGGTGATGCAGAGTTGCAGGTAGGTTCGAACTTGCCTTGTCGCCAATGTTGTGTCCGTGTATAATAAGACACAGACTGCAGGAGAACAGTACAACAGGTGTTTACTCAACGTGGCTCACAGTGGAACTGATCTGTACAGATTACTACTCAGGGCTATATACAGGTGTGGTCACTGCCGGTACTACAGTATACATGAGCTGTAAAAGATGGTTCCCCCCTTAAAGGTATATACATTACATGGAGCAGTTGGTCTGAATGGCCTGTTTCTGGGCTGGACATTCTCCGTGTATTTGAATGATTCCAACACACGACTCATTCCCTAAGGTGCCTCCGATCAGCGGCGGAGTGACGATTGGAAGTGGATTTATTCACAAAGCAGACTGGAGAATGTGATCAGTTCACACAAACAGCGACTGAACATGGAAATATATTCACTGGGGAATATGGAATAATGGTCAGCTGGTGAAAGAGAGATTGCACTAAGTGTGTTCATTACAAACTCCAGACACGCTCAACAGCCCATAATCAGTGCTCAGCGCGGTAACATTATCCTGTCAGCGTTATTACTTTATTACATGCTTCATTTTAATGGATAATAACAGTGTTTGAAACTGCGCTCCCCGACTCACTCAGTAAGGGGACTCAGAGCCACAGTGACTGGGCCAATAGGAGGCTCGTGTCCCTGATCTCAGTTCACCCGTTGCCCAGGCCCAAAGGCTGGGGGAGGCCCATCATTTCCTGCTCCGTTTTCTGTCCAGAATCTTTGTGTTAAATCGATGGGCCTCAATCCCAGGCTTTGGGCTTGCGCTAAACAACAATTGAGCCTCAATAGAAACTGGTTGGAGCGAGCTGGAGACCAGGCCCACAGATAAAGGCGGCCGCACTGAGATTTCATTCACTGAAATGTCCACAACATTGAGAAATATGGAATTACACGGCCAGACTCATTCTCTGCGAGCGAGTAAGATCTCGGATTTCCTTCTAATGGTCGGATTCAGTCACTCGCGGGAAAGGAGAATCTTTTACTTAAGAATCTCCGCATCATCATCATCGACGTTTATCTCCTTTGTGGCCTTTAGATTCACAAGTTGGTAAAAAGTCTCGTAATATAATTGTAATGGAATATAATTGTAATGTAATAGAATCATCGAATCATCGAATGATACAGCACAGAAGGAGGCCATTCACCTTCACTCTGTGTCCCCTGGTTACCGACCCCCCTGACACCGGAAACAGTTTCTCCTTATTTACTCGATCAAAACACTTCATGATTTTGAACATCTCTATCAAAATCCGCTTAACCTTCTCTGCTCTAAGGAGAACAGTCCCAGCTTCTCCAGTCTCTCCACATAACTGATGTCCCTCATCCCTGGCACAATTCTAGTAAATCTCCTCTGCACCCTCTCCAAGGCCTTGACATCCTTCCTAAAGTGTGGTGCCCAGAATTGGACACAATACTCCAGCTGGGGCCGAACAATGGTTTTATAATTCTAATGTAGATCGAGTAAATAGGGAGAAACTGTTTCCAGTTGCAGGACAGAGATTTAAGAGAATTGGCAAAAGAACCAGAGGGGAGATGAGGAGAATGTTTTTACAGCGAGTTGTTGTGATCTGGAATGCGCTGCCTGAAAGGGCAGTGGAAGCAGATTCAATAGGAACTTTCAAAAGGGAATTGGAGAAATACTTGAAAAGGATAAGCTTGCAGGGCTGTGGGGAAAGAGCAGGGAGTGGGACTAATTGGAGAGCTGTTTCAAAGAGCCGGCACAGGCACGATGGGCCGAATGGCCTCCTTCTGTATAAAACATTATAACCCTTTATAAATAATTATGACCATTACTAAAACATTATAACCCGTTATAATTTATATGAACATAAATACAACATTATAACCCTTTATCAATCTTTATGCGATTTTCTGATTCTATGACAATATAAATGTAGTGTGATATAATTGTAGTGTGATATAATTGTAGTGATATAATTGTAGTGTGATATAATTGTAGTGTGATATAACTGTAGTGTGATATAATTGTAGTGTGATTGTGGTAAACCACTGTTTATATTCCACTGTGTACATGTCTGTACATGCCTCGGCTGACTCCTCCCACAAGTCCAGGTATAAAGGTGACTGCTCCACAGTCCCTCTGTCTTCTGGACTGGTCGACCACTCGAGGCACACCTTCATTCTCTTGTTAATAAAAGCCTGTTAGTTACTCGCTTAACCTCAGTCTTTTGAGTGATTGATAGCGCATCAATTTTATTAACAAGATTTTTTATAATGGAGAAGATCCTCACACCAGCATGCCTAGACTTAAACCATTGGGCGCCGGACGCATCCACCAAGTTTGCTCACTGGCTTAGGTGCTTTGAAAAATTCCTGATCGCCTCCGCTGCAACGGTCAAATCGGATGAGGACAAACTGGATGTCCTGACCTCCAAAGTGAACCGCCGAGCGTACTCGGTCATCCAGGACGCAACCTCGTACACGGCTGCTATCAAGCTCCTCAAGGACCAGTACACGCGCCCAGTGAACGAGGTGTACGCCAGGCACCTCCTGGGGAGTCGTAAACAACAACTTGGGGAATCGACCGAGGAATACCTTCAGGCACTGTCTGTGCTTGGCCGGGCCTGTGGTTGTAAGGATGTAAAGGCCGCCGTGTACACAGAGGAACTTATCCGGGACGCTTTTGTAGCGGGCCACAGGTCCAATTACACCCGACAGCGACTGTTGGAGCAGAGTGACCTCGACCTCAACAAGGCCTCTGAACTCGCACTATCATTGGACGCAGCCTACCGGGGCATGGATGCCTACTCCTCTGCACCATGGACGCCGCGGGGAACGACAGCCTGGGACACGGTAGGGCCGTCTCATAGCGTCGTGCCACCCCAGCCACATCCCAGCAATGGCCCAACTACCGCAGCAGTGTTCCAAGGCCAGAAATGCTACTTCTGTGGCCAGGCCAAACACCCCAGAGCGCGCTGCCCGGCGAAAAATGCGATCTGTTCGGGCTGCGGGAAGAAGGGACACTACGCCAGCGTCTGCAGGGCCAAAGCCACCCCGAACCCCAGCAGCGCAGTGTGTGGGCCACGCGGGCCGCCATCTTGGGCCTCCCCAGCCATGTGCGAACCACCGGAACAGCAGCCATTTTGGACGCCTCCAGCCACATAGAGATCATGGACGCCGCCATCTTGGACGCCAGCCGGGATGCAGCAGGCCCCCAACACCGCCTCATCTGACACCCGCAACGACACACTGACCCCTACGCTGGCCTCCGTTACGCTGGACCAAGCGAGACCGCACCAACTGGCCCGGTCCACAATGGACATTAAGGTAAATGGTCACGAAACAATCTGCCTTCTTGACTCTGGGAGCACGGAGAGCTTCATCCACCCCGACACGGTGCGGCGTTGCTCTCTCCCAGTCCTGCCTGTGCACCAGCGGATTTCTATGGCCTCCGAGTCCCAGCCGGCGGACATTGGCGGCTACTGCGTGGTGACACTCTTAGTAGACGGGACTGTGTATGATAATTTTAAACTTCTGGTGCTGCCCCACCTCTGCGCTGCCATTCTACTGGGGTTAGATTTTCAGTGCCACCTTAAAAGTGTTACGATGGCGTACGGTGGACCCCTCCCCCCACTCACAGTCCGCAGCCAGCAGCTTCCAAATTGTCCGCCGCGCACCAGGTGCAACCTCTCCACACTCAGAGTCACCCCCCCCCACTGTTTGCTAACCTCACCCTCGACTGTAAGCCCATCGCCACAAAGAGCAGGCGATACAGTGCCGGGGACAGGGTTTTCATTAAAACCGAAGTGGAGCGGCTCCTGAAGGAGGGGATTATTGAGGGCAGCACCAGCCCCTGGTGAGCTCAGGTTGTGGTCGTTAAGACCGGCGAGAAGCAGCGCCTGGTCATCGACTACAGCCAGACAATAAATCGCTACACCCTGCTGGATGCTTACCCACTCCCCCGCATAGCTGATATGGTCAACCAGATCGCGCAGTACCGCGTCTTCTCGACCATTGACCTGAAATCAGCGTATCACCAGCTCCCTATCCGCCCTGAGGACCGCCAGTATACTGCCTTTGAGGCAAACGGCCGCCTCTATCACTTCCTTAGGGTTCCCTTTGGCGTCACCAACGGTGTCTCCGTCTTCCAAAGGGAGATGTACCGGATGGTCGATCAAAATGCGTTGCAGGCCACTTTCCCATATCTGGACAATGTGACCATCTGCGGCCATGACTTGCAGGACCATGACGCAAACCTCGAAAAATTCCTCTGCACCGCCCAACTCCTGAACCTGACGTATAACAAGGAGAAGTGCATATTCCGCACAACTCGCCTCGCCATCCTTGGCTGTGTTGTGGAACACGGAGTCATCGGTCCCGATCCCG
The DNA here is from genome assembly GCF_052327205.1 of Somniosus microcephalus. Lineage (NCBI taxonomy): Eukaryota > Metazoa > Chordata > Chondrichthyes > Squaliformes > Somniosidae > Somniosus > Somniosus microcephalus. The sequence continues at coordinate 380,162,109 of NC_140989.1, read as the reverse complement.
ACCGGATGCGTCCCCTTATGGAACTCCCACTGCCCCACTGCCTCAAGGCCCTGAAGAGGTGCCTAGGGTTTTTCTCCTATTACGCCCAGTGGGTCCCCTACTATGCGGACAAGGCCCGTCCGCTGATCAAGTCCACCTCTTTTCCCTTGACGGCAGAGGCCCGCTTAGCCTTCCACCGTATCAAGGAAGACATTGCCAAAGCCACCATGCACGCAGTGGACGAATCCATCCCCTTCCAGGTGGAAAGCGACGCATCCGACTTTGCCCTGGCCGCTACCCTTAATCAGGCACGGAGACCCATGGCCTTCTTTTCACGAACCCTCCAGGGCCCGGAGACCAGACACTCCGCTGTTGAGAAGGAGGCCCAGGCTATTGTGGAGGCTGTGCGTCATTGGAGGCACTACCTGGCCGGAAAACGATTTACCCTGCTCACTGACCAGCATTCAGTTGCTTTTATGTTTAACAACAAGCAGAGGGGCAAAATCAAAAACGACAAGATCTTGAGGTGGAGAATCAAACTTTCCACCTACAATTACGAGATCTTGTACCGGCCCGGGAAGCTCAATGAACCCCTGGATGCTCTATCGCGTGGCACCTGCGCCAGCGCGCAGATCGATAGACTGCGGGCCCTCCACAATTACCTCTGCCACCCGGGGGTCACCAGGTTCTTCCACTTCATCAAGGCCCGCAACCTGCCTTACTCCATTGAGGAGGTCAGGACCATGACCAGGACCTGCCAAGTCTGCGCTGAGTGCAAACCGCACTTTTATAGACCAGACAGGGCTCACCTGATAAAAGCCACTCGCCCCTTCGAGCGCCTGAGCATTGATTTTAAAGGGCCTCTCCCCTCCTCCGACCGTAATGTGTACTTCCTCAACATTATTGATGAGTACTCCCGTTTCCCGTTCGCCATCCCCTGCCCGGACATGACCAGTGCCACGGTCATAGAGTCATAGAGTCATAGAGTTATACAGCACAGAAAGAGGCCCTTCGGCCCATCGTGTCTGCGCCGTCCATCAATCCCTGTCCAGTCTAATCCCATTTTCCAGCATTTGGTCCATAGCCTTGTATGCAATGGCATTTCAAGTGCTCATCCAAATGCTTCTTGAATGTTGTGAGGGTTCCTGCCTCTACCACCCTTTCATGCAGTGAGTTCCAGATTCCAACCACCCTCTGGGTGAAAAAGCTCCTCCTCAAATCCCCTCTAAATCTCCTGCCCCTTACCCTGAATCTATGCCCCCTTGTTATTGACCCCCCTACTAAGGGGAAAAGTTCCTCTTTATCTACCCTATCTATGCCCCTCATCATTTTGTACACCTCAATCAGGTCCCCCCTCAGCCTTCTTTGCTCCAAGGAAAACAACCCCAGCCTGTTTAGTCTTTCTTCATTGCTGAGGCGCTCCATCCCAGGTAACATCCTGGTGAATCTTCTCTGCACCCTCTCCAAAGCAATCACATCCTTCCTATAGTGAGGCGACCAGAACTGCACACAGTACTCCAGCTGTGGCCTCACCAGCGTTTTGTACAGCTCCATCATAACCTCCCTGCTCTTATATTCTATGCCTCAGCTAATGAAGGCAAGTATCCCATATGCCTTTTTAACCACCTTATCTACCTGTTCTGCTGCCTTCAGGGATCTATGTACATGTACACCAAGGTCCCTCTGACCCTCTGTACTTCCTAGGGTCCTACCAGTCATTGTGTATTCCCTTGCCTTATTTGTCCGTCCAAAATGCATCACCTCGCACTTTTCAGGGTTAAATTCCATTTGCCACTTTTCCGCCCATCTGACCAACCCGTTTATATCGTCCTGTAGCCTGAGGCTTTCCTCCTCGCAATTTACCACCCCACCAATTTTCGTGTCATCCGCGAACTTACTGATCATACCTTTTACATTCTCATCCAAATCATTTATGTAGATCACAAACAGCAAGGGACCCAGCACCGATCCCTGAGGTACCCCACTGGACACAGGCTTCCAGTCACAAAAGCAACCTTCGACCATCACCCTCTGCCTCCTGCCACTCAGCCAGTTTAGGATCCAACGCGCCAAGGCACCCTGGATCCCATGGGCTCTTACCTTCTTGACCAGTCTCCTATGCGAGACTTTGTCAAAAGCTTTGCTGAAGTCCATGTAAACCACATCCACAGCATTTCCCTCATCCACACACCTAGTCACCCCTTCGAAAAATTCAATCAGATTTGTCAGACATGACTTACCCTTGACAAAGCTATGCTGACTATCCCCAATTAATCCTTGCCTCTCCAAGTGGAGACTAATTTTGTCCCTCAGAATTTTTTCCAATAATTTCCCTACCACAGATGTCATTAAATGTCTGAACGACCTCTTCACCCTGTTCGGTTTCCCCAGTTTGGAAGGCCGCCCTGCTAGCCTTAAAGTCTAGGGGCCTTCTGACCTCCCGCTGGCAGGATGTCTGAACGACCTCTTCACCCTGTTCGGTTTCCCCAGCTATATCCATAGCGACCGGTGCTCATCGTTTATGAGCGACGAACTCCGGCAGCACCTGCTCGCTAGGGGGATTGCCACAAGCAGGACCACCATTTACAACCCCCGGGGGAACGGACAGGTGGAAAGAGAAAATGCGACAGTTTGGAAGGCCGCCCTGCTAGCCTTAAAGTCTAGGGGCCTTCCGACCTCCCGCTGGCAGGATGTGCTCCCCGATGCGCTACACTCTATTTGGTCACTGCTCTGCACTGCCACTAACGCCACCCCTCATGAGAAAATGTTTGTCTTCCCAAGGAAGTCCACATCGGGGACATCGCTACCGCCATGGCTGACGTCCCCAGGGCCGGTCCTACTGAGAAGACATGTGAGGACCCATAAAATGGACCCCCTGGTCGAGAGGGTCGACCTCCTCCATGCCAACCCCCAGTACGCTTACATTGCGTACCCGGACGGGCGGGAGGACACAGTCTCCATACGAGACCTCGCACCCTCGGGGGCCCCAGTAACCCACTACCCACTACCACCCCCCCCCACGATCCAATATCCAACCCCAGCAGATGGCACGCCTGGGCCCCGCGACCTGCTCGACACCCACGAGGACTACACACCAGTGCCCCAGCCTACGCGGGACTCGATGCCGGAAGCTTCACTACCCCTGCCGTCGCCACGTCGATCACAGCGGCAGACAAGACCTCCGGAGAGGCTCCAATACACAAACTTTTAATACACTTCACCCCGCCGGACTCATTTTTAAACAAGGGGTGAATGTGGTAAACCACTGTTTGTATTCCACTGTGTACATGTCTGTACATGCCTCGGCTGACTCCTCCCACGAGTCCAGGTATAAAGGTGACTGCTCCACAGTCCCTCTGTATTCTGGACTGGTCGACCACTCGAGGCACACCTTCATTCTCTTGTTAATAAAAGCCTGTTAGTTACTCGCTTAACCTCAGTCTTTTGAGTGATTGATAGCGTATCAGTGATATAATTGTAATGTGATATAATTGTAGTGTGATATAATTGTGATATAATTGTAGTGTGATATAATTGGAGTGATATAATTGTAGTGTGATATAATTGTAGTGATATAATTGTAGTGTGATATAATTTTAATATGATATAATTGTAGTGTGATATAATTGTCGTGTGATATAATTGTAGTGTGATATAACTGTAGTGTGATATAATTGTAGTGTGATATAATTGTAGTGTGATATAATTGTAGTGTGATATAATTGTAGTGTGATATAATTGTCGTGTGATATAATTGTAGTGAGATATAACTGTAGTGTGATATAATTGTAGTGTGATATAATTGTAGTGTGATATAATTGTAGTGTGATATAACTGTAGTGTGATATAATTGTAGTGTGATATAATTGTAGTGAAATAATTGTAGTGTGATATAATTGTAGTATGATATGTTTGTAGTGTGATATAATTGTAGTGAGATATAATTGTAGTGATATAATTGTAGTGTAATATAACTGTAGTATGATATAATTGTAGTGTGATATAATTGTAGTGTGATATAATTGTAGTGATGTAATTGTAGTGAGATATAATTGTAGTGTGATATAATTTTAGTGATATAATTGTAGTGTGATATAATTGTAGTTTGATATAATTGATGGATAGACTGCAGGAAAGGGCAGTAATTAATGAGTTGGTTACTGGGACTGTGCGATGAGCTAAAACACTGTTAACATGGAGCTCTCGACACTAATTGTAGTGTGATATAATTGTAGTGTGATATAATTGTAGTGTGATATAATTGTCGTGTGATATAAATGTAGTGTGATATAATTGTAGTGTGATATAATTGTAGTGTGATATAATTGTAGTGTGATATAATTGGAGTGTGATATAATTGTAGTGTGATATAATTGTAGTGCGATATAACTGTAGTGTGATATAATTGCAGTGTGATATAATTGTAGTGTGTTATAATTGGAGTGAGATATAATTGTAGTGTGATATTAATGTAGTGTGATATAATTGTAGTGATATAATTGTAGTGTGATATAATTGTAGTGTGATATAATTGTAGTGCGATATAATTGTAGTGTTGTGGCAGACTACAGTCTCCCACGTAAAGAAATAGGCAACACAGCAAGCTACAAGAAATAGGTCTTTACTCCAACTCTCACAATACAGTACTGAATTCGTACAGCCCGCGAACCTGTGATGACTCACGGATTGGTCACCTGCTGGAACCTGATTGGTTTTCCTTCTCTCAGCAGCAGGCAAGTCTGAACATGCCTTATTCCTCTCAGCTTGCAACTGTCTTGCGGGGGGAGGGGAATACTGCAGTTAAAAGGGGATAATACAGGTTTATCTACATACACACAGCGTTTCCGTAATGTGGCAACGCCACATACGCCCCCCCAGAATCCTCGTTAACTGTAAAAGTCTGTCTCTGCGGAGGTTTGACCAAACAGCCGTAGCGGCTGTAGTAGCCATCTGGCGTGTGAGGAGGGCTGTCTGGGAGGTCGGCTGGTTGGTTCGTCGGCTGGTCTGGCAGCTGGTCTGCCGGTGGGCTGGCTGGACGGGCTGCCGGCGAAGGTGGGGCGGCGGCCGGGAAGTAAGGTTCTGGCGTGTCTTGGTCCTCTTGTGGGGCCGCCGCCAACGCGGGAGGTCTGCCCCGCCGTGGGGGAAGAGCCGGCCGAAACGGGAAGCTGAGGTCCAGGTGCGCCGGTTTGAGGCGGTCTACTGAAATAAGGTCCGGCTTCCCGCCGACGTCGATAAGAAAAACTTTGTCCCCTGTCTCCAATACTGAGAAGGGGCCAGTGTATGGTGCCTGCAGCGGGCCTCTGTTCGCGTCCCGGCGCACGAAGATGAACTCCGCATGTCGTAAGTCTCGAGGCACGTAGGACGGCTGCGGGCCGTGTTGCAAAGTGGGCACTGGACGGAATTGCTGGGCCGCGTCCTGGTGCAGGGAAAGCTGTCTGGCGGCCGACCACGGCTCCGTTGTCAGGGGGAGGAAGTTGCCTGGTACTCTGAGCAGTTGGCCGTAGACCATCTCGTCCGCGGAAGTGCGGAGGTCCTCTTTGGGCGCGGTGTGCAATCCCAGGAGGACCCAGGGTAGTTTGTCGATCCAGCTGGTGTCGGCCAGACTGGCGCGGAGGGAGGCTTTCAAGAAACGATGAAAGCTCTTGCAGAGCCCGTTGGCCTGCGGGTGGTAGGCTGTTGTCCTGTGCAACTTGGTGCCGAGGCCGGCGGTGGTGGCATTCCACAAGTGGGAGGTGAACTGGGGGCCTCTGTCCGAGGATATGTTGGTCGGCACGCCGAACCGGGCCACCCATGTCGAGACGAATGCTCTCGCGACGTCGGTCGTGGTGGTGGAGGCGAGGAGAACTGCCTCGGGCCATCTGGTGGTGCGGTCGACGATCGTGAGCAGGTGTGTGAAACCGTGCGACGGCGGCAAGGGGCCTACCATGTCGACGTGGACGTGGTCGTAACGCCACTCGGGCACCGGGAAACACTCCAATGGCGGCTTGGTGTGCTGCTGGACCTTAGCGCACTGACACGCCACGCATGTGTTGGTCCAGTCTCTCACATCCTTGTGGAGTCCAGGCCAGACGAACTTGGCGGACATGAGTTTCTGAGACGCACGCATCCCTGGATGTGAGAGGCCGTGGATGATGTTGAAAACTCGCTTGCGCCAGGCGGATGGGACGACCGGCCTAGGCGAGGGGACTGAGACGTCGCACAGGAGGGTTGTGCTGGCTGTGTGGAAGTGGATGTCAGCCAGAGTGAGGCTGGTGGTTGACGTCCTGAGGGCCTGGATCTCTGCGTCGGCGGCCTGGTCTCTCGCCATGCTGGCGTAGTCGACGCCCAGGTGCACTGCGTGGAGCGAGGGTCTTGAGAGGCAGTCGGCCACCAAATTGTCCTTGCCGGCGACGTGGCGGATGTCCGTGGTGAACTCCGAAATGAAGTTGAGTTGGCACTGTTGGTGCGCGGACCAGGGTTCGGTTACTTTGGCCATGGCGAAAATGAGCTGCTTGTGGTCCACGAATGCGGTGAACGGCCGGCCTTCCAGGAGGAAATGGAAGTGCCGGATTGCCAGGAACAGGGCCAGGAGCTCTCTGTCGAACGTGCTGTAGGCCTGCTCGGTCTTGCGCAGCTGTCGGCTGAAAAATGCCAGTGGCTGCCACGCGCCTTCGACCCACTGTTGCTGGACAGCGCCGACGGCGTAATCTGAGGCGTCCGTGGTGAGGGCGGTCTTGGTGCCCGGGATGGGGTAGGCCAGTAGTGTGGCGTTGGCCAAGGCGCTTTTTGTCTGGTGGAAGGCTGTCGCCATCTCGCTGGACCAGGTGAGTTGCTCTTTGCCCATTTTGCCCCTGGTGGCTTCGTAGTGGGGGCGCATGAGTGAGGCAGCCTTGGGCACGAAACGGTGATAGAAATTGACCATCCCCAAAAATTCCTGCAGCGCCTTGACTGAGGTGGGCTGGGGAAAGTCCACCACCGCCTGCACCTTGGAAGGTAGGGGAATGGCTCCCCTTGGCGAGATTCTGTGGTCGAGAAAGTCAATTTAGGCTGCTCCGAACTGGCATTTGGCCGGGTTGACGATTAGCCCGTGTTGGCTGAGGCGCTGGAAAAGAGAGCGCAAATGCGCGATGTGCTCGGCCTTGCTGGTGCTGGCCATGAGGATATCCTCCAGATAGACGAACAGGAAGCTCAGGTCCCGTAGGACGGAATGCATGAGCCATTGGAAGGCCTGTGCAACGTTCTTGAGCCCGGAGGGCATGCGCAGGAACTCGAACAGTCCGAAGGGGGTGATGACCGCTGTCTTCTGGACGTCTGCATGGTGGACGGGGACCTGATGGTAGCCGCGAATCAGGTCGACCTTGGAAAAGACGGACTTTCCTGCTAGGTGCGCCGAGAAGTCTTGGATGTGCGGAATGGGGTATCTATCGGGCGTGGTGGCGTCATTGAGACGTCTGTAGTCGCCGCAGGGGTGCCAGCCACCGCCCGGCTTGGGCACAATGTGGAGGGGGGACGACCAGGGGCTGTTCGAGCAGCGGATGATGCCCAGTTTCTCCATCGTGGCGAATTCTTCCTTGGCCACCGCCATCTTGGCTGGGTCCAGGCATCTGGCTCGGGCGAACACTGGTGGTCCCATAGTGGCGATGTGGTGCTCGACACCATGCTTGGCTGCCGCAGCTGAGAAGGTCGGTTGTGTGAGCCTCGGGAAATATGCGAGTAGGCGGGCGTAGTCGTCATCAGCCGGGGCAGAGCAGGACCCGACGAGGGCCGGGCTGTTGCTCTGCTGGCAGGCCAGTGAAGCGAAAGTTGTTGCGTTGATCAGGCGCCTGTCGCGGACGTCGACCAGGAGTCCATGGGCGCAAAGAAAATCGGCGCCCAGCAAGGGATGTGCCACCGAGGCCGTCACGAAATCCCACGTAAATCACTGGCCGTTGAATCAAACCTCGGCCCGTCGCTTTCCAAAAGTAGCGATGGCTGCGCCATTTGCCACCACGAGTGGTGGGCCGCTGCGGCCTGCCTGGATGTTGAGCTGGGAGGCAGGAATAATGCTGCATTGGGCTCCAGTGTCGCAAAGGAATCTGCGCCCTGAAAGGGAGTCGGTTATGTACAGCAGTTTACCTGCGGTGCCGATGGCCATCGTGGCGGCGGGGGTGCGGTCGAGCGGGCCTAGACGGCGGCACGGGGCTGGCGCGTTGGGCCGGGCGGCCATCTTGGTTTGATCGAAAGAGCAGGGTGCACTGCAGCGTTGGGCCTTGTGGCTGAAACGCACGTGGTAGTAGCATAGTTCTGTGGCCTGGCGTGGCGGCGCGCGCTCGGTGGTGTCGGGGAGCCTCGCGGCTGCACAGCCGAGTTGGGCGACGGCGAAGACTTTGCCCGCAGCGGCTGCCAGTTGTATGCAGTCCGTGATTGGGGACCCCGCGAGGGCAGTCTGTACCTGCTGAGGAAGCAGGCTGAGGAAAAGGGCCCGAAACAAGAAGCACGGCGGTTCAGAGCCCAGGAGCGCAAGCATCCGGCTCATCAACTGGGTCGGGGTAGAGTCGCCGAGGCCTGGTAGTGAAAGAAGCCTGCGGGCCCTCTCCTCCCCGGACAGGCCGTAAGCCTGCAGCAAGCGGCCCTTAATGGTTGAGTACTTGCCGGTCTGTGGTGGGTTCCCCAGCAGGTCGAGAACTTCGGCGGCGGTGGAGCTTGCTAGTGCTGAGACTACGTGGAGGTACCTTTCTTCATCGTCTTGAACCCTGTGAAGGGTGAATTGGGCCTCATGTGCGCGAACCAAACCGGTGCTTGGTGCTCCCAGAATGTGGGGAGCTTCAAGGACACGGCGCCGGCCGACATCGGGCTGCTGCTGGTTGCCATCGGGTCGTTGCTGGCCTCTGTAGGGCTACGTGAGTCGGGGGCTTCGGCCGCCGACATTCGGGGTCACCAATGTGGGAGACTACAGTCTCCCACGTAAAGAAATAGGCAACACAGCGAGCTACAAGAAATAGGTCTTTACTCCAACTCTCACAATACAGTACTGAATTCGTACAGCCCGCGAACCTGTGACGACTCACGGATTGGTCACCTGCTGGAACCTGATTGGTTTTCCTTCTCTCAGCAGCAGGCAAGTCTGAACATGCCTTATTCCTCTCAGCTTGCAACTGTCTTGCGGGGGGAGGGGAATACAGCAGTTAAAAGGGGATAATACAGGTTTATCTACATACACACAGTGTTTCCCCAATGTGGCAACGCCACATAGTGATATAATTGTCGTGTGATATAATTGTAGTGATATAATTGTAGTGTGATATAATTGTAATGTTGTAGGAACGCGGGTTCCTAACTAAAAGACTGAGTTCTACTCAAGCAATCAAACAAAATGAACTTTAATGAAACAAACAGCCTTTAATAAGAAACTGCAGGATAACATTGAATGTAGGTCTGCTCTCTCTGGAGGCTCCACGAGGACTGCCCCTGCAGTCCTGTGGCTGACGTCATGACGCCATGACGTTTTTCTGCCAGTGGGGAATCACGTGATGAACGGCGTGACATCATCACGTTTAAGCCGCGCTGTTAAAGTAACCGTGCTCTGTACAGTTAAACAGCATAAATAAAGATACAGACTCAGGCTGTAGCTAACATGTTGTTAAAGGAATTATATAGAAACGATCTGAGTCCTTTGGTGCCTCCACCACATGCGCCCCCCCCAGAATTGTCTTTAACAGCAAAAGTGAGGCATCGAGGAGGCCTGACAAGTCTGCCCGAGCGACTTCGGTAACCCTGCAGAGGAAGCTGATGGACAGTGGTCGAGCTGGCGGGCGGTTGTGGTTGAACTGGCGCGGCGAGTGTGGTCGCGCTGGCGGGCGGTTGTGGTTGATCTAGCACGGTGGCTGCGGGCTTTCGGCTGCGTTTCGGCGGCTGAGCGATGACAACTGGGCGGTCCAGGTCCAAGTGAGCCGGCTTCAACCGGTCCACCGAAATAAGAACATAAGAACATAAGAAATAGGAGCAGGAGTAGGCCAATCGGCCCCTCAAGCCTGCTCCACCATTCAATAAGATCATGGCTGATCTGATCCTAACCGCCAATCTACTATCACAGAACCATCTCCTGAATCTAACAGAATTAGACACACTAAATAGGAGCAGGATCAGGCTACACGGCCCCTGGGCCCGCTCCGCTACCCACAGGGCCATGTCCGATCCGAACCTAGACTCGTGTCCAAATTCCTGCCCGCTCCCCGTAACCCTTAATTCCCTTTACTTCTAGGAAACTGTCTATTTCTGTTTTAAATTTATGTAATGATGTAGCTTCTACAGCTTTTTGGGGCAGCATATTCCATGGACCTACCACCCTCTGAGTGAAGTAGTTCCTCCTCATCTCAGTTTTGAAAGAGCAGCCCCTTATTCTAAGACTATGCCCCCTAGTTCTAGTTTCACCCATTATCGGGAACATCCTCCACGCATCCACCCGATCCAACCTCTTCACAATCTTATATGTTTCAATAAGATCGCCTCTCATCCTTCTGAACTCCAATGAGTAGAGTCCCAATCTACTCAACCTCTCCTCATATGTCCATCCCCTCATCCCCGGGATTAACTGAGTGAATCTTCTTTGTACTGACTCGAGAGCAAGTATGTCTTTTCTTAAGTATGGACACCAAAACTGTATGCAGTATTCCAGGTGCGGTCTCACCAATACCTTGTACAACTGAAGCAATACCTCCCTATTTTTATATTCTATCCCCCTAGCAATGAAAGCCAACATTCCATTGGCCTTCTTAATCACTCAGTTGCGGCAGTTGCGAGGTGAGGCCTGGCCAATTCAACAGCAGAGGAGAGAGGTAAAAAGTAACCCAAGTGTGATGTCACCAGGAAGCAGGTAAGTGATTGGTTGGTGAGTATCTCTTTTATTACAAGCTTAAATTCTGCGGTTTATATTTTCTTGGGTCTCTGTGGTGTAGTGGGGACAGTTGGTAAATAAGCGCCCTGGAGTATATCTTTAACTGGTGGTATTGAATTAATTTAAATTAATTAAAAGGGTAAGTCATGCCAGGAGAGCCCAGCCCCGTGTTATGCTTCTCTTGCTCTATGTGGGAATTCAGGGACGCTGCCAGTGTCCCTGATGACCACGTGTGCCGGATATGCATCCAGCTGCAGCTACAAACGGGCCGTATTGAGGCGCTGGAGCTGTGGATGGATGGGTTGTGGAGCATTCATGATGCTGAGAGGGTCGTGGATTACATGTTTGATGATTTAGTCACGCCGCAGGGTAGGGCTGCACAGGCAGGAGGGAAATGGGTGACCACCAGGCGAAGCAGTAGAAGCAGGCAGGTAGTGCAGGAGACCCCTGTGGCCGTCCCCCTTTTAAACAGGTATACCAATTTGGATACTGTTGAGGGGGATGACTCACCAGAGGAAGGCAGCAGCCAACTTCCTGGTGCCGGGGGTGTTGCTGCTGCTCAGGAAGGGAGGAAAAAGAGTGGGAGAGCAATAGTGGTAGGGGATTCTATCGTAAGGGGAACAGATAGACGGTTCTGTGGCCGTAGACGTGACTCCAGGATGGTTTGTTGCCTCCCTAGTGCTAGGGTCAAGGATGTCACTGAACGGCTGCAGGGCATTCTGAAGGGGGAGGGGGAACAGGCAGAGGTCGTGGTTCACATTGGGACCAACGACATAGGTAGGAAGACGGATGAGGTCCTGCAACAAGAATTTAGGGAGCTAGGTAGCAGATTAAAGAGCAGGACCCCAAAGGTAGTAATCTCTGGATTACTCCCGGTGCCACGTGCTAGTGAGTATAGGAATAGGAGGATAGAGCAGATGAATGCGTGGCTAAAGAGTTGGTGCAGGAGGGAGCGCTTTCGTTTCCTGGATCATTGGGCCTGCTTCTGGGAAAGGTGGGACTTGTACAAGTCGGACGGGTTGCACCTGAACCAGAGCGGGATAAATATCCTTGCGGGGAGGTTTGCTAGCACTGTTCGGGGGGGGTTTAACTAAAATGGCAGGGGGTTGGGAACCTGAACAGGGAGACAGATAGGAAGGAGAAAAAAAAAGTGGCAGTCAGAGAAATCAACGGTTTAAATCAAACGTGGCCACAGTAAATAATAATTCTAATAGGTCTAAGAGCGTTAAAAAAACAAGCCTGAAGGCTTTGTGTCTTAATGCGAGGAGCATTTGTAATAAGGTGGATGAATTGGCTGCGCAAATAGAGGTAAACGAATACGATTTGGTTGGGATTACAGAAACGTGGCTCAAGGATGGCCAAGACTGGGAACTCAACATCCAGGGGTATTCGATATTCAGGAAAGATAGGCAAAAAGGAAAGGGAGGTGGGGTAGCATTATTGGTTAAAGAAGGGATTAATACAATTGTAATGAAGGATATTAGCTCTGATGATGTGGAATCTGTATGGGTAGAATTGAGAAATACTAAGGGGAAAAAAACATTAGTGGGAGTGGTATATAGACCTCCCAACAGTAAGGTGGAGGTTGGGGATGGCAAAAGGGAAATTAAAGAAGCGTGCAATAAGGGCACAGCAGTCATCATGGGTGACTTTAACCTACATATAGATTGGGCCAACCAAATTAGTAACAATACTGTGGAGGAGGAATTCCTGGAGTGTTTACGGGATGGTTTCCTGGACCAATATGTCGAGGAACCAACCAGAGATCAGGCCATCTTAGACTGGGTATTATGCAACGAGAAAGGACTAATTAGCAATCTTGTTGTACAAGGCCCCTTGGGTCGGAGCGATCATAATATAATTGAATTCTTCATTAAGATGGAGAATGAAGTAGTTGACTCAGAGACAAGGGTCCTCAATTTAAATAAAGGAAACTACGATGGTCTGAGGAGCAAGTTGGGCAGGATTGAGTGGGGAATGGCGCTCAAAGGGTTGACGGTGGATAGGCAATGGCAAACATTCAAAGACCGAATGGATGAGCTACAGAATTTGTTCATCCCAGTTTGGCGCAAAAATAAAACAAAAAAGGTGACTCAACCGTGGCTAACAAGGGAAATTAGGGATAGCATAAGATCCAAGGAGAGGACATATAAATTGGCTAGAAAAAGCAATAATCCTGAGGATTGGGAGCAGTTTAGGAGTCAACAAAGGAGGACAAAGGGATTAATTAAGAAAGGGAAAATAGAACATAAAAACTGACTGTAAAAGCTTTTATAGATATGTGAAGAGAAAAAGATTAGTGAAGTCAAGCGTAGGTCCCTTGCAGTCAGAATCGGAGGAATTTATAATGGGAAACAAGGAAATGGCAGACCAACTAAATGCATACTTTGGTTCTGTCTTCACAAAGGAGGACACAAATAACCTCCCAGAGATGCCAGGGAACATAGGGTCTAATGAGAGGGAGGAACTGAAAGAAATCAGTATTTGTAGGAAAATGGTGTTAGGAAAATTGATGGGACTGAAGGCCGATAAATCCCCAGGGCCTGATGGTCTACATCCCAGGGTACTTAAGGAAGTGGCCCTAGAGATAGTAGATGCACTACTGATCATCTTCCAGAACTCGATAGACTCTGGAACGGTACCCATGGATTGGAGGGTAGCTAATGTTACCCCACTATTCAAAAAAGGTGGTAGAGAAAAAGCGGGGAATTATAGACCGGTAAGCCTGACATCGGTAGTGGGGAAAATGCTAGAGTCTATTATAAAAGATGTAATAGCAGAGCACTTGGAAAGCAGTGACAGGATTGGACAAAGTCAACATGGATTTACAAAAGGTAAATCATGCTTGACTAATCTACTGGAATTTTTTGAGGATGTAACTGGTGAAATAGATAAGGGAGAACCAGTGGATGTGGTGTATTTGGACTTTCAGAAGGCTTTCGATAAGGTCCCGCACAAGAGATTAGCGTGCAAAATTAAGGCACATGGGATTGGGGGCAAGGTATTGACTTGGATAGAGAACTGGTTGGCGGACAGAAAGCAAAGAGTTGGAATAAACGGGTCATTTCCCGAGTGGCAGGCAGTGACTAGTGGGGTACTGCAAGGATCGGTCCTAGGACCCCAGCTGTTCACAATATATATTAATGATCTGGATGAGGGAATTGGATGTAATATCTCCAAATTTGCAGACGACACAAAGCTAGGCGGGAGGGTAAGCTGCGAGGAGGATGTCGGGAAAATCCAGTACAATTTGGACAGGTTGGGTGATTGGGCAGAAACATGGCAAATGCACTATAATGTGGATAAATGTGAGGTTATCCACTTTGGTGGCAAAAACAGGAAGGCAGATTATTATTTGAATGGCAATAGATTGGGAGAAGGGGAAGTGCAAAGAGACCTGGGTGTCCTTGTGCACCAGTCGCTGAAGGTAAGCATGCAGGTGCAGCAGGCGGTTAAGAAGGCAAATGGTATGTTGGCCTTCGTAGCAAGAGGGTTCGAGTACAGGAACAAGGATGTCTTGCTACAGTTGTACAGGGCCTTGGTGAGACCGCACCTTGAGTATTGTGTGCAGTTTTGGTCACCATACCTGAGGAAGGACATTCTTGCCATGGAGAGAGTGCAGCGAAGATTCACCAGGCTGATACCTGGGATGGCAGGAATGACGTATGAGGAGAGATTGTGTCGATTGGCCTTATACTCACTTGAGTTTAGAAGACTGAGAGGGGATCTCATCGAGACCTATAAAATTATGTTGGGTCTGGACAGACTAGATGCAGGAAGGATGTTTCTGATGGCCGGGGAGTCCAGAACCAGGGGTCATAGTCTAAGGATAAGGGGTAAGCCATTTAGGACTGAAATGAGGAGGAATTTCTTCACCCAGAGAGTGGTGAACCTATGGAATTCTCTGCCACAGAGGGCGGTGGAGGCCAGTTCATTAAATATATTCAAGAAAGAGTTGGATATGTTTTTGAGGCTGAAGGGATCAAGGGATATGGGGAAAAGGCGGGGACAGGGTACTGAGTTTGGATGATCAGCCATGATCACATTGAATGGCGGAGCAGGCTCGAAGGGCCGAAAGGCCTACTCCTATCTTCTATGTTTCTATGTTTCTATATTGCTGCACCTGCATACTAACCTTTTGAGTTTCGTGCACCAGGACCCCCAGATCCCTTTGTACTTCAGTACTTTCCAGTTTCTTACCATTAAGATAATAACTTGTTCTACGATTTTTCCTGCCAAAGTGCATAACCTCACACTTTCCAGTATTGTATTCCATCTGCCAAATCTCTGCCCACTTACTTAGCCTGTCTATGTCCCCTTGCAGGTTTTTTATGTCCTCCTCACTCACTACTTTCCCTCCCATCTTAGTATCATCTGCAAACTTTGATATGTTACATTCGGTCCCCTCCTCCAAATCGTTAACATAAGAACATAAGAACATAAGAAATAGGAGCAGGAGTAGGCCAATCGGCCCCTCGAGCCTGCTCCACCATTCAATAAGATCATGGCTGATCTGATCCTAACCTCAAATCTTCTATCACTCTGCATCCACCCGAACCCATTGTAAAGAGTTGGGGACCCAGCACTGACCCCTGTGGAATACCACTAGTTACTGATTGCCAGTCCGAGAATTAACCATTTATCCCAACTCTCTGCCTTCTGTTAGATAGCCAATCCTCTATCCATGCCAGAATATTACCCCCAATCCCGTGATTTTTTATCTTCAGCAATAATCTTTTGTGTGGCACCTTGTCAAATGCCTTTTGGAAGTCTACATACACTACGCCCACTGGTTCCCCTTTATCCACCCTATATGTTACTTCCTCAAAGAACTCCAGCAAATTTGTTAAACATGACTTCCCCTTCATAAAACCATGCTGACTTTGTCCTATTAAATTATGATTATCCAAATGTCCTGTTACTGTCTCCTTAATAATGGACTCCAATATTTTACCTACCACAGATGTTAGGCTAACCGGTCTATAGTTTCCAGCCTTCTGTCTACTGCCCTTTTTAAATAAGGGTGTTACATTAGCAGTTTTCCAGTCTGCCGGGACCTTTGCTGAATCCAGGGAGTTTTGGAAAATTATTATCAATGCATCCACAATCCCTACCACCACTTCCCTCAAGACCCTAGGATGTAAGCCATCAGGTCCAGGTGATTTATCCGCCTTGAGTCCCATTATTTTACCGAGTACCACTTCCTTAGTGATTTTGATCGTGTTTAGCTCCTCCCCCTCTATAGCCCCCTGTTTGTCCAGTGTTGGGATATTCTTAGTGTCTTCTACTGTAAAGACTGATACAAAATATTCATTCAGTGTTTTTGCCATCTCCATATTTCCCACCATTAATTTCCCGGTCTCATCCTCTAATGGACCAACATTTACTTTAGCCATCCTTTTTCTTTTTATATAACTATAAAAACTCTTACTATCTGTTTTTATATTTTTTGCTAATTTACTTTCATAATCTATCTTCCCTTTCTTAATCAATCTTTTTGTTATTTTTTGCTGTCTTTTAAAGTTTTCCCAATCCTCTATCCTCCCATAGATTTGGCTACCTTATATGCCCTTGTTTTTAGTCGAATACTATGCTTAATTTCTTTACTTAGCCACGGATGGCTGTCTTTTCTTTTACACCCTTTTCTTCTCAGTGGAATATTTTTTTTTTGGAAGTTGTGAAATAACTCCTTAAATGTACACCACTGATCATGTATCGTCTTACCCTTTAATCTATTTTCCCAATCCACTCTACTCAATTCCGCTCTCATATCTTCATAGTCTCCTTTATTCAAGCTTAGCACGCTTGTTTGAGATCCAACCTTCTCGCCCTCTAATTGAATATGGAATTCAACCATGTTATGGTCACTCATTCCAAGGGGATCCTTTACTAGGACATTTTTAATTAATCCTGTCTCGTTACACAGGACCAGATCTAAGGTTGCTTGCCCCCTGGTTGGTTCAATTACATGCTGCTCAAGAAACCCATCCCTAATACACTCAATGAACTCATCCTCAAGGCAGCACTGCCCAATTTGATATGTCCAATTAATATGATAGTTAAAATCCCCCATAATTATAGATGCTCCCTTATTACAAGCCTCAACTATTTCCTGATTGATACTCCGTCCAACAGAGTTGCAACTGTCCGGAGGCCTATAGACTACGCCCACAAGTGTTTTTTCCCCTTATTATTCCTTACCTCCACCCAAACTGTTTCATTATCCTGGTCTTTTGACCCAATATCATTTCTCTGTATTACAGTGATTCCTTCCTTTATTAACATAGCCACCCCACCTCCCCTTCCTTCCTGCCTGTCCTTCCTGATCATTAAATAACCTGGTATGTTTAATTCCCAGGCATTGTCACCCTGCAGCCATGTTTCTGTAATGGCCACAAGATCATACCCATATGTAGCTATTTGTGCCATCAACTCGTCTATTTTGTTACGAATGCTGATCTGGCTTTCCTCCGATGTCGACCGAAAAGGATTTGTCTCCTGATTCGATGACGTGGAAATGACCAGTGTAAGGGGCCTTGAGCAGATCCCGGTGAGCGTCGTGGCGGATAAATACGTACTCGGCGTTCTTCAGTTCCGCTGGCACGTGGGAGCTCTGTAGGCCGTGATTTGATGCAGGCACTGGAGCGATGCATGTGGCCGCTTCCTGGTGGCTGACGAGTTGCTGGGAGGCGGACCACGGCTCTGTGGGATAAGGGAGGAAATCCCCTGGTACTTGGAGCGGCTGGCCATAAACGAGTTCTGCCAAGGATGATTGCAGGTCTTCTTTGGGCGCCGTACGAAGACCCAAAAGGACCCATGGGAGTCTGTCCACCCATCCCGCACCTTGAAGACTGGCCCATAAGGCGGCTTTAAGCGACCTGTGGAATCGTTCGCACAGGCCGTTCGCCTGTGGATGATAGGCGGTGGTGCGATGAAGTTTGGTGCCGAGCCCCTGAGCTACAGTGATCCAGAGCTCCGAGGAAAATTGTGGCCCACGATCGGAGGAGATGTCCACCGGTACCCCGAAACGAGCAACCCAACAGGAGATGAAAGCTCTCGTGACATCTGCCGAAGCGGTGGAAACCAAAGGAATTGCCTCTGGCCACCTAGTGGTGCGATCCACCATGGTGAGGAGATGCGTATAACCATGGGAAGGTAGAAGTGGCCCCACAAGGTCCACGTGCACGTGGTCAAAACGACGCTCCGGAACAGCGAACGTAGCCACTGGAGCTTTTACATGACGCTGGACCTTGGCCTTCTGGCAGACCACGCAGGTGTTGGCCCAGTCACAGACATCGAGGTGCATACCCTTCCCCTCCAGACGAATTTCGCCGACATTAGCCATTGTGAAGCCTTCATACCAGGGCGCGACAACCCGTGTATGGTGTCAAACACCTTCCGGCGCCATGCGACTGGGACGATAGGTCGGGGAACGCCCATGGAAACGTCGCAAAGGAGCGTGGTGCCTGCGGCCTGGAAACTGACGTAGGTCGCTTGGGTACTAGAGGGGGCGGTTCTGTATGATTGGACCTCTGGGTCCGAGGCCTGATCTGCAGCCATGAGGGCGTAGTCAATCCCCAGGTGAACCGCATGGACCGTCGCGCGGGAGAGGCAATCCGCCACCAGGTTGTCTTTATCAGACACATGTTGAATGTCCGTGGTAAATTCGGAAATAAACGTCAGGTGACGTTGTTGACGAGCTGACCACGGTTTGGTGGTCTTGGCCATGGCGAACGTTAGCGGCTTGTGGTCGACAAAAGCCATGAAGGGACGTACTTCTAATAAGAATCGGAAATGGCGAATGGCTAGAAAAAGGGCCAGCAACTCCCGATCGAAGGTGCTGTATTTTCTTTCATTTCTCCGTAGTTGATGGCTGAAAAACACCAGCGGTTTCCACGTGCCGTTCACCCACTGCTCCTGCACTGCGCCGATGGCGTAGTCTGACGCATCTGTGGTAAGGGTGATGGTGGTACCTGGAAGTGGGTGCGCCAGCATGGTTGCATTGGCCAAAGCGCTCTTGGTGTTGATGCACGCCTGGTCCATCTCGGCCGACCAGCTGATTGGATCCTTACCGGACTTGCCCTTGAGGGCCCCGTACAAAGGCTGCATTAGCTGAGCCGCCTTAGGGACGAATCGGTGATAGAAATTGACCATCCCCAGGAACTCTTGCAGGGCCTTGATGGTTGGCGGGTGCGGGAAAGAGGTAACAGCTTCCACCTTCGTCAGTAAGGGGACGGCGCCGTCTGATGTTATGCGGTGTCCCAAGAAATCGATCTGCTGCAGGCCGAACTGGTACTTGGCCGGGTTGATGATCAAACCGTGCTGACTGAGGTGTGTAAAGAGGGTACGCAAATGGCAGATGTGCTCTTCCTTGCTAGCGCTGGCGATGAGAATGTCGTCGAGGTAGACGAAGATGAAGTTTAGGTCTCGGAGCACGGAGTCCATCAAGCGCTGGAAAGCCTTTGCCGCGTTCTTCAAGCCAAACGGCATCCGCAGGAACTCAAAAAGGCCAAAAGGGGTGATGACTGCGGTTTACAGGACATCTTGCGGGTGCACGGGAAACTGGTGATACCCCCGGACGAGGTCGACTTTAGAAAAGATAGAATTTCCCGCCAAATGGGCCGAGAAATCCTGAATATGCGGGATCGGGTACCGATCAGGAGTAGTGGCGTCGTTCAGGTGTCGGTAGTCACCGCATGGCCGCCAGCCGCCGCCCGGTTTCAGAACAATGTGGAGAGGCGAAGACCAGGGACTATTCGACCGGCAAATAATCCCCAGCCGCTCCATCGTGTCGAACTCCGCTTTTGTAGCCGCGAGCTTGCCGGGTTCAAGCCTTCTAGTATGTGCATAAACCGGGGAGCCAGTAGTGGTAATATAATGTTCAACACCATGCTTCGTGGCCGAGGAGGAGAAAGTGGGCCTGGTCAGCTCCGGGAACTCTCTGAGGAGCCGAGTGAAGTCATCCGGAGAAGGGAACGCACAGGCGATAGAGCGCGCTACCGTGGTACCGTAGTGGCACGGAATCGAGAAGGTGGCCGCATTGATCAACCGGCGGTGCTGGATATTGACGAGGAGGCCGTTGGCACACAGTAAATCCGCCCCTAGGATGGCCTGCGAGGCTGTGGCCATGACGAATTCCCAATGGAAGTGATGACCGCTGAAACAGACTTGGACCCGCCGCTTTCGGAAAGTTCGAATGGCTGCGACATTAGCTGCCATGAGGGAAAAGCCGTGGTCCCCAGCTTGCATATCGAGATTCGACGCAGGTAGGATGCTACACTGCGCCCCAGTGTCACAAAGGAAACGTTGACCCGATAGGGAATCGGTGATGTAAAGGAGTTTCCCCGTAGATCCGATGGCCATCGCAGCCGCGGAGCGCCCGTTAGACCCGGTCCTCCTTCGCCAGGAATGCTGCAGGAGCTTTGTTTTTTTTGGGGGCGAAAAGCTGCAGGGAGAGCGGCAGCGTCGTGCTTTCACGCCAAAGCGGGCGTGGTAGGAGGACCAGCCCGCTGCAAGAGGAGCTGGAGCCGCGTCTGTGGGGGATGGGCGCCTCGTGGCAGCGCAGCACTGCTGGGTTACTGTGAAAATCTTATCTGCTTCGGCAGCAAGCTCGGCGCAGTCTGTGACCTCGGACCTGGCTAGGGCAGCCTGCACCTGCTCCGGCAATTGGCAGAGGAATAGCTCCCGGAAGAGGAAGCATTCCGGTTCGGCACCTAAGAGCGTGAGCATTTGGCTCATGAGCTCGGACGGTTTGGAGTCCCCGAGGCCGGGCATAGCGAGGATCCGGTGAGCGCGTTCTGACTTCAAGAGCTCAAAGACTTGTAGCAACCGCGCCTTTAATGTATCATACTTGCTGTCAGTAGGAGGACTACCGAGGAGACTGACGATCCGCGAGGCAGTGGCACTATCGAGGGCGGAGACCACGTAGTAATAACGGGTCTGATCCGTGACGATGTTCCTGATGGCGAACTGGACTTCAGCCTGGATAAACCAGGCGTCTGGTTGTTGCTCCCAGAACTGTGGCAGTTTCAGAGTCACGGCGTTCGTGTCCATGCTGAAGATCTTCCACGAAAACCATACACGAAAGTCGGGGTCACCAATGTAGGAATGCGGGTTCCTAACTAAAAGACTGAGTTCTACTCAGGCAATCAAACAAAACGAAATTTAATGAAACAAACAGGCTTTAACAAGAAACTGCAGGATAACATCGAATGTAGGTCTGCTCTCTCTGGAGGCTCCATGAGGACTGCCCCTGCAGTACCATGGCTGACGTCATGACGTCATGACGTTTTTCTGCCAGTGGGGAATCACGTGATGAACGGCGTGACGTCATCACGTTTAAGCCGCGCTGTTAAAGTAACCATGCTCTGTACAGTTAAACAGCATAAATAAAGATACAGACTCAGGCTGTAGCTAACATGTTGTTAAAGGAATTATATAGAAACGGTCTGAGTCCTTTGGTGGCTCTGCCACATGCGCCACCCCAGAATTGTCTTTAACGGCAAAAGTGAGGCATCAAGGAGGCCTGACAATTCTGTCCGAGCGACTTCGGTAACCCTGCAGAGGAAGCTGATGGACGGTGGTCGAGCTGGCGGGCGGTTGTGGTTGATCTGGCACGGTGGCTGCGGGCTTTCGGCTGCGTTTCGGCGGCTGAACGATGACAACTGGGCGGTCCAGGTCCAAGTGAGCCGGCTTCTACCGGTCCACCGAAATGTGATCCGGCTTTCCTCCGATGTCGACTGAAAAGGATTTGTCTCCTGATTCGATGACGTGGAAAGGACCAGTGTAAGGGGGCTTGAGCGGATCCCGGTGAGCGTCGTGGCGGATAAATACGTACTCGGCGTTCTTCAATTCCGCTGGCACGTGGGAGCTCTGTAGGCCGTGATTTGATGTAGGCACTGGAGCGAAGCATCTGGCCACTTCCTGGTGGCTGACGAGTTGCTAGGAGGTGGACCACGGCTCTGTGGGAGAAGGGAGGAAATCCCCTGGTACTCGGAGCGGCTGGCCATAAACAAGTTCTGCCGAGGACGATTGCAGGTCTTCTTTGGGCACCGTACGAAGGCCCAAAAGGACCGATGGGAGTCTGTCCACCCATCCCACACCTTGAAGACTGGCCCGTAAGGCGGCTTTAAGTGACCTATGGAATCGCTCGCACAGGCCGTTCGCCTGTGGATGATGGGCGGTGGTGCGATTAAGTTTGGTGCCGAGCCCCTGAGCTACAGCGTTCCAGAGCTCTGAAGAAAATTGTGGCCCACGATCGGAGGAGATGTCCGCCGGTACCCCAAAACGATCAACCCAACAGGAGATGAAAGCTCTCGCGACGTCTGCCGAAGTGGTGGAAACCAAAGGAATTGCCTCTGGCCACCTAGTGGTGCAGTCCACCATGGTGAGGAGATGCGTATAACCATGGGAAGGCGGAAGTGGCCCCACAAGGTCCACATGCACGTGGTCAAAACGACGCTCCGGAACAGCGAACGTAGCCACTGGAGCTTTAACATGACGCTGGACCTTGGCCTTCTGGCAGACCACGCAGGTGTTGGCCCAGTCACGGACATCGAGGTGCATACCCTTCCAGACGAATTTCGCCAACATTAGCCGTTGTGAAGCCTTCATACCAGGGTGCGACAACCCGTGTATGGCGTCAAACACCTTCTGGCGCCATGCGACTGGGACGATAGGTCGGGGAACGCCCATGGAAGCGTCGCAAAGGAGCGTGGTGCCTGCAGCCTGGAAACTGACGTCGGTCGCTTGAAAACTAGAGGGGACGGTTCTGTATGATTGGACCTCTGGGTCCGAGGCCTGATCTGCAGCCATGAGGGCGTAGTCAATCCCAAGGTGAACCGCATGGACTGTCGCGCAGGAGAGGCAATCCGCTACCAGGTTGCCTTTACCAGACACATGTTGAATGTCCGTGGTAAATTCAAAAATAAACGTCAGGTGACATTGTTGACGAGCTGACCACGGTTTGGCTGTCTTGGCCATGGCGAACGTTAGCGGCTTGTGGTCAACAAAAGCCGTGAAGGGACGTCCTTCTAATAAGAATCGGAAATGGCGAATGGATAGGAAAACGGCCAGCAACTCCCGATCGAAGGTGCTGTATTTTCTTTCATTTCTCCGTAGTTGACGGCTGAAAACCGCCAGCGGATGCCACGTGCCATTCACCCACTGCTCCTGCACTGCGCCGATGGCGTAGTCTGACGCATCGGTGGTAAGGGTGATGGTGGCACCTGGAAGTGGGTGCGCCAGCATGGTTGCGTTGGCCAAAGTGTTCTGGGTGTTGATGCACGCCTGGTCCATCTCGGCCATCCAGCTGATTGAATCCTTACCGGACTTGCCCTTGAGGGCCCCGTACAAAGGCGGCATAAACAGAGCCGCCTTGGGGACGAATCGGTGATAGAAATTGACCATCCCCAGGAACTCTTGCAGGGTCTTGACGGTTGGCGGGCGCGGGAAAGAGGTAACAGCTTCCACCTTCATCAGTAAGGGGACGGCGCCGTCTGATGTAATGCAGTGTCCCAAGAAATCGATCAGCAACAGGCTGAACTGGCACTTGGCCGGGTTGATGATCAAACCGTGCTGACTGAGGCGTGTAAAGAGGGTACGCAAATGGCAGATGTACTCTTCCTTGCTAGCGCTGGCGATGAGAATGTCGTCGAGGTAGACGAAGATGAACTTTAGGTCTTGGAGCACGGAGACCATCAAGCACTGGAAAGCCTTTGCCGCCTTCTTCAAGCCAAACGGCATCCGCAGGAACTCAAAAAGGCCGAAAGCGGTGATGACTGCGGTTTTCGGGACGTCTTGCGGGTGCACGGGAACCTGGTGATACCCCCGGACGAGGTTGACTTTAGAAAGATAGAATTTCCCGCCAAATGGGCCGAGAAATCCTGAATATGCGGAATCGGGTACCGATCAGGAGTAGTGGCGTCGTTCAGGCATCGGTGGTCACCGCATGGCCGCCAGCCGCCACCCGGTTTTGGAACAATGTGGAGAGGAGAAGACCAGGGACTATTCGACCGGCAAATAATCCCCATCCGCTCCATCGTGTCGAACTCCGCTTTCGCAGCCGCGAGCTTGCCGGGTTCAAGCCTTCTAGCCCGTGCATAAACCGGGGAGCCAGTAGTGGTGATATGATATTCAACACCATGCTTCGTGGCCGAGGAGGGGAAAGCGGGCTTGGTCAGCTCCGGGAACTCTCCGAGGAGCCGAGTGAAGTCATCCAGAGAAGGGAACGCACAGGCGATAGAGCGCTACGGTGGTACTGTGGTGGCACGGAATCGAGTGGAAGGTGGCCGCATTGATCAACTGACAGTGCCGGACATTGACGAGGAGGCCGTTGGAACACAGTAAATCCACCCTTAGGATGGCCTGCAAGACTGTGGCCATGACGAATTCCCAATGGAAGCGCTGACCGCTGAAACAGACTTGGACCCGCCGCTTTCGGAAAGTTCGAATGGCTGCGCCATTAGCTGCCACGAGGGAAAAGCCGTGGTCCCTGATGCGCTATCAATTACTCATAAGAGACGGAGAGTTAGGAGAGTAACTAAAGGCTTTTATTAGCAAAGAACAGAGCATGCCTCTCGTGGTTGACTGGGTTCCAAGAAGGCAGGAGGCTGCAGGTCAATCACCTTTATACCTGGGCCTGTGGGTGGAGCCAGCCGAGACATGTTGAGGCATGCATAGGTACAACAGTGTGCAGCAACAACAACAACAGTGAATAACAATAACAGTGGTTTACCACATTCACCCCTTGTTTAAAATTGAGTCCGGCGGGGTGAAGTGTACTAAAGGTTCGTGTAAGTAAGTCTATCAGGTGGCCTTGTATGCCGTCCTGATCGTCGTGGTGGCGGCGGTGATGGTGCAGCATCCAACGTTGAATCTGGCGTCTCATTGAGTGGTTGGGTGGTCAATGACGGGTCATAGAGTCATAGTCATAGAGTCATAGAGTTTTACAGCACAGAAAGAGGCCCTTCGGCCCATCGTGTCTGCGCCGCCCATCCATCCCTGTCCAGTCTAATCCCATTTTCCAGCATTTGGTCCATAGCCTTGTATGCAATGGCATTTCAAGTGCTCATCCAAATGCTTCTTGAATGTTGTGAGGGTTCCTGCCTCTACCACCCTTTCAGGCATTGAGTTCCACATTCCAACCACCCTCTGGGTGAAAAAGTTCCTCCTCAAATCCCCTCTAAATCTCCTGCCCCTTACCCTGAATCTATGCCCCCTTGTTATTGACCCCCCCACTAAGGGGAAAAGTTCCTCTTTATCTACCCTATCTATGCCCCTCATCATTTTGTACACCTCAATCAGGTCCCCCCTCAGCCTTCTTTGCTCCAAGGAAAACAACCCCAGCCTGTCCAGCCTCTCTTCATAGCTGAGGCGCTCCATCCCAGGTAACATCCTGGTGAATCTTCTCTGCACCCTCTCCAAAGCAATCACATCCTTCCTATAGTGAGGCGACCAGAACTGCACACAGTACTCCAGCTGTGGCCTCACCAGCGTTTTGTACAGCTCCATCATAACCTCCCTGCTCTTATATTCTATGCCTCGGCTAATGAAGGCAAGTATCCCATATGCCTTTTTAACCACCTTATCTACCTGTTCCGCTGCCTTCAGGGATCTATGTACATGTACACCAAGGTCCCTCTGACCCTCTGTACTTCCTAGGGTCCTACCACTCATTGTGTATTCCCTTGCCTTATTTGTCCGTCCAAAATGCATCACCTCGCACTTTTCAGGGTTAAATTCCATTTGCCACTTTTCCGCCCATCTGACCAACCCGTTTATATCGTCCTGTAGCCTGAGGCTTTCCTGCTCACAATTTACCACCCCACCAATTTTCGTGTCATCTGCGAACTTACTGATCATACCTTTTACATTCTCATCCTGGGGCTGCGGCATGCCGTCTAGCGGGGTTGGGTTGTGGGTAGTGGTGGATGGCAATGGTAGTGTTTCAGGGGCACCCAAAGGTGCGAGATCTCGTGTGGGGGCTGTGTCCTCCCGCCCGTCCGGGTACGCTACGTAAGCGTACTGGGGGTAGGCGTGGGTAGTGGTGGGTGGCGAGGGAGGTGTTTCGGGAGCACCCGAAGGTGCGAGGTCTCGTATGGAGACTGTGTCCTCCCGCCCGTCCGGGTACACCACGTAAGCATACTAAGGGTTGGAATGGAGGAGGCTCACCCTCTCGACCAGGGGGTCCGTCTTATGGGACCTCACGTGCTTCCGCAGTAGGACGGGTCCTGGAGAAGTCAGCCATGTCGGTAACGAGATCCCCGATGTGGACTTCCTGGGGAAGGAGAACATTCTCTCGTGAGGGGTAGCATTGGTGGCTGTACAGAGCAGTGACCAAATGGAATGGAGCGCCGCAGGGAGGACTTCCTGCCAGCGAGAGGTCGGAAGGCCCTTAGATTTCAAGTTTAAAAGGACTGCCTTCCAGACCGTCGCATTCTCCCTTTCCACCTGGCCATTCCCCCGGGGGTTGTAGCTGGTGGTCCTGCTTGTAGCGATATCTCTCGAGAGCAGGTACTGCCGGAGTTCGTCGCTCATAAAGGATGAGCCCCTGTCGCTATGAATATAGCTAGGGAAACCGAACAAGGCGAAGAGGTCATTCAGACATTTAATGACCGTGGTACTGGTCATGTCTGAGCAAGGGATGGCAAACGGGAAACGGGAGTACTCATCAATTATATTGAGGAAGTACACATTGTGGTCGGAGGAGGGGAGGGGCCCTTTAAAATCGACGCTCAGCCGTTCAAAGGGGCGCGTGGCTTTGATCAGGCTTGCTCTGTCTGGCCTATAAAAATGCGGTTTGCACTCGGCACAGATTTGGCAGTTCCTGGTCATGGTCCTGACCTCCTCGATGGAGTAGGGCAGGTTACGGGATTTGATGAAGTGAAAAAACCTGGTGACCCCCGGGTGGCAGAGGTCATTGTGGAGGGTCTTCAGTCTATCGACCTGCGCGTTGGCGCATGTACCACGTGATAGGGCATCTGGGGGCTCATTGAGTTTCCCGGGCCGGTACAAGATATCGTAATTGTAGGTGGAGAGTTCGATTCTCCACCTCAAGATCTTGTCGTTCTTGATTTTGCCCCTCTGCTTATTATTAAACATAAAAGCTACTGAACGCTGGTCAGTGAGCAGGGTAAATCGTTTTCCGGCCAGGTAATGCCTCCAATGTCGCACAGCTTCCACAATGGCCTGGGCCTCCTTTTCGACAGAGGAGTGTCGAATCTCGGGGCCCTGGAGGGTCCTTGAGAAAAAGGCCACGGGTCTCCCTGCCTGGTTAAGGGTTGCAGCTAGGGCAAAGTCGGATGCGTCGCTCTCCACTTGGAAAGGGATGGACTCATCCACTGCGTGCATTGTGGCCTTCGCAATATCTCCTTTTATGAGAGTGAAGGCTGCACAGGCCTCTGCTGTCAGGGGGAAGGAGGTGGACTTGATGAGGGGTCTGGCTTTGTCCGCATAGTTGGGCACCCACTGAGCATAGTACGAGAAAAACCCTAGGCATCTCTTCAGTGCTTTTTGGCAGTGGGGGAGGGGGAGCTCCATAAGGGGGCGCATCCTGTCGAGGTCGGGGCCGATGACTCCATTCTCCACTACACAGCCAAGAATGGCAAGGCGCGTGGTACGAAACATACATTTGTCCTTGTCGTATGTTAGGTTCAGCCGCTGGGCCGTACGGAGGAATTTCTCTAGATTAACATCATGGTCCTGCTGGTCGTGGCCGCAGATGGTGACGTTGTCTAGATAGGGGAAAGTGGCCTGGAGCGCGTTCTGGTCAACCATCCGGTCCATCTCCCGTTGGAAGACTGAAACCCCGTTGGTGACGCCGAAGGGAACTTTGAGGAAGTGGTAGAGACGACCGTCAGCTTCAAAAGCTGTGTACTGGCGGTCCTCAGCCCTGATGGGGAGCTGGTGGTATGCCGACTTCAGATCAATCATCGAGAACACCCGGTATTGTGCTATCTGATTGACCATGTCAGATATGCGGGGGAGTGGGTATGCATCTAGCTGGGTGTAGCGATTGATCGTCTGGCTGTAGTCAATAACTAGGCGCTGTTTTTCGCCAGTCTTCACGACCACCACTTGTGCTCGCCATGGGCTGGTGCTACTTTCAATAATCCCTTCCTTCAGGAGTCTTGCTACCTCGGATTTAATGAAGCTCCTATCCCCGGCACTGTAACGCCTGCTTTTGGTAGCGATGGGCTTACAGTCGCGGGTGAGGTTAGCGAACAAGGAGGGGGGGGGACTTTAAGGGTGGAGAGGCTGCAAATGGTGCACGGCGGGCGATTTAAAAGCTGCTGGCTGCAGACTGTGAGTGGGGGGAGGGGTCCGTCGTACGCTAATGTGACACTCTTAAGGTGGCACTGAAAATCCAACCCCAGTAGAACGGCAGCGCAAAGATGGGGCAGGACTAGGAGTTTAAAATTTTTGTATTCTGTGCCCCTTACTGAAAGGGTCACTACACAGTAGCCACTGACGTCCACTGACTGGGCTTTGGAAGCCAAAGAGATCCGATGTCGCGTCGGCAAGACCGGGAGAGAGTAACTGCGCACCGTGTCGGGGTGGATAAAGCTTTCCGTGCTCCCGCTGTCAAAAAGGCAGGTAGTGGCGCGGCCGTTTACCGTAATGTCCATCATGGACCTGGACAGTTGATGAGGGAGAGATTGGTCCAGCGTCACGGAGGCCAGCGTATGGCCGAGCGAGTCGATGTGGTCGTCAGATGAGGCGGTGGTTGAGTCCGGGTCCCCCGTGGTTGAAGTTGGAGACGTCCAAGATGGCGGACAAAATGGCGGCGCCCATGGTACCGATCCCCACGCGGCTGGGGGAGCCCAAGATGGCGGACAAGATGGCTGCCCCCACGGTTCGCACGCGGCGCTGCTGGCGTTAGCGGTTTTACCTTTGCAGGCGCTGACATAGTGTCCTTTCTTCCCGCAGCCGGAGCAGGTAGCGTTTCTCGCTGGGCAGCATGCTCTGGGGTGTTTTGCCTGGCCACAAAAATAACATTTCTGTGCCTTGGACATCGCAGCAGCAGTTGAAGGTGGCGGTCCCATGACCCAAGGTTGTGGCGTCCACGTTGCGGAGCGGTTAGGGGAGAAGGCGTCCATATTCCTGTGGGCCGCGTCGAGCGAGAGCGCGAGGGACACTGCCTTTCTCAGGTCCATTTATCCCTTTTCCAACAGTCTCTGCCGGGAGTAGTCGGACCTTAGACCCGCAACGAAAGCATCTCGGATCAGTCCCTCCGTGTGTGCTGCGGCTGGTACTTCTTTGCAATCGCAGTGTCGGCCGAGTATCCGTAGTGCCCGTAGGAAGGCCTCCACCGATTCCCCGGGCTGCTGTCTGCGGGATCTTAAGAGGTGCCTGGCATAGACCGTATTTACCGGGCGTGCGTATTGCCCTTTAAGCAGATCGATAGCCGCCGCGTAGGTCGTCGCGTCCTGGATTAGTGTAGAAACTTGGTGGCTCACCTTTGAGGCCAGGATTTCCAACTTGTTGTCGTCCAGGGTCACAGTTGAGGCTTGCAGGTAGGCCTCGAAGCAACGCAGCCAATGCGCGAATTTGGTAGCCGAACCCACTCCTTGGGGGTCTAGGTCCAGGCATGTTGGTCTGAGGGCTCGCAGCAGCTCCTGCTGCTCAGCGTTTGGTGCAGCAGCCTGCTGCTCAGCGTTTGTCGACATTTTGTTTTTGCTAATAAAATTGATGCGCTACCAATTACTCAAAAGAGACGGAGAGTTAGGAGAGTAACTAAAGGCTTTTATTAGCAAAGAACAGAGCATGCCTCTTGTGGTTGACTGGGTTCCAAGAAGGCAGGGGGCTGCAGGTCAATCACCTTTATACCTGGGCCTGTGGGTGGAGCCAGCCAAGACATGTTGAGGCATGCATAGGTACAACAGTGTGCAGCAACAACAACAACAGTGAATAACAATAACAGTGGTTTACCACAGTCCCCAGCTTGCATATCGAGATTCAACGCAGGTAGGATGCTACATTGCGCCCCGGTGTCACAAAGGAAACTGATGTGCCTCAATAAATCCGAGACTCGATGTTAGCGAAACAAAACAAGGCTTTTATTGACTTAGAAGGTAACACACAGAGGAGAATGTATCTTCCATCCAGAGGTCTGCCGTGCTGGATGTGCTGCAGGCTGGGCCAGCTTACATAGGAGCCAGGTATGGGCGGAGCCCTACACACAGTACAATACAATGGAAATGAAACTGAAACCAACCACAGTCACAGGCAGAGAAATACTGATGAGTGATGAATGGAATATTTCATCACAGAAACGTCGACCCGATAGGGAGTCGGTGATGTAAAGGAGTTTCCCCGTAGATCCGATGGCCATCGCAGCCGCGGCGCGCCTGTTAGACCCGGTCCTCCTTCGCCAGGAACGCTGCAGGAGCTTTGGGTTTTTTTTGGGCGAAAAGCTGCAGGGAGAGCTGCAGCGTCATGCCTTTGCGCCAAAACGGGCGTGGTAGGGGCACCAGCCCGCTGCAAGAGGAGCTGGAGCCGCGTCTGTGGGGGATGGGCGCCTCGTGGCAGCGCAGCACTGCTGGGTTACTGTGAAAATCTTATCTGCTTCGGCAGCAAGCTCGGCGCAGTCTGTGACCTCGGACCTGGCTAGGGCAGCCTGCACCTGCTCCGGCAGTTAGCAGAGGAATAGCTCCCGGAAGAGGAAGCATTCGGTTTGGCACCTAAGAGCGTGAGCATTTGGCTCATGATCTCGGACGGTTTGGAGTCCCCAAGGCCGGGCATAGCGAGGAGCTGGCGAGCGCGTTCTGACTTCGATAGACCGAAGACTTGTAGCAACTGCGCCTTTAATATATCATACTTGCGGTCAGTAGGAGGACTACCGAGGAGACTGACGATCCGCGAGGCAGTGGCGCTATCGAGGGCGGAGACCACGTAGTAATAACGGGTCTGATCCGCGATGATGTTCCTGATGGCGATCTGGGCTTCAGCCTGGATAAACCACGCGGCTGGTTGTTGCTCCCAGAACTGTGGCAGTTTCAGAGTCACGGCGTTCGTGTCCATGCTGAAGATCTTCCGCGAAAACCGTACACGAAAGTCGGGGTCACCAATGTAGGAACGCGGGTTCCTAACTAAAAGACTGAGTTCTACTCAGGCAATCAAACAAAACGAACTTTAATAAAACAAACAGGTTTTAACAAGAAACTGCAGGATAAGATCGGCTGTAGGTCTGCTCTCGCTGGAGGCTCCATGAGGACTGCCCCTGCAGTACCATGGCTGACGTCATGACGTCATCACGTTTTCCTGCCAGTGGGGAATCACATGATGAACGGCGTGACGTCATCACGTTTAAGCCGCGCTGTTAAAGTAACCACGCTCTGTACAGTTAAACAGCATAAATAAAGATACAGACTCAGACTGTAGCTAACATGTTGTTAAAGGAATTATATAGAAACGATCTGAGTCCTTTGGTGGCTCCGCCACAGTGTGATATAATTGTAGTGATATAATTGTAGTGTGATATAATTGTTTGATATAATTGTAGTGTGATATAATTGTAGTGTGATATAATTGTTTGATATAATTGTAGTGCGATATAATTGTAGTGTGATATAATTGTAGTGATATAATTGTAGTGCGATATAATTGCAGTGAGATATAATTGTTTGATATAATTGTAGTGTGATATAATTGTAGTGTGATATAATTGTAGTGTGATATAATTGTAGTGATATAATTGTAGTGATGTATTTGTAGTGTGATATAATTGTAGTGTGATATAATTGTAGTGTGATATAATTGTAGTGCGATATAATTGCAGTGAGATATAATTGTTTGATATAATTGTAGTGTGATATAATTGTAGTGTGATATAATTGTAGTGTGATATAATTGTAGTGATATAATTGTAGTGTGATATATTTATAGTGTGATATAATTGTAGTGAGATATAATTGTAGTGTGATATAATTGTAGTGTGATATAATTGTAGTGTGATATAATTGTAGTGTGATATATTTATAGTGTGATATAATTGTAGTGTGATATAATTGTAGTGTGATATAATTGTAGTGTGATATAATTGTAGTGTGATATAATTGTAGTGTGATATAATTGTAGTGTGATATATTTATAGTGTGATATAATTGTAGTGTGATATAATTGTAGTGTGATATAATTGTAGTGTGATATAATTGTAGTGTGATATAATTGTAGTGTTATATAATTGATGGATAGACTGCGGGAAAGGGCAGTAATTAATGAGTTGGTTACTGGGACTGTGCGATGAGCTAAAACACTGTTAACATTGAGCTCTCGAAACTGGACAAAATATTAACATCACTGCTACCATCAGGGGCTTGCCTTAAATACACAAGTTAGTCGGAAGAGTTTGATTTCAATGAGCAAAGGATCGGGAGTTAGGCCGCAGCCTCTACTCCCAGTGCTGGGTGAAATATTGCCGACTGCACTCAGTGCAGCAGTGTGTCCTTGTTTGTTGCTATGGATACAGGAACACATGTTGCAGTATTGTTAAACTCTCCCCCAGTGCTGTTGGATTCTTAGAATCTAATCAAGTTTGCTTTGAGACAAGTTCCGCTCCTCGTCTGTTGTTCTGTTTGGTGAAATTTGCAGCTAATTGTCTGCTTCTGTACAGTGTCAGTGCTGAGGGAGCGCCACACTGTCGGAGGGTCAGTACTGAGGGAGCGCTGCACTGTCAGAGGGGCAGTACTGAGGGAGTGCTTCACTGTCGGAGGGTCAGTACTGACGGGGTGCTGCACTGTCGGAGGGGCAGTGCTGAGGGAGCGTCGCACTGTCGGAGGGTCAGTACTGAGGGAGCGCTGCACTGTCGGAGGGGCAGTACTGAGGAAGCGCTGCACTGTCGTAGGGGCAGTACTGAGGGAGCGCTGCACTGTCAGAGGGGCAGTACTGAGGGAGCGCTGCACTGTCGGAGGGTCAGTACTGAGGGAGCACTGCACTGTCGGAGGGGCAGTACTGAGGGAGCGCTGCACTGTCAAAGGGGCAGTACTGAGTGAGTGCTGCACTGTTGGAGGGGCAAAACTGAGGGAGTGCTGCACTGTCGGAGGGGCAGTACTGAGGGAGCGCCACACTGTCGGAGGGGCAGTGCTGAGGGTCCATTGCACTGTCGGAGGGGCAGTACTGAGGGAGCGCTGCACTGTCAAAGGGGCAGTACTGAGGGAGTGCTGCACTGTTGGAGGGGCAGTATTGAGGGTGTGCTGCAGTGTCAGAGGGGCAGTACTGAGGGTGTGCTGCAGTGTCAGAGGGGCAGTACTGAATGAGTGCTGCACTGTCGGAGGGGCAGTACTGAGGGATCACCGCACTGTCGGAGGGGCAGTGCTGAGGGAGCATTGCACTGCCGGAGGGGCAGTACTGAGGGAGCGCTGCACTGTCGGAGGGGCAGTACTGAGGGAGTGCTGCACCGTTGGAGGGGCAGTATTGAGGGAGTGCTGCAGTGTCAGAGGGGCAGTACTGAGGGAGCGCCGCACTGTCGGATGTACTACCCCTCCGACAGTGCAGCACTCCCTCAGTACTGCCCCTCCAACAGTGCAGCACTCCCTCAGTACTGCCCCTCCGACAGTGCAGCGCTCCCTCAGTACTGTGCTGGGAGTGTCGGCCTGAATTATGGGCTCAAATCTCTAGAGTGGGACCTCAACCCATGACCTTTTTATTCAGGGACAGGAGTGCTACCCAGTGAACCACTGCTGACTCGTGTATTTAACACAATCACCAATCTCAGAGACCGGCAGCGGTGTTCCAGAGCCACGCCACGATTCAAAATGTGACGCGGGCAAGAGGAAGCATCTGAATGAGAGGGGATCTCATTGAAACTTATAAAATTCTAACAGGACTAAACAGATTAGATGCAGGAAGGATGTTCCTGATGGTGGGGAAGTCCAGAACCAGGAGTCACAGTCTAAGGGTAAGGGGTAACCATTTAGGACTGAGATGAGGAGGAATTTCTTCACCCAGAGAGTGGTGAACCTGTGGAATTCTCTACCACAGAAGGCAGTTGAGGTCAAATCATTAAATATATTCAAGAAGGAGTTGGATATATTTCTTAAGGCTAAAGGGATCAAGGGATATGGGGAGAGAGCAGGGACAGGGTACGGAATTTGGATGATCAGCCATGATCTCATTGAATGGCGGAACAGGCTCGAGGGGCCGAATGGCCTACTCCTGCTCCTATCTTCTATGTTTCTATGTTTCTATGTTTAATACCGGTGAGAATTAGATCGTGCAATGTTTCTCATCCTGGATTACCGGCTGAGAGAAGATTAATTAAAGGCTGTGAAGAGCTTTGGGAAGGCCCACCACCTGCTCAGGGCAATGAAGGGTTAACTTGACATGTCTTGAAAGTGTGAACAATCTCACAGCAACTCGGGCTGGGCAATAAATGCCGGCCTTGCCAGCGACGCCCACATCCCCAGAGTGAATTATTTAAAATGCAAACAGCTGAAAATACCAGAAAATATTCCCATCGCGAATGTTGGTGTTAAATAATTGATTCTGATCACCAGTGGATGTTGAATATTTAAACCTGATGCTAATGTCACCGTATAAACTGCCTCTTCATTCCAGTGTTTGTGAATTAATGCGGTGTGTGAGAATCGCTATTAGCTCTGCAAGACATCAATATTTACCACACAAAGCTCAATGTTCACTTTAACAGACGGTGGGGAACAAAGGATGTTGTGCAGGTTGTAAGAATGAGTTGAAGTGTTGGAGTATCTCGCCCTGTGCACGGTGCGGGACTGGGGCTGCACGGTCAACTTTAAGGGACAAAGGGAGATGTTTCCATCCGTGCAACCACCCAGTGATGAAAGGACCTTCCCGGCAAATTTCATCATCAATAAATCAGTGAAGATCAGGGAGTTCTCCAGCTCACCCTTCCTTAGACACCTGGGATTGCTGCATCTCACCATCCCTGGAAAACCATTCCCTCTCCCAGTCCCCGACCCACAGCCCATTCCGGGAATTAATCCCTCTCGGTGGGAAGTGTCAGAGAATCATGGAATAGTACAGCACAGATTCAATAGTAGCTTCAAAAGGGAATTGGATAAATATTGAAGGAGAACAAATTGCAGGGATCTGGGGAAGAGCGGGGGAGTGGGACTGACTGGATCGCTCTTCGAAAGAGGCGGCGCAGACTCGATGGGCCGAATGGCCTCCTCCTGGGCTGGACTATTCTAGGATTCTATCAATTGTCAGGGGAGGAGCTCGATGGATTCAGGCTCCTCCCTGATCAGGAGCAGTGTCTGGGCTGAAGGTTGGTTCTGACTTTATCTCAATGCTACTCCCGAATCTCTGCCTGTTTCACCTCCTCCTGTTTATTGCAGATTCCGCAAATTAATCTCAGTAAATATCAGAAGCCTCAGTCTCTCCGAGCTCGACACCGACTCCTCCCCTCCTCCTCCTCTCCCCCTCCCCCCTCCCGCTCCCCTGACAAGGGGTCAGTGTCGCCATCGTCGGGGTCACTGAGGGAAAGAGCAGCGATTGGTCGGATCCACAGGAACAGCTGCTCACCTTTCGGGTGGGTGTTACTGAGATATTTATAATTAAACGGCAGTGTTTTCATTCCATGTAAACTGTGCTGTAGGAGCAGTGACTGATGGTGATGGGATGTCGAGATCAGGGCAGTCATTTCATTCATTTACATTCACTGCGATTGTGGAGAAAATCGATGGTTTGTTGCCGACACCCACAGCAGGACAGACAGAGGGCCGGCAGGAGGGAGAATCACTTCATTCATTCTCCGCATCTGGGCCTCCCTGGCAAGGCCGGCATTTATTGCCCATCCCTAGTTGTCCTCGAGAAGGTGGTGGTGAGCCGCCTTCTTGAACCGCTGCAGTCCGTGTGGTGAAGGTGCTCCCACAGTGCTGTTAGGGAGGGAGTTCCAGGATTTTGACCCAGCGACGATGAAGGAACGGCCGATATATTTCCAAGTCAGGACATGTGAGTCTCAGAGGGGAATTGGAGGTGGTGGTGTCCCCATGCGCCTGCTGCCCTGGTACTTCTAGGTGGTGGAGGGAGTGGGTTTGGGAGGGGCTGGGGAAGAATCCTTGGCGAGTTGCTCCAGGGCCTCCTGTGGATGGTCCACACTGCAGACACGGTGCGCCGGGGGAGGAGGGAGTGGGTTTGGGAGGGGCTGGGGAAGAATCCTTGGCGAGTTGCTCCAGGGCCTCCTGTGGATGGTCCACACTGCAGACACGGTGCGCCGGGGGAGGAGGGAGTGGGTTTGGGAGGGGCTGGGGGAGAATCCTTGGCGAGTTGCTCCAGGGCCTCCTGTGGATGGTCCACACTGCAGACACGGTGCGTCGGGGGAGGAGGGAGTGGGTTTGGGAGTAATTAGGTGTCAGTCGTGGCTCAGTGGGCAGCACTCTCACCTCTGAGTCAGAAGATTGTGGGTTTAAGTCCCACTGCAGAAACTTGAGCCTGTAATCGAGGCTGATACTCCAAGTACAATACTGAGGGAGTGCTGCACTGTCAGAGGGGCAGTACTGAGGGAGTGCCGCACTGTCAGAGGGGCAGTACTGAGGGAGTGCCGCACTGTCAGAGGGGCAGTACTGAGAGAGTGATGCACTGTCGGAGGGGCAGTACTGAGGGAGTGCTGCACTGTCGGAGGGGCAGTACTGAGGGAGTGCTGCACTGTCGGAGGGGCAGTACTGAGGGAGCACTGCACTGTCGGTGGGGCAGTACTGAGGGAGTGCTGCACTGTCGGAGGGGCAGTACTGAGGGAGTGCTGCACTGTCAGAGGGGCAGTACTGAGGGAGCGCTGCACTGTCGGAGGGGCAGTACTGAGGGAGCGCTGCACTGTCGGAGGGGCAGTACTGAGAGAGTGCTGCACTGTCAGAGGGGCAGTACTGAGGGAGTGCTGCACTGTCGGAGGGGCAGTACTGAGGGAGTGCTGCACTGTCGGAGGGGCAGTACTGGGGGAGTGCTGCACTGTCGGAGGGGCAGTACTGAGGGAGTGCTGCACTGTCAGATGATGTAAAAGATCCCATGGCACTATTTCGATGAAGAGCAGGGCAGTTCTCCCCGTGTCTGAGCCAATGTGTAACCCTCAACTAACATCACTAAATATCTCCGGGTGGAGAAAGGCGCTATAGAAATGCAAGGCCTTTCTTTCCTTACTGTCTGCGGCCCAGTGCTGGGTTCAGACCTGGTTCTCGCTCAGAGTGAAACGACTGTGTTTGTTCCCTGGAGACGGACAATAAATGAGGGCAGATTTCAGATTCCGCTCTGCCCCCGAGTCTCGGCCTCAGCTGATGTTTCCCGTCGTGTTTCTCAATTCTCCCAGTTTTTATTTTGATAGATCGGGCTGTCGAGGGTCTAATTCCATCGAGCTTTGCTCATTTATCTCCCCCTGTTTACAGATTGTAGCGCTGTAAATCCTGTGAATTGAGCAGAGCTGGGAGTTGGGGGATTGTGACTAATATCACACGGTTTGATTCCAGCCCCAGTGCTTCGATATCCCGACTATTCCTCTCACTCCAGCTCTCAGCATTCACTCTGCCTTAAACCACTTTCTTGTTGCTGTTTCTATTTGTTTCAATCCCCTTCCCTCTCCCTCCCAGCGGCTCCGTGTTGGCCTGTGATTCGCCAGCTCTGGTCTCCGCTCTCCCCATGGTACCTCACCCCCACCTGGCCATTATTCATCTGTGAGCCCCGATATCAGCTGGCTATTCGACCTTGTGGGGTTCACAGCCGAAACCGATCCTGTCTTCAACCAGTGGCTGATAAAACTGGTAAAAATCTCACGCGGTCCTGGGCTTTATAAACAGAGGCATCGAGTACAAAAGCAAGGAAGTTAAGCTAAACCTTAATACATTTTTGGTTAGACTCTAGATGGAGTATTGTGTTCAAAGCTGGGCACCGCAATTTAGGAAAGATATCAAGGACTTGGAGAGGGAGCAGAGGAGATTTAATAGAATGGCATGGTACCTGCCCTGGGAGTGTTTGATGGGACAGTGTAGAGGGAGCTTTACTCTGTATCTAACCTGTGCTGTACCTGCCCTGGGAGTGTTTGATGGGACAGTGTAGAGGAAGCTTTACTCTGTATCTAATCCATGCTGTACCTGCCCTGGGAGTGCTTGATGGGACAGTGTAGAGGGAGCTTTACTCTGTATCTAACCCGTGCTGTACCTGCCCTGGGAGTGTTTGATAGGACAGTGTAGAGGGAGCTTTACTCTGTATCTAACCCGTGCTGTACCTGCTCTGGGAGTGTTTGATGGGACAGTGTAGAGGGAGCTTTACTCTGTATGTAACCCATGCTGTACCTGTCCTGGGAGTGTTTGATGGGACAGTGTAGAGGGAGCTTTACTCTGTATCTAACCCATGCTGTACCTACCCTGGGAGTGTTTGATGGGACAGTATAGAGAGAGCTTTACTCTGTATCTAACCCGTGCTGTTCCTGCCCTGGGAGTGTGTGATGCCGACACTGGGTGATGAAATGGGGAAGAGTTCCTGTCCCAGCACCAACATCCTTCACCTTCAGGAGCACAAAAGGAATGAAAAAGCTCCAGATTCCCTTGTGATCAAAATGCAATGATCATTTTTCAGAGGCCCAGACCATAAATAATTCATTCCTGTAGCAGCAATCATTCATTGCCTGAGAGCTCGGGCTGTGACTGGAGTTCTGCAGATTGACGGTAACCTGGTTACTCTCAATCACTGACTCTGCAGATTGACGGTAACCTGGTTACTCTCGATCACTGACTCTGCAGATTGACGGTAACCTGGTTACTCTCGATCACTGACTCTGCGGATTGACGGTAACCTGGTTACTCTCGATCACTGACTCTGCAGATTGACGGTAACCTGGTTACTCTCGATCACTGACTCTGCAGATTGACGGTAACCTGGTTACTCTCGATCACTGACTCTGCAGATTGACGGTAACCTGGTTACTCTCGATCACTGACTCTGCAGATTGATGTTAACCTGGTTACTCTCGATCACTGACTCTGCAGATTGACGGTAACCTGGTTACTCTCGATCACTGACTCTGCAGATTGACG
This sequence comes from Somniosus microcephalus, assembly GCF_052327205.1. Classification (NCBI taxonomy): domain Eukaryota; kingdom Metazoa; phylum Chordata; class Chondrichthyes; order Squaliformes; family Somniosidae; genus Somniosus; species Somniosus microcephalus. The sequence goes on along the minus strand of NC_140989.1, from coordinate 380,123,283 downwards.
GTAACCTGGTTACTCTCGATCACTGACTCTGCAGATTGACGGTAACCTGGTTACTCTCGATCACTGACTCTGCAGATTGACGGTAACCTGGTTACTCTCGATCACTGACTCTGCAGATTGATGTTAACCAGGTTACTCTCGATCACTGACTCTGCAGATTGATGGTAACCTGGTTGCTCTCGATCACGCATATTACAGGGTGTCTGTTTATTACATGATGTCTGTGTTTATGTTAAATCCTCTCTCACTGCATTCTCCTGTGGGACACAGCCCAGTATCCCAACACAGTCCCCCATTCCCTTGTGGACACACACTCTCACACACTCACACACTCTCTCACACACACACTCACACACACTCACACACACACACACACTCACACACACACTCACTCACACTCTCTCACACACACACACACTCACACACACACTCACACACACACACACTCACACACACACTCACTCACACACACACACACTCACACACACACTCACACACACTCACACTCTCTCACACACACACTCACACACACTCACACTCTCTCACACACACACTCACACACACACACTCTCACACCCCTGTGTGTGGGTCTCAGGCCCATGCTGCCGCCCCTGTGCCCACACACAGGACTCTGCCCCTCACCCATTCCCCTGGAACACTGAGGGGATCCAGCCTGAGGGAGGTGATTTGCAGGGAGACTGCGAGCAGTGGCGGTGAGTGAGGGGCTGCTCATTGATTCCAGGCTCCAGTTAGAGATCACTGTCTGTCTCCCAGCCACCTGCCCACAGGCAGTGTGTGCAAAGCTTTCACAAGCCAGCATTGAGCCTGAATTAAAGGGCTGCACGGCTCCAATCTGCCGAGTGATGAGCTTCCCCTGTTGGTTCATTCAGTGCGGATCTGCTGTGGATCCGGGGGCTGTACGTGTCGAGCTATCGAGAGAAGGGAACCTTCGCCCGTCTCCAGTGAACACACGACTCTCAGAAACCAACCCGACTCAAACTGGGAGCTTTAAAGTGGAGCTGGGTCGGTGCAATCAGTCCCTGAAATAATCCGGGCAGGAAATAACCTTCAGAAAGAGCCGGTGGGTGAGAGAGAAATCGGGGCTCCGGGCAGGTGGATCTCGACTATTGCAGCCCAAGATCATCAATTTATTACAGAGTGTGGACAGGGTACAGCCCACATCAACAACAACAACAACCTGCATTTATATAGCACCTGTAACCCGTGAAACCTCCCAAGGTGCTTCACAGGAGCGGAAATCAGACAAACTGACCCCGAGACACATGAGGAGACATTAGGACAGGTGACCAAAGGCTGGGTCAAAGAGGGAGGTTTTAAGGAGCGTCTTAAAGGAGGAGAGAGAGGCGGAGAGGTTTAGGGAGGGAATTCCAGAGCTTAGGGCCCAGGCAGCTGAAGGCACGGCCGCCAATGGTGGGGTGAAGGGAGTGGGGGATGGACAAGAGGCCGGAATTGGAGGAGCGCAGAGATCTCGGAGGGTTGTGGTCAATGTTCCCGTAAACTCCAGGGGTCCCGCGCAGCGCTCCAGGGGTCCCGCGCAGTGCTCCAGGGGTCCCGTGCAGTCCTCCAGGGGTCCCGCGCAGCGTTCCAGGGGTCCCGCGCAGTGCTCCAGGGGTCCCGCGCAGTACTCCAGGGGTCCCGCGCAGTGCTCCAGGGGTCCCGTGCAGTGCTCCAGGGGTCCCACGCAGCGCTCCAGGGGTCCCGTGCAGTGCTCCAGGGGTCCCGTGCAGTGCTCCAGGTGTCCCGTGCAGTGCTCCAGGGTCCCATGCAGTGCTCCAGGGGTCCCGCGCAGTGCTCCAGAGGTCCAACGCAGTGCTCCAGGGGTCCCATGCAGCGCTCGAGGGTCCCGCGCAGTGCTCCCGGGGTCCCGCGCAGAGCTCCAGTGGTCCCGTGCATTGCTCCAGGGGTCCCGCGCAGTGCTCCAGGGGTCCCGTGCAGTGCTCCAGGGGTCCCGTGCAGTGCTCCAGATGTCCAACGCAGTGCTCCAGGGGTCCCATGCAGTGCTCCAGGGTCCCGTGCAGTGCTCCCAGGGTCCCACGCAGAGCTCCAGGGGTCCCGTGCAGTGCTCCAGGGGTCCCGCGCAGCGCTCCAGGGGTCCCGCGCAGTGTTCTAGGGGTCCCGTGCTGTGCTCCAGGGGTCCCGCGCAGTGCTCCAGGGGTCCCACGCAGTGCTCCAGGGGTCCCGCACAGTGCTCCAGGGGTCCCGTACAGCGCTCCAGGGGTCCCGTGCAGTGCTCCAGGGGTCCCGCGCAGCGCTCCAGGTGTCCCGCACTGTGGTCTTTTCAATAGATAAACCGCGCATACGCTGTATTTTGAATGGGCCGCGCGACCCGAGAGAAAATGAGAGGGAACATTGGTTGTGGGGCTGGAGGAGGTTACAGAGATAGGGAGGGGCGAGGCTCTGGAGGGATTTGAACACAAGGATGAGAATTTAAAATCGAGGCGTTGCAGAGATCCTGGTTTTATTTCAGTGAGAGCAGAGTGTGGAATTTCGAAGCTCTGTTTATATTTGGATCGATTTCTTTGTCCTCAGATATCTTTTAAATCTAATCTCAGGCTCAGTTTACAGAACTCTTTCTAAATACCAATAAATCCCCAGTTATTGCTTGTGTTGTTCTGGGGTTTATCAAACGGACACGTTAATTGTTGTCGATTGTTTCTGGGGAGAACAGTGTGGAGCAGAGTTTGGGAGAGAATTCCTTTCCCCGTTTCTCACCGCACGGCCGAGGGTTTGATGGAGTCGATGGTCCAGCCAGCGATCCGAAGCAGCTCGATCTGGGTGTGTGGCGACGCGCTGATCCGGATTAACGGGCTGAGGATTTGCTGCTGCAACAATTGAGATGCCTGAAGGACAGAAGTTTATTCCGCGAGTCTCTGCGATCGGGGCTCTGGGCGTGTTGGTTACTGAGGCTCCGGACCGCCAAATCTGCGGAGGGCCCAGATTAGGAGGCGGGGGGAGATTCAGAAGGTTCAAGGACCCGGCACAGCGATATTATGGGATGGCCAATGGGCTGGACAGGGGCAGGGGGATATTATGGGATGGGCAATGGGCTGGACAGGGGCAGAGGGATATTATGGGATGGCCAATGGGCTGGACAGGGGCAGAGGGATATTATGGGATGGGCAATGGGCTGGACAGGGGCAGAGGGATATTATGGGATGGGCAATGGGCTGGACAGGGGCAGAGGGATATTATGGGATGGGCAATGGGCTGGACAGGGGACAGGGATATTATGGGATGGGCAATGGGCTGGACAGGGGCAGAGGGATATTATGGGATGGGCAATGGGCTGGACAGGGGCAGAGGGATATTATGGGATGGACAATGGGCTGGACAGGGGCAGAGGGATATTATGGGATGGGCAATGGGCTGGACAGTGGACAGAGGGAATTCAATGTCAGTCAGTGTGAGGTGATATATTTTGATTAAATTAACACCAGCAGTGATTATACTGGGAATGGGAGTGGGCTCGGGGCTGGGGGGAGCAGAGCGATTTGGGGGCAGGGTCACAGGTCATTAAAGGCAGCATCTCAGGGGGATAAGGCTGTGAAATAAGTTAATGGAATTCGAGGTTTTATCTCGAGTTATAGAATATGAAAGCCCTGAGGTAATGATGAGTTTAGGTCAAACCTCAATAATCTCTCAGTTGGAGCACCGTGTGCAGTATTGGGCTCCACACTATAGGGAGGATATTGAGGCTTCAGAGAGGCAACAGCACAGATTCACTTGGATGCTGCCTGGTTTGAGGGAAAACAAATATGGAGAAAAACTTGAAAAAATGGGTCTCTGTTTCTCTATCCCTGTCTCTCTGTTTCTCTGTATCTCTCTCTGTCTGTTTTCTCTCTCTCTGTGGATGAATGATTTGATACTAAGGTTAATCCCCTGTCACTATTTGAAGTTAAACAGTGACTTTTTTATTCATTTCATGTGATGGTGTCACTGGCTGGGCCAGCATTTATTGCTCATCCCTATTTGCCCTGAGCCACCAGTTCAGAGGGCAGTTAAGAGGCAACCACATTGCTGTGGGTCTGGAGTCACATATCGGCCAGACTGGGTAAGGACGGCAGATTTCCTTATCGGCTCATTAGTCCAGGCCTCTGGATTACTAGTCCAGGAACATAACCACTATGTTAGCGCACCCCATACATGATTACAGGACAAGGAGACACAGGTCCAGACTGGGAAAAGGCAGGTTCAGGGCTGGTGTCAGGAGACACTTCACACCGAGAGTGACCGATATGTGAAATGGGCCCAGGGCAGGGGAGTGGGATTGAAACCTCTGGGCCATTCACAAGGGTCAGTGGGAGGCTGTCATGGGCGGGGCTGGGAGATTTGTAGGATTTCTTGGAAAGGTGGGGCTGGATGGGCTGAACGGCCTCCCTCTGCGCCTCTCTTAAAGCTGCCGGACTTGCCTTCATTTCTCGAGTTAAATGCTGCAGGCACGAGGCGTCCAAGAAGCCCTCACCCCAAGGTTTATGTGTTTAATCCTTCCATAGAATCTCACAGCACAGGAGGAGACCATTCGGCCCATCGTGCCCGTGCCAGCTCTTGGAAAGAGCTGTCCAATCAGTCCCACTCCCTGCTCTTTCCCCAGAGCCCTGTACAGATGGGACATTAGTCCGCTGTCCCGGGGAGATTGGGAACAGCAACAGGACAGATCCCTGAAGCAGTGCAGACATCTGAACCCCGCCCTGGACTCTCCCCTCCCCTCCCCATATTATTAACACTGTAATTACCGCATTTCATGTGGGTTTTATATATAAATAACCGCAGACCACTTTCACAACCCAAAACCGCGCTGAATATCCGATTAATGTTGATTGGGGCAGACGAGTGTTGAAGGAATTGGAGAGTGTAACTGGGCGGGCTTTAGGACCGCGCGGAATGCTGAGCTGGGGCCAGGTTCCCAGTCTGAGCTCCTGGATCCAGATTTCATTTTTCTCTCTGAGAGTCTCCGGCTCCGGGCCGCCTCCCGCCCGCTCTCTCTTCCCCGCTCTCTCTCTCTATTCCTCTTTCCCTTTTTCTTTATTTCTCTATTTCTCTCCCAATCAATTTTCTCTTTCTGTTTCTCATTCCCTTTCCTCACTTCTGTCTCTTTCTCCTTTCCCATTTTCTCTCTTCCCTCCCTCCCTCCTCCCCTCTTACCCCCTCTCCTTCTCTTGCTCCATCTCTCCCTCTCCATCTTTCTCTCACTCCCTCTATCTTTATCTCTCCCCCTCCCTCCCCCTCCCTCCCCCTCCTCTCCCCTCTCCCTTACTTTCTCTCTCTCTCTCCCTCTCTCGCTCTTTCCCTCTCTCTCTCCCCCCCTCCCTCTCTCTCTCTCTCTCCCCCTCCCTCTCTCTCTCTCTCCCTCCCTCTCTCTCAATTCACAATTCACAATTCAAATCGCTTTATTGGCATGATAAGTTACATCTTATGTTGCCAAAGCATCAAAATACATTTATGGTTTAGCACATAAACGCAGTTCTATTCATACAGTGTATAAACAGGTATATCCCTGAGTGTATAAATATACATTCGCATTGTTTATATATATTCTTTTCTTAGTTTACTGGTTGTCCCTCTGTTCATGGCAAGCTGTAACATAGTGTGCCGCCAGTGTTATACAGCTTCTCTCCTCTCCCAGTAGGAATGGGAGTTTTTGGTTGTCATTCAGATTTCTGAAATCAGGGCATATTTGTGAGAATTTTTGGTAGAAATTCTCCCTGATGCCCTGATATTTTCCACAAGCTGTGAGGAAGTGCATCTCTGTCTCCACCACTCCCTGACTGCAGTGAGAGCATATCCTGTCCTCTCTTGGCAGCCTGGTCTGCCTGTGTCTGCCTTTTTCGATCGCTAGGCTATGTTCGCTAAGTCTGTACCTTGTCAAGGTTCTTCTCAGTTTGTTATCCTTTACCATGGTCAGGTAATCAGCTATGTTGTATTGTCTGTTTAGGGCCAAGTAGCAATTGAGTTTGCTTTGGGTTTTTGTTGTTTCTGCCCAATATGTCAGATATTTTTCCTTTTGCTTAGCGACGATTGTGTTGGGTCGAATTCTTTGTGTTACCCTGTCACTGTCCTGGGGCTGGTTATTGTTAGTATTGTTAGTAGTTACTTCACTGAGTCCCAGGACTAGTTGACTGAGGGTATTCTTCTTTATGGTCAGCTCTTGGCATTTCAGGGCGTCGTAGTGATAGCATTGGGGATTGCTCATTTGTAGGTGATTCCAAAATTTGGTGGCTCTTTTTTGGATAGTGATTATTAATGGATATTGGCCTAGTTCCGCCCTGCATGCATTGTTTACTGTTTTCCTTTGAGTCCGGAGGATACTTTTACAGAATTCTGCATGTAGGATCTCTATTGGGTGTTTGTCCCATTTTGCAAATTCTTGTTGAGTTAGTGGTCCCCATACCTCACTGCCATAGAGTGCAATTGGTTCAATTACTGATTTGAAAATTTTGAGCCAAATGCTAATTGGGATTTCTATTTGGATTGATTTTTTGATGGCATAGAAAGCCCTTCTTGCTTTCTCTTTCAGTTCATTCACAGCCAGTTTGAAGTTTCCCGTAGAACTGATTTTTAAGCCCAAGTATGTGTAGTTAGTGGTTTGTTCAATTTTGGTTGTTCCTACTGTGAAATTTATTTTGGGTCCCTGATGTTTGGATCTTTGCTGGAACACAAGGACTTTGGTTTTTTGGGGATTTATTGTCAGGGCCCAAGTCTGGCAGTACAACTCCAGCAGGTCCAGGTTTTGCTGTAGCTCCTCTTTAGTAGGTGACAGCAGAACCAGGTCGTCTGCATAGAGGAGGAATTTAACCTTGGATTCATATAGGGTGAGGCCGGGTGCTGTAGATTGTTCAAGTAGTTTTGCCAATCCATTTATGTAAATATTAAAGAGTGTCGGTGAGATTGGCGAGCCCTGCGTCAACCCCCGCCCCTGTGGGAAGTATTTTGTTTGTTTGTCTCCAATTTTAACTGCACATTTGTTGTTTGTATACATTGATTTAATTACATCATATGTTTTCCCTCCTACCCCACTTTCGATAAGTTTCAGGAATAAACCGTCATGCCAGATGGAGTCGAAAGCCTTCTGGAAATCTACAAAGCATGCGTAGATTTTGCTTTTGTTATGGTGAACGTGTTTGTCAATTAGGGTCTGTAGGGTGAAGATATGATCGGATGTTCTATAGTTTGGCAGGAATCCAATTTGGCTTTTACTCAAGACATTGTGCTCCTCAAGGAAGTTTATAAGTCTTTTGTTTATGATGCTACAGAATACCTTCCCCAGGTTATTGTTTACACAGATGCCTCGATAGTTGTTTGGGTCGATTTTGTCCCCACTTTTGTATATGGGCGTTATGAGTCCTTTGTTCCAGATATCAGGGAAATAACCGACACTCAGAACCAAGTTGAAGAGTTTTAGGATAGCCAGTTTCATTTTGTTGTCTGTGTGTTTAATCATCTCGTTTAGTATGCCGTCTGTCCCGCAGGCTTTTCCTGGTCGCAGGTCCTTGAGTTTTTCAAGAAGTTCTTTTTCTGTTATTATGGCGTCCAGCGGGTTTTGGTTATCTTTTATGGCCATTTCTAGCTTTTCCAGTTTTTTGCATATTTGGTGTTGCTCTGGCCTTAGTGTGTTTTTCTGGTATAATTTTTCAAAGTGGTTTACCCATGTGTCCCCATTATGAATGGCCAAATCGTCGTGTTGTTTTTTGTGTAGTGTTTTCAAGTTTTCCCAGAAACAATTGGAATCAATGGATTCCTCCATGGAGCTGAGTGTATTCTTAATATATTGCTCTTTTTTGGTTCTGTGTGTGTTTCTGTATTGTGTTAGTGTCTGACAATAAGTAAGGCGTAGTTCCTCGTTTTCTGGATGTCTGTGTTTTTCGTTTGATATTTTTCTAAGTTTTTTCCTCATGTTATGGCAATCTCGGTCAAACCATTTTTCATAGTTTTTTGGTTTGGGTTTGTTCTTGCGAGCTTTCAAGTTTGCATTTGTTGCCAAATTATCAAAAATATTGTTTAGTTTACTAACTGCCCGGTTTACGCCTTCTTTATTGTGAGTGTATATGTTATCCAGAAAGGTGTCTAAGAGAGCTTGAGTTGATGCGTTGCTAATTGTTTTCTGGTATTTTTCCGTGTCGTTTTTGGCCCATCTGTACGATTTTTTGGTGTTGTACAGTTTACTGGGTTGTGTTTCTATGTTGTTTGTTTCTGTCTTTTTGAGGAACATAGTAATTTGATTTTTGAGGAACATAGTAATTTGACTGTGATCTGACAGTGTTGTTTGTGGTTTGACTGTGAATGCTCTGAAAGAGGATGTGTCTAAGTCTGTAATCATATAGTCTACTGTGCTGCAGCCAAGAGGTGAGCAATAGGTCGATCTTCCTAGGAGGTCTCCTATGAACCTACCATTGACAATGTACAGACCCAGGTTTCGACAGAGCTGTAGTAGCTGTTTTCCGTTGGTATTTGACTGCTTGTCGCAGTTATGCCTGTATGGAAGGGAAGGGATGTCAAAGTGGTTATTCCCGAAAACGTAATTGTTTCCCTGATTATTGGTGAAGTCTGGTTCTTCGCCCGTTCTTGAATTGAGGTCCCCACAGATCAACACGTTCCCCTGGGCCTGGTATTGGATAATTTCCCCCTCCATGTTGGAGAAGGTGTCCTCTTTAAAGTACGGGGAATCGATTGGAGGGATATAAAGTGCGCAAATGTAAACATCTTGGGTGTTTGAGATAATCTCCCTCTCAAGTTTGAGCCACATATGGTTTTCGCCCTTTTTTATAAATTTGATGTAATTCTTAAGTTCTGTTTTAAACCAGATCAGTATGCCTCCGGAGTCTCTGCCTTGGGTTACACTTGGTAATTTATTGGAGGGGACCGCCAGTGTGTCCTTTTCCTTTATACCAAGTTTCCTGTAAAATGATAATATCTAGGTCTTTAGTTTCATCTATGAACTCTGGGGTCCTACTCTTCACTTCTCGCACTGAAGAGCGTAGACCTTGGATATTCCAGGTCGAAATATATAAGGATTTCATGTTAAGTTTGATCTTTTGCTATGATAGGTTAAAGAGTGGTACGTGTTTGTCGTGTCTAAGTGTGGGGAAAAAAAAGATCACTTCAGTTGTCTATAAAAGTTAATACAATTTGGTTACAGTTCTTTCTATTAATTAGTCCTTGATCCATAAGGCGGAAGTAGATGCTGCTGCACATCTGCTTATTGTCTCTTAATGGATTGTTTCTGTCTGAGGTATTGCGTACGTCCTGTGCATCTCTCCCTCTGTCTGGCTGGGAGCGGTCCTATTCCCCTGTGGGACAGGAGTGGTGCAGGTCTGATATTGTTGTTTTGCATGGGGATCCTCTCTGGTCTCGGTTGGTGTGTTGGTGGTCTTTGTAGTGTTCCTGATATGTACCCCGCTGATCTCTGGTGGTCGGGGGGGGGGGGTCCTCTTGGAGTCTGGGTATGGACCCGGTTAAAAGCGACGTCCTTCAGGGCTTTAGCAAAGATCGATATTCTTTGCCTTTGGATGTGGACGTGGTCGTAAAGACATTCCTCATCGAGGGTGGGGTGTTGGGCCAGGTGTACGTTGTGGTTTGATTCGCAGTCTCTTGCTATGCTGGCATTTATCTCATGAATTGTGTTGTTGTTGAAGTCTGTTCTCGGCAATATTGTGGAAACAGTGATTCTAGTGTTTGGAAATGTACTGCTTGCCTTCCTAATCATTGCTCTGAGCGATGTTGCTACTTCTTTCTGTTGGGCCTTTAGGTCATTTGTGCCCGTGTGTATTATTATGTGTTAGGGGGAGCCTAATCTGGCTTTGGTCAGCCATCCCATGGCTCTGTTTGTTGTTGGGCACCAGATCTTTTCTACTTTACTTCTAGGGAATAGCTTTTTCTCCCATAGAAATTTCCCATTTGAGTCTATGAGTATTACGACGTCAGCCTTGTTTGTGTTTACTGTCTGGTGGCTTTCGCTTGGACTCAGTGTGTGTGCTGGGCTGGGGTGTCTGGTGTGTGCGTACCTCTTGTGAGCGGCTCGCTTGTGGTTCCACGGTGGTGGGGGAAGATTGCGAATCAGTATGCTGGTCGGTCTGTGTGGCACCCCTTGTATTGTGTGTCTGTTGCTTTTGTTCCGTGTGGGAGTGCAGCCGTTCCGTCTGGCTCTGTCTTGTCTTATCTCTAGCCTCTGGTTGCTGGTCTAATGGCGTTATCTCTCCTCTATGGCTCTCTTCTTTTTCCTGCAGCTCTTTCACCTGATTCCTAAGTAGATTCAGTTCTCTCTTGTGTCTCTCCCTCTCTTGCTTTTGTTCGTCATTCATTTTGAGGAACTCCTCTCTAAGTTTAACCATCTCTATCTCTAATTGATTAAATTTATCTTTTGGTTGTATCTGGCTGTGTGATCCCGGGGTATGTGTCTGGTCGGCCCTGGAAGGCTCACTCACTTCCTGGCTATGCTGCTCTTCTCTTGGTGAGCTGGGAATGGTAGGGGGACTATGTGTGGCTTCCTCCCTGATAGTTATGCTGGGGTTTGTCAGTTGTATCGTGTGGCTGTGGTTCCCCGGGGTTAGTGTCTGGTTTGAACTGTGTGGCTCGTTCACCTCCTGACCAGGCAGATTTTCTCCTGGTAAGTTGTCAATGTTGGGGGGAGTGCGGGCCACTCTGGGGCTGTTCCTTCCCCCCTTAGTTAATCTTTTCAGTGTCCTGAAGGCCGTTGCAAATTTGTCGAGGTTGCCTTGCACTAATATTGTTCCGGTATTGTACGCGTTGACCGTCGTGGTTGAACTGTCTCCTGGTGTGTTAATTTTCATTATGGACCCATTTGCGGTATTTTCTAGCTTAACATTGGTATAGTGTGATTTTATTGCTGTGATCCAAGCCGCTGGCTGATCTGAGTAGAAAATGAGGTTACTTTTTGTCCCATTGTTGTAACAGTCAGCAAAAAGAGTTTCTGGTTTTTCTCTCATCTGCTCATGCTTGATCGCTTTTATAGCTTTTTTTGCGGTGTTGGGGGGAATCTGGAAGCGGGGCTGTTGTGGATCTTCTGATTCGCTCATTTTTGGTAAAGTATTGTTGATCTTAGAATAAGCTTTTCTGGGGCCCCGGGTTTGGTGTTTCCCTCTCCCTGTTCGCGAACTTTCCCGGTCCCCCTCTCCGACCCCGTGGTCCCTGGGCCTCGGCTTCTGGGTTCACCCTTCTCAGGTCTGAGTCTGTGAGCCGCTGTTTCCCGGTGCCTTCGGGCTGTTCCCCTCCCCCTCAGAGGTCTCTGTGCCTCTGTCTCGGCCTGGCTCCTCGGGCCTTTCCCTGGCTTCAGTCTCCCTCCCTGGGCCCTGTACTCACAGTCTTGGTTTGCTTCTGGAAGCCTTCTGGTTGCTCCCCTTCTCCTCAGAGGTCTCTGGGCCTGGCTCCTCGGGCCTTTCCCGGGCTTTCTATCCCAGCCGCCGCTCGGGCTGTGCCTCGTTCGTCGCTTGGGTGTTGGACTGCGGTCGTCGCTCGGGTGCTGGACTGCGGCCGCCGATCGGGCCGTGTCTCGTTCGCCGCTCAGGCTCCCCGAGTCACCTCGTTCCGGCTGCCGCTGCGTCTCCGTGCGGCCTCCCCGATTCGCCTCGCCTCGTTTCCCGAAGCGGCCTCCCCGAGTCTCCTCGCTCCGGCTGCCGCTGCGTCTCCGTGCGGCCTTCGCCGAGTCACCTCGCCTCGGTTCCCGATGCGGCCGAGTCACCTCGCTTCTGCTGCTGCTGTGGCCCCGTGCGGCCGCTGTTCTTTGGTTTGTATATTTTTTTCCCTTATTTCTTTGGCTTTTTTTTTCTAATTTCCTCTGGTTTTTTTTTTCCTTTGGTGGTCTCTTTGGTGGTCTTTTCCTTCCTTACTTAATCTAGACTAAACTAAACTTAAACTTAACTAAACAAAACTAAACTAACTTAACTAGAACTAAATTTAACTTTAAAACCTTTTTTAAACTTGAAATGAACCTTTTTTTTCCCCACTTTAAACACTAAAAACACTAAAAATTCAGCAGCCCATCTTCAGCGTGTGTATTCACTCTGTCTGGTCTCTCCACCCTCAGGACCAGACCCCCCAACACTGGAGACCCCCCCACGCACAACACTAACCCTCAGGACCAGACCCCCAACACTGGAGACCCCCTACACACAACACTGACCCTCAGGACCAGACCCCCCCCAACACTGGGGACCCCCCACACACAACACTGAGCCTCACGACCAGACCCCCCACACACAACACTGAGCCTCACGACCAGACCCCCCAACACTGGGGACCCCCCACACACAACACTGACCCTCAGGACCAGACCCCTCGACACTGGGGACCCCCCACACACAACACTGACCCTCAGGACCAGACCCCTCGACACTGGGGACCCCCCACACACAACACTGACCCTCAGGACCAGACCCCCCAACACTGGAGACCCCCCACACACAACACTGACCCTCAGGACCAGACCCCCAACACTGGGGACCCCCCACACACAACACTGAGCCTCACGACCAGACCCCCCACACACAACACTGAGCCTCACGACCAGACCCCCCAACACTGGGGACCCCCCACACACAACACTGACCCTCAGGACCAGACCCCTCGACACTGGGGACCCCCCACACACAACACTGACCCTCAGGACCAGACCCCTCGACACTGGGGACCCCCCACACACAACACTGACCCTCAGGACCAGACCCCCCAACACTGGAGACCCCCCACACACAACACTGACCCTCAGGACCAGACCCCCAACACTGGGGACCCCCCCCAACACAACACTGAGACTCAGGACCAGACCCCCCAACACTGGGGACCCCCCCACAGAACACTGACCCTCAGGACCAGACCCCCCAACACTGGAGACCCCCCACACACAGCACTGAGTCCCAGGACCGGACCCCCCCAACATTGGGGACCCCCACACACAACACTGAGCCTCAGGACTAGACCCCCCAACACTGGAGACCCCCCACACACAACACTGACCCTCAGGACCAGACCCCCAACACTGGGGACCCCCCCCCCCAACACAACACTGAGACTCAGGACCAGACCCCCCAACACTGGGGCCCCCCCACAGAACACTGACCCTCAGGACCAGACCCCCCAACACTGGGGACCCCCACACACAACTCTGACCCTCAGGACCAGACCCCCCAACACTGGGGAGCCCCCACACACAACACTGAGCCTCAGGACCAGACCCCCCAACACTGGGGACCCCCCACACACAACACTGTGCCTCAGGACCAGACCCCCCAACACTGGGGACCCCCCACACACAACACTGACTCTCAGAACCAGACCCCCCAATAGTGGGGACCCCCCACACACACTGACCCTCAGGACCAGATCCCCCAACACTGGGGACCCCCCACACACAACACTGAGCCTCAGGACCAGATCCCCCAACACTGGGGACCCCCCACACACAACACTGAGCCTCAGGACCAGACCCCCCAACACTGGGGACCCCCCACACACAACACTGAGCCTCACGACCAGACCCCCCACACACAACACTGAGCCTCACGACCAGACCCCCCAACACTGGGGACCCCCCACACACAACACTGACCCTCAGGACCAGACCCCTCGACACTGGGGACCCCCCACACACAACACTGACCCTCAGGACCAGACCCCCCAACACTGGAGACCCCCCACACACAACACTGACCCTCAGGACCAGACCCCCAACACTGGGGACCCCCCACACACAACACTGAGCCTCACGACCAGACCCCCCACACACAACACTGAGCCTCACGACCAGACCCCCCAACACTGGGGACCCCCCACACACAACACTGACCCTCAGGACCAGACCCCTCGACACTGGGGACCCCCCACACACAACACTGACCCTCAGGACCAGACCCCTCGACACTGGGGACCCCCCACACACAACACTGACCCTCAGGACCAGACCCCCCAACACTGGAGACCCCCCACACACAACACTGACCCTCAGGACCAGACCCCCAACACTGGGGACCCCCCCCAACACAACACTGAGACTCAGGACCAGACCCCCCAACACTGGGGACCCCCCCACAGAACACTGACCCTCAGGACCAGACCCCCCAACACTGGAGACCCCCCACACACAGCACTGAGTCCCAGGACCGGACCCCCCCAACATTGGGGACCCCCACACACAACACTGAGCCTCAGGACTAGACCCCCCAACACTGGAGACCCCCCACACACAACACTGACCCTCAGGACCAGACCCCCAACACTGGGGACCCCCCCCCCCCAACACAACACTGAGACTCAGGACCAGACCCCCCAACACTGGGGCCCCCCCACAGAACACTGACCCTCAGGACCAGACCCCCCAACACTGGGGACCCCCACACACAACTCTGACCCTCAGGACCAGACCCCCCAACACTGGGGAGCCCCCACACACAACACTGAGCCTCAGGACCAGACCCCCCAACACTGGGGACCCCCCACACACAACACTGTGCCTCAGGACCAGACCCCCCAACACTGGGGACCCCCCACACACAACACTGACTCTCAGAACCAGACCCCCCAATAGTGGGGACCCCCCACACACACTGACCCTCAGGACCAGATCCCCCAACACTGGGGACCCCCCACACACAACACTGAGCCTCAGGACCAGATCCCCCAACACTGGGGACCCCCCACACACAACACTGAGCCTCAGGACCAGACCCCCCAACACTGGGGACCCCCCACACACAACACTGAGCCTCACGACCAGACCCCCCACACACAACACTGAGCCTCACGACCAGACCCCCCAACACTGGGGACCCCCCACACACAACACTGACCCTCAGGACCAGACCCCTCGACACTGGGGACCCCCCACACACAACACTGACCCTCAGGACCAGACCCCCCAACACTGGAGACCCCCCACACACAACACTGACCCTCAGGACCAGACCCCCAACACTGGGGACCCCCAACACTGGGGGGACCCCCAACACTGGGGGGACCCCCAACACTGGGGGCCCCCCCAACACAACACTGACCCTCAGGACCAGACCCCCCAACACTGGAGACCCCCCACACACAGCACTGAGTCCCAGGACCGGACCCCCCAACATTGGGGACCCCCACACACAACACTGAGCCTCAGGACTAGACCCCCCAACACACAACACTGACCCTCAGGACCAGACCCCCCAACACTGGGGACCCCCCACACACAACACTGACCCTCAGGACCAGACCCCCCAACACTGGGGACCCCCACACACAACACTGAGCCTCAGGACCACACCCCCCAACACTGGGGACCACCACACACAACACTGACCCTCAGGACCAGATCCCCCAACACTGGGGACCCCCCACACACAACACTGAGCCTCAGGACCAGACCCCCCAACACTGGGGACCCCCCACACACAACACTGTGCCTCAGGACCAGACCCCCCAACACTGGGGACCCCACAACACTGGGGACCCCACAACACTGGGGACCCCCCACACACAACACTAAGCCTCAGGACCAGACCCTCCAACACTGGGGACCCCCCACACACAACACTGTGCCTCAGGACCAGACCCCCCAACACTGGGGACCCCCCACACACAACACTGACTCTCAGAACCAGACCCCCCAATAGTGGGGACCCCCCAACACTGGGGACCCCCCACACACACTGACCCTCAGGACCAGATCCCCCAACACTGGGGACCCCCCACACACAACACTGAGCCTCAGGACCAGACCCCCCAACACTGGGGACCCCCCACACACAACACTGTGCCTCAGGACCAGACCCCCCAACACTGGGGACCCCCAACACTGGGGACCCCCCCACACACACAACACTGACCCAGAGGACCAGACCCACCAACACTGGGGACCCCCCAACACTGGGGACCCCCAACACTGGGGACCCCCCCACACTGGGGACCCCCAACACTGGGGACCCCCCCACACACACAACACTGACCCAGAGGACCAGACCCACCAACACTGGGGACCCCCCAACACTGGGGACCCCCCACACACAACACTGACCCAGAGGACCAGACCCCCCAACACTGGGGACCCCCCAACACTGGGGACCCCCCACACACAACACTGAGCCTCAGGACCAGACCCCCCAACACTGGGGACCCCCCACACACAACACTGACCCTCAGGACCAGACCCCCCAACACTGGGGACCCCCCACACACAACACTGACCCTCAGGACCAGACACCCCCACACACAACACTGAGCCTCAGGACCAGACCCCCCCAACACTGGGGACACCCACACATCACTGAGCCTCAGGACCAGACCCCCCAAGACTGGGGACCCCCACACAACACTGACCCTCAGGACCAGACCCCCCAACACTGGGGACACCCCCACACAACACTGAGCCTCAGGACCAGACCCCACAACACTGGGGACCCCCACACACAACACTGAGCCTCAGGACCAGACCCTCCAACATTGGGGCCCCCACACACACAACACTGAGCCTCAGGACCAGAACCCCAACACTGGGGACCCCCACACACACACAACACTGACCCAGAGGACCAGACCCACCAACACTGGGGACCCCCCAACACTGGGGACCCCCCAACACTGGGGACCCCCCACACACAACACTGAGCCTCAGGACCAGACCCTCCAACACTGGGGACCCCCCACACACAACACTGAGCCTCAGGACCAGACCCCCCCAACACTGGGGACACCCACACATCACTGAGCCTCAGGACCAGACCCCCCAAGACTGGGGACCCCCACACAACACTGACACTCAGGACCAGACCCCCCAACACTGGGGACACCCCCACACAACACTGAGCCTCAGGACCAGACCCCACAACACTGGGGACCCCCACACACAACACTGAGCCTCAGGACCAGACCCTCCAACACTGGGGGCCCCACACACACAACACTGAGCATCAGGACCAGAACCCCCGACACACAACAATGACCCTCACGACCCCGCTCACCAATCAGAACCTTCATCCTGACCCCAGCGGAACTCTCGGAACGGGTCAGCGCATGCTCCCTCCCGATTTTTTGCTCTGCGCATGCTCCCACCACTTTTGTTCTGCGCAGGCTCCCACCACTCTTGTTCTGCGCATGCTCCCACCACTCCTGTTCTGCGCATGCTCCCACCACTCTTGTTCTGCGCATGCTCGCTCCCGTCTGTTTGCTGCGCGCATGCTCGCTCCCGACTTTTTGCTCCGCGCATGCTCCCTCCACTCTTGCTCCACGCATGCTCCCTCCACTCTTGCTCCGCGCATGCTCCCTCCACTCTTGCTCCACGCATGCTCCCTCCACTCTTGTTCAGCACATGCTCCCTCCACTCTTGTTCAACGCATGCTCCCTCCACTCTTGTTCAACACATGCTCCCTCCACTCTTGCTCAACGCATGCTCCCTCCACTCTTGCACAACGCATGCTCCCTCCACTCTTGTTCAACGCATGCTCCCGCCACTCTTGTTCAACACATGCTCCCTCCACTCTTGTTCAACACATGCTCCCTCCACTCTTGTTCAACGCATGCGCCCTCCACTCTTGTTCAACGCATGCTCCCTCCACTCTTGCTCAACGCATGCTCTCTCCACTCTTGTTCAACGCATGCTCCCTCCACTCTTGTTCAACACATGCTCCCGCCACTCTTGTTCAACACATGCTCCCGCCACTCTTGTTCAACACATGCTCCCTCCACTCTTGTTCAACGCATGCTCCCTCCACTCTTGTTCAACGCATGCTCCCTCCAATCTTCTTCAACACATGCTCCCTCCACTCTTGTTCAACACATGCTCCCTCCACTCTTGTTCAACGCATGCTCCCTCCACTCTTGCTCAACGCATGCTCTCTCCACTCTTGTTCAACGCATGCTCCCTCCACTCTTGTTCAACGCATGCTCCCTCCACTCTTGCTCAACGCATGCTCCCTCCACTCTTGTTCAACACATGCTCCCTCCACTCTTGCTCAACGCATGCTCCCTCCACTCTTCTTCAACACATGCTCCCTCCACTCTTGTTCAACGCATGCTCCCTCCACTCTTGCTCAACGCATGCTCTCTCCACTCTTGTTCAACGCATGCTCCCTCCACTCTTGTTCAACGCATGCTCCCTCCACTCTTGCTCAACGCATGCTCCCTCCACTCTTGTTCAACGCATGCTCCCTCCACTCTTGCTCAACGCATGCTCCCTCCACTCTTGTTCAACACATGCTCCCTCCACTCTTGTTCAACGCATGCTCCCTCCACTCTTGCTCAACGCATGCTCTCTCCACTCTTGTTCAACACATGCTCCCTCCACTCTTGTTCAACGCATGCTCCCTCCACTCTTGTTCAACGCATGCTCCCTCCACTCTTGTTCAACGCATGCTCCCTCCACACTTGCTCAACGCATGCTCCCTCCACTCTTGTTCAACGCATGCTCCCTCCACTCTTGCTCCACGCATGCTCCCTCCACCCTTGCTCCACGCATGCTCCCTCCACTCTTGTTCAACACATGCTCCCTCCACTCTTGTTCAACGCATGCTCCCTCCACTCTTGTTCAACGCATGCTCCCTCCACTCTTGCTCAACGCATGCTCCCTCCACTCTTGCTCAACGCATGCTCCCTCCACTCTTGTTCAACACATGCGCCCTCCACTCTTGCTCAACGCATGCTCCCTCCACTCTTGCTCAACGCATGCTCTCTCCACTCTTGTTCAACGCATGCTCTCTCCACTCTTGTTCAACGCATGCTCCCTCCACTCTTGTTCAACGCATGCTCCCTCCACTCTTGCTCAACACATGCTCCCTCCACTCTTGTTCAACGCATGCTCCCTCCACTCTTGCTCCACGCATGCTCCCTCCACTCTTGCTCAACACATGCTCCCTCCACCCTTGCTCCACGCATGCTCCCTCCACTCTTGTTCAACGCATGCTCCCTCCACTCTTGTTCAACGCATGCTCCCTCCACTCTTGTTCAACGCATGCTCCCTCCACTCTTGTTCAACGCATGCTCCCTCCACTCTTGTTCAACGCATGCTCCCTCCACTCTTGCTCAACGCATGCTCCCTCCACTCTTGCTCAACGCATGCTCCCTCCACTCTTGTTCAACGCATGCTCCCTCCACTCTTGCTCAACGCATGCTCCCTCCACTCTTGTTCAACGCATGCTCCCTCCACTCTTGCTCAACGCATGCTCCCTCCACTCTTGTTCAACGCATGCTCCCTCCACTCTTGTTCAACGCATGCTCCCTCCACTCTTGTTCAACGCATGCTCCCTCAACTCTTGTTCAACGCATGCTCCCTCCACTCTTGCTCCACGCATGCTCCCTCCACTCTTGCTCCACGCATGCTCCCTCCACTCTTGTTCAACGCATGCTCCCTCCACTCTTGTTTAACGCACACTCCCTCCACTCTTGCTCAACGCATGCTGCCTCCACTATTGCTCAACGCATGCTGCCTCCACTCTTGCTCAACGCATGCTCCCTCCACTCTTGCTCAACGCATGCTGCCTCCACTCTTGCTCAACACATGCTCCCTCCACTCTTGCTCCACGCATGCTCCCTCCACTCTTGTTCAACGCATGCTCCCTCCACTCTTGCTCAACGCAAGCTTCCTCCACCCTTGTTCAACGCATGCTCCCTCCACTATTGCTCAAAACATGCTGCCTCCACTCTTGCTCAACGCATGCTCCCTCCACTCTTGCTCCACGCATGCTCCCTCCACTCTTGCTCCACGCATGCTCCCTCCACCCTTGTTCAACGCATGCTCCCTCCACTTTTGCTCAACGCATGCTCCCTCCACTCTTGTTCAATGCATGCTCCCTCCACTCTTGTTCAACGCATGCTCCCTCCACGCTTGCTCACGCAAGCTCCCTCCACTCTTGCTCAACGCATGCTCCCTCCACTCTTGCTCAACGCATGCTCCCTCCACTCTTGCTCAACGCGTGCTCCCTCCACTCTTGCTCAACGCGTGCTCCCTCCACTCTTGTTCAACGCATGCTCCCTCCACTCTTGTTCAACGCATGCTCCCTCCACTCTTGTTCAACGCATGCTCCCTCCACTCTTGCTCCACGCATGCTCCCTCCACTCTTGTTCAACGCATGCTCCCTCCACTCTTGTTCAACGCATGCTCCCTCCACTCTTGTTCAACGCATGCTCCCTCCACTCTTGTTCAACGCATGCTCCCTCCACTCTTGTTCAACGCATGCTCCCTCCACTCTTGTTCAACGCATGCTCCCTCCACTCTTGTTCAACGCATGCGCCCTCCACTCTTGCTCAACACATGCTCCCTCCACTCCTGCTCAACACATGCTCCCTCCACTATTGTTCAACGCATGCTCCCTCCACTCTTGCTCAACGCATGCTCCCTCCACTCTTGTTCAACGCTTGCTCCCTCCACTCTTGTTCAACTCATGCTCCCTCCACTCTTGTTCAACGCATGCTCCCTCCACTCTTGTTCAACACATGCTCCCTCCAATCTTGTTCAACGCATGCTCTCTCCACTCTTGCTCAACGCATGCTCCCTCCACTCTTGCTCAACGCGTGCTCCCTCCACTCTTGCTCAACGCTTCCTCCCTCCACTCTTGCTCAACGCATGCTCCCTCCACTCTTGCTCAACACATGCTCCCTCCTCTCTTGCTCAATGCATGCTCCCTCCACTCTTGCTCAACGCATGCTCCCTCCAGTCCTGTTCAACGCGTGCTCCCTCCACTCTTGCTCAACGCGTGCTCCCTCCCCTCTTGCTCAACGCATGCTCCCTCCACTCTTGTTCAACGCATGCTCCCTCCACTCTTGCTCCACGCATGCTCCCTCCACTCTTGCTCAACGCGTGCTCCCTCCACTCTTGCTCGACGCATGCTCCCTCCACTCTTGTTCAACGCATGCTCCCTCCACTCTTGTTCAACACATGCTCCCTCCACTCTTGCTCCGCGCCTGCTCCCTCCACTCTTGTTCAACGCATGCTCCCTCCACTC
Source organism: Somniosus microcephalus (assembly GCF_052327205.1). Classification (NCBI taxonomy): domain Eukaryota; kingdom Metazoa; phylum Chordata; class Chondrichthyes; order Squaliformes; family Somniosidae; genus Somniosus; species Somniosus microcephalus. Next base: position 380,102,344 of record NC_140989.1, on the reverse strand, counting down.
TTGTTCAACACATGCTCCCTCCAATCTTGTTCAACGCATGCTCTCTCCACTCTTGCTCAACGCATGCTCCCTCCACTCTTGCTCAACGCGTGCTCCCTCCACTCTTGCTCAACGCATGCTGCCTCCACTCTTGCTCAACGCATGCTCCCTCCACTCTTGCTCCACGCATGCTCCCTCCACTCTTGCTCCGCGCCTGCTCCCTCCACTCTTGTTCAACGCATACTCCCTCCACTCTTGCTCAACGCATGCTCCCTCCACTCTTGTTCAACGCACACTCCCTCCACTCTTGCTCAACGCATGCTGCCTCCACTCTTGCTCAATGCATGCTGCCTCCACTCTTGCTCAACGCATGCTGCCTCCACTCTTGCTCCACGCATGCTCCCTCCACTCTTGTTCAACGCATGCTCCCTCCACTTTTGCTCAACGCATGCTCCCTCCACCCTTGTTCAACGCATGCTCCCTCCACTCTTGCTCCGCGCCTGCTCCCTCCACTCTTGTTCAACGCATGCTCCCTCCAATCTTGCTCAACGCATGCTCCCTCCACACTTGTTCAACGCATGCTCCCTCCACTCTTGCTCAACGCATGCTCCCTCCACTTTTGCTCAACGCATGCTCCCTCCAACCTTGTTCAACCCATGCTCCCTCCACTCTTGTTCAACGCATGCTCCCTCCGCTCTTGTTCAACGCATGCTCCCTCCACTCTTGTTCAACGCATGCTCCCTCCACTCCTGCTCAACGCATGCTCCCTCCACTCTTGTTCAAAGCATGCTCCCTCCACTCTTGCTCAACACATGCTCCCTCCACTCTTGTTCAACGCATGCTCCCTCCACTCTTGCTCAACGCATGCTCTCTCCACTCTTGTTCAACACATGCTCCCTCCACTCTTGTTCAACGCATGCTCTCTCCACTCTTGCTCAACGCATGCTCCCTCCACTCTTGCTCAACGCATGCTCCCTCCACTCTTGTTCAACGCATGCTCCCTCCACTCTTGTTCAACGCATGCTCCCTCCTCTCTTTCTCAACACATGCTCCCTCCAGTCCTGTTCAACGCATGCTCCCTCCTCTCTTGCTCAACGCATGCTCCTTCCTCTCTTGCTCAATGCATGCTCCCTCCACTCTTGCTCAACGCATGCTCCCTCCAGTCCTGTTCAACGCGTGCTCCCTCCACTCTTGCTCAACGCATGCTCCCTCCACTCTTGTTCAACGCATACTCCCTCCACTCTTGCTCAACGCATGCTCCCTCCACTCTTGTTCAACGCATGCTCCCTTCACTCTTGCTCAACGCATGCTCCCTCCACTCTTGATCAACACATGCTCCCTCCACTCTTGCTCAACGCATGCTCCCTCCTCTCTTGCTCAATGCATGCTCCCTCCACTCTTGCTCAACGCATGCTCCCTCCACTCTTGCTCAACGCATGCTCCCTCCACTCCTGTTCAACGCGTGCTCCCTCCACTCTTGCTCAACGCATGCTCCCTCCACTCTTGTTCAACGCATACTCCCTCCACTCTTGTTCAATGCATGCTCCCTCCACTCTTGCTCAACGCATGCTCTCTCCACTCTTGTTCAACGCATGCTCCCTCCACTCTTGTTCAACGCATGCTCCCTCCACTCTTGCTCAACACATGCTCCCTCCACTCTTGTTCAACGCATGCTCCCTCCACTCTTGCTCCACGCATGCTCCCTCCACTCTTGCTAAACACATGCTCACTCCACTCTTGTTCAACGCATGCTCCCTCCACTCTTGCTCCACGCATGCTCCCTCCACCCTTGCTCCACGCATGCTCCCACCACTCTTGTTCGACGCATGCTCCCTCCACTCTTGTTCAACGCATGCTCCCTCCACTCTTGTTCAACGCATGCTCCCTCCACTCTTGTTCAACGCATGCTCCCTCCACTCCTGTTCAACGCATGCTCCCTCCACTCTTGCTCAACGCATGCACCCTCCACTCTTGTTCAACGCATGCTCGCTCCACTCTTGTTCAACACATGCTCCCTTCACTCTTGCTCAACGCATACTCCCTCCACTCTTGTTCAACGCAAGCTCCCTTCACTCTTGCTCAACGCATGCTCCCTTCACTCTTGCTCAACGCATACTCCCTCCACTCTTGTTCAACGCAAGCTCCCTTCACTCTTGCTCAACGCATGCTCCCTTCACTCTTGCTCAACGCATGCTCCTTCCACTCTTGCTCAACGCATGCTCCCTCCACTCTTGTTCAACGCAAGCTCCCTTCACTCTTGCTCAACGCATGCTCCCTCCACTCTTGTTCAACGCATGCTCCCTCCAGTCTTGCTCAACACATGCTCCCTCCACTCTTGCTCAACGCATGCTCCCTCCACTCTTGCTCAACACATGCTCCCTCCACCCTTGTTCAACGCATGCTCTCTCCACTCTTGCTCAACACATGCTCCCTCCACTCTTGTTCAACGCATGCTCCCTCCACTCTTGTTCAACGCATGCTCCCTCGACTCTTGTTCAACGCATGCTCCCTCCACTCTTGCTCAACGCATGCTTCCTCCACTCTTGTTCAACGCATGCTCCCTCCACTCTTGCTCCACGCATGCTCCCTCCACTCTTGCTCAACACATGCTCCCTCCACTCTTGTTCAACGCATGATCCCTCCACTCTTGCTCAACACATGCTCCCTCCACTCTTGCTCAACGAATGCTCCCTCCACTCTTGCTCAACGCATGCTCCCTCCACTCTTGTTCAACGCATGCTCCCTCCACTCTTGCTCAACGCATGCTCCCTCCACTCTTGCTCAACACATGCTCCCTCCACTCTTGTTCAACGCATGCTCCCTCCACTCTTGCTCAACGCATGCTCCCTCCTCTCTTGCTCAACACATGCTCCCTCCACTCTTGTTCAGCGCATGCTCCCTCCACTCTTGTTCAATGCATGCTCCCTCCACTCTTGCTCAACGCATGCTCCCTCCACTCTTGCTCAACGCATGCTCCCTCCACTCTTGCTCAACGCATGCTCCCTCCTCTCTTGCTCAACACATGCTCCCTCCACTCTTGTTCAACGCATGCTCCCTCCACTCTTGTTCAACGCATGCTCCCTCCACTCCTGTTCAACGCATGCTCCCTCCACTCTTGTTCAACGCATGCTCCCTCAACTCTTGCTCAACGCATGCTCCCTCCACTCTTGCTCAACACATGCTCCCTCCACTCTTGTTCAACGCATGCTCCCTCCACTCTTGCTCAACGCATGCTCCCTCCTCTCTTGCTCAATGCATGCTCCCTCCACTCTTGCTCAACACATGCTCCCTCCACTCTTGTTCAACGCATGCTCCCTCCTCTCTTGCTCAACGCATGCTCCCTCCACTCTTGTTCAACGCATGCTCCCTCCACTCTTGCTCAACGCATGCTCCCTCCACTCTTGTTCAACGCATGCTCCCTCCACTCTTGCTCAACGCATGCTCCCTCCACTCTTGTTCAACGCATGCTCCCTCCACTCTTGTTCAACGCATGCTCTCTCCACTCTTGCTCCACGCATGCTGCCTCCACTCTTGTTCAACGCATGCTCCCTCCTCTCTTGCTCAACACATGCTCCCTCCACTCTTGTTCAACGCATGCTCCCTCCACTCTTGCTCAACGCATGCTCCCTCCACTCCTGTTCAACGCATGCTCCCTCCACTCCTGTTCAACGCATGCTCCCTCCACTCTTGTTCAACGCATGCTCCCTCCACTCTTGTTCAACGCATGCTCCCTCCACTCTTGCTCAACGCATGCTCCCTCCACTCTTGCTCAACGCATGCTGCCTCCACTCTTGTTCAACACATGCTCCCTCCACTCTTGCTCCACGCATGCTCCCTCCACTCTTGTTCAATGCATGCTCCCTCCACTCTTGTTCAACGCATGCTCCCTCCACTCTTGCACAACGCATGCTCCCTCCACTCTTGTTCAACACATGCTCCCTCCACTCTTGTTCAACGCATGCTCCCTCCACTCTTGTTCAACGCATGCTCCCTCCACTCTTGTTCAACGCATGCTCCCTTCACTCTTGCTCAACACATGCTCCCTCCACTCTTGTTCAACGCATGCTCCCTCCACTCTTGTTCAACGCATGCTCCCTCCACTCTTGTTCAACGCATGCTCCCTCCACTCTTGCACAACACATGCTCCCTCCACTCTTGTTCAACACATGCTACCTCCACTCTTGTTCAACGCATGCTCCCTCCACTCTTGTTCAACGCATGCTCCCTCCACTCTTGTTCAACGCATGCTCCCTCCACTCTTGTTCAACGCATGCTCCCTCCACTCTTGTTCAACGCATGCTCCCTCCACTCTTGCTCAACGCATGCTCCCTCCACTCTTGTTCAACGCATGCTCCCTCCACTCTTGCTCAACGCATGCTCCCTCCACTCTTGCTCAACGCATGCTCCCTCCACTCTTGTTCAACGCATGCTCCCTCCGCTCTTGTTCAACGCATGCTCCGTCCACTCTTGTTCAACGCATGCTCCCTCCGCTCTTGTTCAACGCATGCTCCCTCTGCTCTTGTTCAACGCATGCTCCCTCCGCTCTTGTTCAACGCATGCTCCCTCCACTCTTGTTCAACGCATGCTCCCTCCACTCTTGTTCAACGCATGCTCCCTCCACTCTTGTTCAACGCATGCTGCCTCCACTCTTGCTCAACGCATGCTCTCTCCACTCTTGTTCAACGCATGCTCCCACCACTCTTGCTCAACGCATGCTCTCTCCACTCTTGTTCAACGCATGCTCTCTCCACTCTTGTTCAAAGCATGCTCTCTCCACTCTTGTTCAACGCATGCTCCCTCCACTCTTGCTCAACGCATGCTCCCTCCACTCTTGTTCAATGCATGCTCCCTCCACTCTTGCTCAACGCATGCTCCCTCCACTCTTGTTCAACGCACACTCCCTCCACTCTTGCTCAATGCATGCTCCCTCCACTCTTGTTCAACGCAAGCTCCCTCCACTCTTGCTCAACGCATGCTCCCTCCACTCTTGTTCAACGCATGCTCCCTCCACTCTTGCTCAACGCATGCTCCCTCCACTCTTGCTCAACGCATGCTCCCTCCACTCTTGTTCAACGCATGCTCCCTCCACTCTTGTTCAACGCAAGCTCCCTCCACTCTTGTTCAACGCATGCTCCCTCCACTCTTGCTCAACGCATGCTCCCTCCACTCTTGTTCAACGCACACTCCCTCCACTCTTGCACAACACATGCTCCCTCCACTCTTGCTTAACGCATGCTCCCTCCACTCTTGTTCAACGCATGCTCCCTCCACTCTTGTTCAACACATGTTCCCTCCTCTCTTGCTCAACGCATGCTCCCTCCACTCTTGTTCAATGCACACTCCCTCCACTCTTGCACAACACATGCTCCCTCCACTCTTGCTCAACACATGCTCCCTCCACTCTTGCTCAACACATGCTCCCTCCACTCTTGCTCAACACATGCTCCCTCCACTCTTGTTCAACGCATGCTCCCTCCACTCTTGCTCAACGCATGCTGCCTCCACTCTTGCTCAACGCATGCTCCCTCCACTCTTGCTCAACACATGCTCCCTCCACTCTTGCTCAACACATGCTCCCTCCACTCCTGTTCAACGCATGCTCCCTCCACTCTTGCTCAACGCTTGCTCCCTCCACTCTTGCTCAACGCATGCTCCCTCCTCTCTTGCTCAACACACGCTCCCTCCACTCTTGTTCAACGCATGCTCCCTCCACTCTTGCTCAACGCATGCTCCCTCCACTCCTGTTCAACGCATGCTCCGTCCACTCCTGTTCAACGCATGCTCCCTCCACTCTTGTTCAACGCATGCTCCCTCCACTCTTGTTCTACGCATGCTCCCTCCACTCTTGCTCAACGCATGCTCCCTCCACTCTTGCTCCACGCATGCTCCCTCCACTCTTGCTCAACACATGCTCCCTCCACTCTTGCTCAACGCATGCTCCCTCCACTCTTGCTCAACACATGCTCCCTCCACTCTTGCTCAACACATGCTCCCTCCACTCTTGCTCAACACATGCTCCCTCCACTCTTGCTCAACACATGCTCCCTCCACTCTTGCTCAACACATGCTCCCTCCACTCTTGCTCAACGCAGGCTCCCTCCACTCTTGCTCAACGCATGCTCCCTCCACTCTTGCTCAACACATGCTCCCTCCACTGTTGCTCAACACATGCTCCCTCCACCCTTGTTCAACGCATGCTCCCTCCACTCTTGCTCAACGCATGCTCTCTCCACTCTTGTTCAACGCATGCTCACTCCACTCTTGTTCAACGCATGCTCCCTCCACTCTTGCTCAACGCATGCTCCCTCCACTCTTGTTCAACGCATGCTCCCTCCACTCTTGCTCAACGCATGCTCCCTCCACTCTTGTTCAACGCATGCTCCCTCCTCTCTTGCTCAACACATGCTCCCTCCACTCTTGTTCAACGCACACTCCCTCCACTCTTGTTCAACGCATGCTCCCTCCACTCTTGTTCAACGCATGCTCTCTCCACTCTTGTTCAACGCATGCTCCCTCCACTCTTGCTCAACACATGCTCCCTCCACTCTTGCTCAACGCATGCTCCCTCCACTCTTGCTCAACGCATGCTCCCTCCACTCTTGTTCAACGCATGCTCCCTCCACTCTTGCTCAACGCACGCTCCCTCCACTCTTGTTCAACGCATGCTCCCTCCACTCTTGTTCAACGCACACTCCCTCCAATCTTGCTCAACGCATGCTCCCTCCACTCTTGTTCAACACATGCTCCCTCCACTCTTGTTCAACGCATGCTCCCTCCACTCTTGTTCAACGCATGCTCCCTCCACTCTTGCTCAACGCATGCTCCCTCCACTCTTGCTCAACGCATGCTCCCTCCACTCTTGTTCAACGCATGCTCCCTCCACTCTTGTTCAACGCAAGCTCCCTCCACTCTTGTTCAACGCATGCTCCCTCCACTCTTGCTCAACGCACGCTCCCTCCACTCTTGTTCAACGCACACTCCCTCCACTCTTGCTCAACGCATGCTCCCTCCACTCTTGTTCAACGCAAGCTCCCTCCACTCTTGCTCAACGCATGCTCCCTCCACTCTTGCTCAACACATGCTCCCTCCACTCTTGTTCAACGCATGCTCCCTCCACTCTTGCTCAACGCATGCTCCCTCCACTCTTGCTCAACGCATGCTCCCTCCACTCTTGTTCAACGCATGCTCCCTCCACTCTTGTTCAACGCAAGCTCCCTCCACTCTTGTTCAACGCATGCTCCCTCCCCTCTTGCTCAACGCATGCTCCCTCCACTCTTGTTCAACGCACACTCCCTCCACTCTTGCACAACACATGCTCCCTCCATTCTTGCTCAACACATGCTCCCTCCACTCTTGCTCAACGCATGCTCCCTCCACTCTTGTTCAACGCATGCTCCCTCCACTCTTGTTCAACACATGCTCCCTCCACTCTTGCTCAACGCATGCTCCCTCCACTCTTGTTCAACGCATGCTCCCTCCACTCTTGCTCAACGCATGCTCCCTCCACTCTTGTTCAACACATGCTCCCTCCACTCTTGCTCAACGCATGCTCTCTCCACTCTTGTTCAACACATGTTCCCTCCTCTCTTGCTCAACGCATGCTCCCTCCACTCTTGTTCAACGCACACTCCCTCCACTCTTGCACAACACATGCTCCCTCCACTCTTGCTCAACACATGCTCCCTCCACTCTTGCTCAACACATGCTCCCTCCACTCTTGTTCAACGCATGCACCCTCCACTCTTGCTCAACGCATGCTGCCTCCACTCTTGCTCAACGCATGCTCCCTCCACTCTTGTTCAACGCATGCTCCCTCCACTCTTGTTCAACACATGCTCCCTCCACTCTTGTTCAACGCATGCTCCCTCCACTCTTGCTCAACACGTGCTCCCTCCACTCTTGTTCAACGCATGCTCCCTCCACTCTTGCTCAACGCATGCTCCCTCCACTCTTGTTCAACGCATGCTCCCTCCACTCTTGCACCGCGCCTGCTCCCTCCACTCTTCTTCAACGCATGCTCCCTCCACTCTTGCTCAACGCATGCTCCCTCCACTCTTGTTCAACGCATGCTCCCTCCACTCTTGTTCAACGCACACTCGCTCCACTCTTGCTCAACGCATGCTGCCTCCACTCTTGCTCCGCGCCTGCTCCCTCCACTCTTGTTCTACGCATGCTCCCTCCACTCTTGTTCAACGCATGCTCCCTCCACTCTTGCTCAACGCATGCTCCCTCCACTCTTGCTCAACGCATGCTCCCTCCACTCTTGTTCAACGCATGCTCCCTCCACTCTTGTTCAACGCAAGCTCCCTCCACTCTTGTTCAACGCATGCTCCCTCCCCTCTTGCTCAACGCATGCTCCCTCCACTCTTGTTCAACGCACACTCCCTCCACTCTTGCACAACACATGCTCCCTCCACTCTTGCTCAACACATGCTCCCTCCACTCTTGCTCAACGCATGCTCCCTCCACTCTTGTTCAACGCATGCTCCCTCCACTCTTGTTCAACACATGCTCCCTCCACTCTTGCTCAACGCATGCTCCCTCCACTCTTGTTCAACGCATGCTCCCTCCACTCTTGCTCAACGCATGCTCCCTCCACTCTTGTTCAACACATGCTCCCTCCACTCTTGCTCAACGCATGCTCTCTCCACTCTTGTTCAACACATGTTCCCTCCTCTCTTGCTCAACGCATGCTCCCTCCACTCTTGTTCAACGCACACTCCCTCCACTCTTGCACAACACATGCTCCCTCCACTCTTGCTCAACACATGCTCCCTCCACTCTTGCTCAACACATGCTCCCTCCACTCTTGTTCAACGCATGCACCCTCCACTCTTGCTCAACGCATGCTGCCTCCACTCTTGCTCAACGCATGCTCCCTCCACTCTTGTTCAACGCATGCTCCCTCCACTCTTGTTCAACACATGCTCCCTCCACTCTTGTTCAACGCATGCTCCCTCCACTCTTGCTCAACACGTGCTCCCTCCACTCTTGTTCAACGCATGCTCCCTCCACTCTTGCTCAACGCATGCTCCCTCCACTCTTGTTCAACGCATGCTCCCTCCACTCTTGCACCGCGCCTGCTCCCTCCACTCTTCTTCAACGCATGCTCCCTCCACTCTTGCTCAACGCATGCTCCCTCCACTCTTGTTCAACGCATGCTCCCTCCACTCTTGTTCAACGCACACTCCCTCCACTCTTGCTCAACGCATGCTGCCTCCACTCTTGCTCCGCGCCTGCTCCCTCCACTCTTGTTCTACGCATGCTCCCTCCACTCTTGCTCAACGCATGCTCCCTCCACTCTTGCTCAACGCATGCTCCCTCCACTCTTGCTCAACGCATGCTCCCTCCACTCTTGCTAAACGCATGCTGCCTCCACTCTTGCTCCGCGCCTGCTCCCTCCACTCTTGCTCAACGCATGCTCCCTCCACTCTTGCTCAACGCATGCTGCCTCCACTCTTGCTCCGCGCCTGCTCCCTCCACTCTTGCTCAACGCATGCTCCCTCCACTCTTGCTCAACGCATGCTCCCTCCACTCTTGCTCAACGCATGCTGCCTCCACTCTTGCTCCGCGCCTGCTCCCTCCACTCTTGCTCAACGCATGCTCCCTCCACTCTTGTTCAACGCATGCTCCCTCCACTCTTATTCAACGCATGCTCCCTCCACTCTTGTTCAACGCATGCTCCCTCCACTCTTGCTCAACGCATGCTCCCTCCACTCTTGCTCAACACATGCTCCCTCCACTCTTGTTCAACGCATGCTCCCTCCACTCTTGCTCAACACATGCTCCCTCCACTCTTGCTCAACACATGCTCCCTCCACTCTTGTTCAACGCATGCTCCCTCCACTCTTGATCAACGCATGCTCCCTCCACTCTTGTTCAACGCATGCTCCCTCCACTCTTGCTCAACGCATGCTCCCTCCACTCTTGTTCAACGCATGCTCACTCCACTCTTGCTCAACGCATGCTCCTTCCACCCTTGTTCAACGCATGCTCCCTCCACTCTTGCTCAACGCATGCTCCCTCCACTCTTGCTCAACGCATGCTCCCTCTGCTCTTGTTCAACGCATGCTCCCTCCACTCTTGTTCAACGCATGCTGCCTCCACTCTTGCTCAATGCATGCTCCCTCCACTCTTGCTCAACGCATGCTCCCTCCACTCTTGCTCAACGCATGCTCCCTCCACTCTTGCTCAACGCATGCTCCCTCCACTCTTGTTCAACGCACACTCCCTCCACTCTTGTTCAACGCATGCTCCCTCCACTCTTGCTCAACGCATGCTCCCTCTGCTCTTGTTCAACGCATGCTCCCTCCACTCTTGCTCAACGCATGCTCCCTCCACTCTTGCTCAACGCATGCTCCCTCCACTCTTGCTCAACGCATGCTCCCTCCACTCTTGCTCAACGCATGCTCCCTCCACTCTTGCTCAACACATGCTCCCTCCACTCTTGTTCAACGCATGCTCCCTCCACTCTTGCTCAACACATGCTCCCTCCACTCTTGCTCAACACATGCTCCCTCCACTCTTGTTCAACGCATGCTCCCTCCACTCTTGTTCAACGCATGCTCCCTCCACTCTTGTTCAACGCATGCTCCCTCCACTCTTGCTCAACGCATGCTCCCTCCACTCTTGTTCAACGCATGCTCCCTCCACTCTTGCTCAACGCATGCTCCTTCCACCCTTGTTCAACGCATGCTCCCTCCACTCTTGCTCAACGCATGCTCCCTCCACTCTTGCTCAACGCATGCTCCCTCTGCTCTTGTTCAACGCATGCTCCCTCCACTCTTGTTCAACGCATGCTGCCTCCACTCTTGCTCAATGCATGCTCCCTCCACTCTTGCTCAACACATGCTCCCTCCACTCTTGCTCAACGCATGCTCCCTCCACTCTTGTTCAACGCACACTCCCTCCACTCTTGTTCAACGCATGCTCCCTCCACTCTTGCTCAACGCGTGCTCCCTCCACTCTTGCTCAACGCATGCTCCCTCTGCTCTTGTTCAACGCATGCTCCCTCCACTCTTGCTCAACGCATGCTCCCTCCACTCTTGCTCAACGCATGCTCCCTCCACTCTTGCTCAACGCATGCTCCCTCCACTCTTGCTCAACGCATGCTCCCTCCGCTCTTGTTCAACGCATGCTCCGTCCACTCTTGCTCAACGCATGCTCCCTCCACTCTTGCTCAACGCCTGCTCCCTCCACTCTTGTTCAACGCAAGCTCCCTCCACTCTTGTTCAACGCATGCTCCCTCCACTCTTGCTCAACGCATGCTCCCTCCACTCTTGTTCAACGCACACTCCCTCCACTCTTGCACAACACATGCTCCCTCCACTCTTGCTCAACACATGCTCCCTCCACTCTTGCTCAACGCATGCTCCCTCCACTCTTGTTCAACGCATGCTCCCTCCACTCTTGTTCAACACATGCTCCCTCCACTCTTGCTCAACGCATGCTCCCTCCACTCTTGTTCAACGCATGCTCCCTCCACTCTTGCTCAACGCATGCTCCCTCCACTCTTGTTCAACACATGCTCCCTCCACTCTTGCTCAACGCATGCTCTCTCCACTCTTGTTCAACACATGTTCCCTCCTCTCTTGCTCAACGCATGCTCCCTCCACTCTTGTTCAACGCACACTCCCTCCACTCTTGCACAACACATGCTCCCTCCACTCTTGCTCAACACATGCTCCCTCCACTCTTGCTCAACACATGCTCCCTCCATTCTTGCTCAACACATGCTCCCTCCACTCTTGTTCAACGCATGCACCCTCCACTCTTGCTCAACGCATGCTGCCTCCACTCTTGCTCAACGCATGCTCCCTCCACTCTTGTTCAACGCATGCTCCCTCCACTCTTGTTCAACACATGCTCCCTCCACTCTTGTTCAACGCATGCTCCCTCCACTCTTGCTCAACGCGTGCTCCCTCCACTCTTGTTCAACGCATGCTCCCTCCACTCTTGCTCAACGCATGCTCCCTCCACTCTTGTTCAACGCATGCTCCCTCCACTCTTGCGCCGCGCCTGCTCCCTCCACTCTTGTTCTACGCATGCTCCCTCCACTCTTGCTCAACGCATGCTCCCTCCACTCTTGCTCAACGCATGCTCCCTCCACTCTTGCTCAACGCATGCTCCCTCCACTCTTGCTAAACGCATGCTGCCTCCACTCTTGCTCCGCGCCTGCTCCCTCCACTCTTGCTCAACGCATGCTCCCTCCACTCTTGCTCAACGCATGCTGCCTCCACTCTTGCTCCGCGCCTGCTCCCTCCACTCTTGCTCAACGCATGCTCCCTCCACTCTTGCTCAACGCATGCTCCCTCCACTCTTGCTCAACGCATGCTGCCTCCACTCTTGCTCCGCGCCTGCTCCCTCCACTCTTGCTCAACGCATGCTCCCTCCACTCTTGTTCAACGCATGCTCCCTCCACTCTTGTTCAACGCATGCTCCCTCCACTCTTGTTCAACGCATGCTCCCTCCACTCTTGCTCAACGCATGCTCCCTCCACTCTTGCTCAACACATGCTCCCTCCACTCTTGTTCAACGCATGCTCCCTCCACTCTTGCTCAACACATGCTCCCTCCACTCTTGCTCAACACATGCTCCCTCCACTCTTGTTCAACGCATGCTCCCTCCACTCTTGATCAACGCATGCTCCCTCCACTCTTGTTCAACGCATGCTCCCTCCACTCTTGCTCAACGCATGCTCCCTCCACTCTTGTTCAACGCATGCTCCCTCCACTCTTGCTCAACGCATGCTCCTTCCACCCTTGTTCAACGCATGCTCCCTCCACTCTTGCTCAACGCATGCTCCCTCCACTCTTGCTCAACGCATGCTCCCTCTGCTCTTGTTCAACGCATGCTCCCTCCACTCTTGTTCAACGCATGCTGCCTCCACTCTTGCTCAATGCATGCTCCCTCCACTCTTGCTCAACGCATGCTCCCTCCACTCTTGCTCAACGCATGCTCCCTCCACTCTTGCTCAACGCATGCTCCCTCCACTCTTGTTCAACGCACACTCCCTCCACTCTTGTTCAACGCATGCTCCCTCCACTCTTGCTCAACGCATGCTCCCTCTGCTCTTGTTCAACGCATGCTCCCTCCACTCTTGCTCAACGCATGCTCCCTCCACTCTTGCTCAACGCATGCTCCCTCCACTCTTGCTCAACGCATGCTCCCTCCACTCTTGCTCAACGCATGCTCCCTCCACTCTTGCTCAACACATGCTCCCTCCACTCTTGTTCAACGCATGCTCCCTCCACTCTTGCTCAACACATGCTCCCTCCACTCTTGCTCAACACATGCTCCCTCCACTCTTGTTCAACGCATGCTCCCTCCACTCTTGTTCAACGCATGCTCCCTCCACTCTTGTTCAACGCATGCTCCCTCCACTCTTGCTCAACGCATGCTCCCTCCACTCTTGTTCAACGCATGCTCCCTCCACTCTTGCTCAACGCATGCTCCTTCCACCCTTGTTCAACGCATGCTCCCTCCACTCTTGCTCAACGCATGCTCCCTCCACTCTTGCTCAACGCATGCTCCCTCTGCTCTTGTTCAACGCATGCTCCCTCCACTCTTGTTCAACGCATGCTGCCTCCACTCTTGCTCAATGCATGCTCCCTCCAATCTTGCTCAACACATGCTCCCTCCACTCTTGCTCAACGCATGCTCCCTCCTCTCTTGCTCAACGCATGCTCCCTCCACTCTTGTTCAACGCATGCTGCCTCCACTCTTGCTCAATGCATGCTCCCTCCACTCTTGCTCAACACATGCTCCCTCCACTCTTGCTCAACACATGCTCCCTCCACTCTTGTTCAACGCACACTCCCTCCACTCTTGTTCAACGCATGCTCCCTCCACTCTTGCTCAACGCATGCTCCCTCCACTCTTGCTCAACGCATGCTCCCTCTGCTCTTGTTCAACGCATGCTCCCTCCACTCTTGCTCAACGCATGCTCCCTCCACTCTTGCTCAACGCATGCTCCCTCCATTCTTGCTCAACGCATGCTCCCTCCACTCTTGCTCAACGCATGCTCCCTCCGCTCTTGTTCAACGCATGCTCCGTCCACTCTTGCTCAACGCATGCTCCCTCCACTCTTGTTCAACACATCCTCCCTCCACTCTTGCTCAACGCATGCTCCCTCCACTCTTGCTCAACGCATGCTCCGTCCACTCTTGCTCAACGCATGCTCCCTCCACTCTTGCTCAACGCATGCTCCCTCCACTCTTGTTCAACACATGCTCCCTCCACTCTTGCTCAACGCATGCTCCCTCCACTCTTGCTCAACACATGCTCCCTCCACTCTTGCTCAACGCATGCTCCCTCCACTCTTGCTCAACGCATGCTCCCTCCACTCTTGCACAACGCATGCTCCCTCCACTCTTGTTCAACACATGCTCCCTCCACTCTTGCTCAACGCATGCTCCCTCCACTCTTGTTCAACGCATGCTCTCTCCACTCTTGTTCAACGCATGCTCCCTCCACTCTTGCTCAATGCATGCTCCCTCCACTCTTGCTCAACGCATGCTCCCTCCACTCTTGCTCAACGCATGCTCCCTCCACTCTTGTTCAACGCATGCTCCCTCCACTCTTGCTCAACGCATGCTCCCTCCACTCTTGCTCAACACATGCTCCCTCTGCTCTTATTCAACACATGCTCCCTCCACTCTTGCTCAACGCATGCTCCCTCCACTCTTGTTCAACACATGCTCTCTCCACTCTTGTTCAACGCATGCTCCCTCCACTCTTGTTCAATGCATGCTCCCTCCACTCTTGCTCAACGCATGCTCCCTCCACTCTTGCTCCGTGCATGCAGCCGCCCCCCCGTGCCCCGCCAATCTGACAAAAGCAAAATACTGCGGATGCTGGAAATCTGAAATAACAACAGAAAATGCTGAAAATACTCAGCAGGCCAGGCAGCATCCATGGAGACAGAAACAGGGTTAACATTTCAGGTCTGGGTCCCTTCATCAGAACGGGAAAAAGCTGGAGATGGAACAGATATTAATGAGGTGCAGAGACATGGGGGGAGGTGTTTAGGAGGGGAGGAAGGAATTGAAGGAATATACTGTGCTTATGTAAGAGGCAGGAAAGATAAAATGTTGCAAAGGGGGTGGCAAAAATCATACTGCATGAAAAATGGGGGCAGGGATAATTATCTGAAATTGTTGAACTTGATGTTGAGTCTGGCAGGCTGCAAAGTGCCGAATCGAAAGATGAGGTGCTGTTCCTCGAGCTTACATTGAGCTTCATTGAAACAATGTAATATGCCGAGGACAGATAGGTCAGAGTGGGAGTGAAACATAGAAACATAGAAGGTAGGAGCAGGAGTAGGCCATTTGGCCCTTCGAGCCTGCTCCGCCATTCAATGAGATCATGGCTGATCATCCAATTTCAGTACCCTGTCCCTGCCTTCTCCCCATATCCCTTGATCCCTTTAGCCTCAAGAAATACATCCAACTCTTTCTTGAATATATTTAATGAACTGGCCTCCACCGCCCTCTGTGGCAGCGAATTCCACAGGTTCCCCACTCTCTGGGTGAAGAAATTCCTTCTCATTTCTGTCCTAAATGGCTTACCCCTTATCCTTAGACTGTGACCCTGGTTCTGGACTCCCCGGCCATCCGAAACATCCTTCCTGCATCTAGTCTGTCCAGACCTGACAGAATTTTATAGGTTTCGATGAGA
The DNA here is from genome assembly GCF_052327205.1 of Somniosus microcephalus. Classification (NCBI taxonomy): domain Eukaryota; kingdom Metazoa; phylum Chordata; class Chondrichthyes; order Squaliformes; family Somniosidae; genus Somniosus; species Somniosus microcephalus. The sequence goes on along the minus strand of NC_140989.1, from coordinate 380,086,687 downwards.
TCCCCTCTCAATCTTTTAAACTCCAGTGAATATAAGCCCAATCGACACAATCTCTCCTCATACGTCATTCCTGCCATTCCAGGTATCAGCCTGGTGAATCTTCGCTGCACTCCCTCCATGGCAAGAACGTCCTTCCTCAGGTAAGGTGACCAAAACTGCACACAATACTCAAGGTGTGGTCTCACCAAGGCCCTGTACAACTGTAGCAAGACATCCTTGTTCCTGTACTCGAGCCCTCTTGCTACGTAGACCAACATACCATTTGCCTTCTTAACCACCTGCTGCACCTGCATGCTTACCTTCAGCGACTGGTGCACAATAACACCCAGGTCTCTTTGCACTTCCCCTTCTCTCAATCTATTGCCATTCAAATAATAATCTGCCTTCCTGTTTTTGCCACCAAAGTGGATAACCTCACATTTATCCACATTATAGTGCATTTGCCATGTTTCTGCCCAATCACCCGACCTGTCCCAATCATACTGGAGTTTCACGACATCCTCCTCGCAGCTTACCCTCCCACCCAGCTTTGTGTCGTCTGCAAATTTGGAGATATTACATCCAATTCCCTCGTCCAGATCATTAATATATATTGTGAACTGCTGGGGTCCTAGGACCGATCCTTGCGGTACCCCACTAGTCACTGCCTGCCACTCGGAAAACGACCCGTTTATTCCAACTCTTTGCTTTCTGTCCACCAACCAGTTCTCTATCCAAGTCAATGCCTTGCCCCCAATCCCATGTGCCTTAATTTTGCACGCTAATCTCTTATGTGGGACCTTATCGAAAGCCTTCTGAAAGTCCAAATACACCACATCCACTGGTTCTCCCTTATCTATTTTACCAGTTACATCCTCAAAAAATTCCAGTAGATTAGTCAAGCATGATTTACCTTTTGTAAATCCATGTTGACTTTGTCCGATTCTGTCATTGCTTTCCAAGTGCTCTGCTATTACATCTTTTATAATAGACTCTAGCATTTTCCCCACTACCGATGTCAGGCTTACCGGTCTATAATTCCCCGCTTTTTCTCTACCACCTTTTTTGAATAGTGGGGTAACATTAGCTACCCTCCAATCCATGGGTACCGTTCCAGAGTCTATCGAGTTCTGGAAGATGACCAGCAATGCATCTACTATCTCTCGGGCCACTCCTTAAGTACCCTGGGATGTAGACCATCAGGCCCTGGGGATGTATCGGCCTTCAGTCCCATCAATTTTCCTAACACCATTTCCCTACGAATACTGATTTCTTTCAGTTCCTCCCTTTCATCAGACCCTATGTTCCCCGGCGGTGAATTAAAGTGGCAGGCGACTGGAAGCTCAGGGTCACCCTTACGGACCCTCCCCTCTTCCTCCGCGGGGCCGCTGCAGGGCAAATGAGACAATGGGAGTGGCCGAGAAATTTGTGAGGGGCAAAAACTCTGCCCACCACTGGGACCCTGCCCACTCCCGGCACCCTGCCCACTGCCCACACCCTGCCCACTCCCCGCACCCTGCCCACTCACCGCACCCTGCCCACTGCCCACACCCTGCCCACTCCCCGCACCCTGCCCACTCACCGCACCCTGCCCACTGCCCGCACCCTGCCCACTGCCCGCACCCTGCCCACTCCCCGCACCCTGCCCACTGCCCGCACCCTGCCTACTCCCCGCACCCTGCCCACTCACCACACCCTGCCCACACCCTGCCCACTGCCCGCACCCTGCCCACTCCCCGCACCCTGCCCACTGCCCGCACCCTGCCCGCTCCCCGCAGCCTGCCCACTCCCCTGCACCCTGCCCACTCCCCGGGCACCCTGCCCGCTCCCCGCAGCCTGCCCACTCCCCTGCACCCTGCCCGCTCCCCGCAGCCTGCCCACTGCCCGCAACCTGCCCACTCCCCAGACATGCTGCCCACCACTCGCACCCTGCCCAGTCCCGACACCCTGCCCACACCCCGCACACTGCCCACTCCCCGCACCCTGCCCACTCCCCGCACCCTGCCCACATCCCGCACCCTGCCCACTCCCCGCACCCTGCCCACTCCCCGCACCCTGCCCTCTCCCCGGGCACCCTGCCCACTCCCCGCAGCCTGCCCACTCCCCGTACCCTGCCCACTCCCCACACCCTGCCCACTCCCCGCACCCTGCCCACTCCCCCGCACCCTGCCCAGTCCCAACACCCTGCCCACACCCCGCACCCTGCCCACTCCCCGCACCCTGCCCACACCCCGCACCCTGCCCACTCCCCGCACCCTGCCCACTCCCCGGGCACCCTGCCCACTGCCCACTCCCCGCACCCAGCCCACTCACCGGGCACTCTGCCCACTCCCCGCAGCCTGCCCACTCCCCTGCACCTTGCCCACTCCCCGCACTCTGCCCAATCACCGCACACTGCCCACTCCCCGGGCACCCTGCCCACTCCCCGCAACCCCTGCCCACAGCCCGCAACCTGCCCACTCCCTGGACACCCTGCCCACTCCCCGCACCCTGCCCACTCCCCACACCCTGCCCGCTCCCCGCACCCTGCCCGCTCCCCGCACCCTGCCCGCTCCCCGCACCCTGCCCGCTCCCCGCACCCTGCCCGCTCCCCGCACCCTGCCCGCTCCCCGCACCCTGCCCACTCCCCGGGCACCTTGCCCACTCCCCGCACCGTGCCCACTCACGGGGCACCCTGCCCGCTCCCCGCACCCTGCCCACTTCCCGCACCCTGCCCACTCCCTGCAACCTGCCCACTCACCGGGCACCCTGCCCGCTCCCCGCACACTGCCCACTCACCGCACTCTGCCCACTCCCCGGTCACCCTGCCCACTGCCTGCACCCTGCCCACTCACCGCACTCTGCCCACTCCCCAGTCACCCTGCCCAATGCCCGCATCCTGCCCACTCCCCGCACCCTGCCCACTCCCTGCAGCCTGCCCACTCACCGGGCACCCTGCCCACTCCCCGCACTCTGCCCACTCACCGCACTCTGCCCACACCCCGCACCCTGCCCACTCCCCGGGCACCCTGCCCACTCCCCGGGCACCCTGCCCACTCCCCGCACTCTGCCCACTCCCCGGACATGCTGCCCACCCCTCGCACCCTGCCCAGTCCCGACACCCTGCCCACACCCCGCAGCCTGCCCACACCCCGCCCACTCCCCGCAACCTGCCCACTCCCCGCCCCCTGCCCACTCACCGGGCACCCTGCCCACTCCCCGCACCCTGCCCACTCCCCGCTCACCGGGCACCCTGCCCACTCCCCACACCCTTCCCACTCCCCGGGCACCCTGCCCACTCCACTGCAGCTTGCCCACTCCCCGAGCACCCTGCCCACTCCCCTGCACCCTGCCCCCTCCCCGCACCCTATCCACTCCCCGGGCACCCTGCCCACTCCCCTGCACCCTGCTCACTCCCCTGCTGCCTGCCCACTCCCCGCACCCTGCCCACTCCCCGCAACCTGCCCAGTCCCCGCACCCTGCCCGCACCCTGCCCGCTCCCCGCACCCTGCCCACTCCCCGCACCCTGCCCTCTCCCCGGGCACCCTGCCCACTCCCCGCAGCCTGCCCACTCCCCGTACCCTGCCCACACCCCACACCCTGCCCACTCCCCGCACCCTGCCCACTCCCCCGCACCCTGCCCAGTCCCAACACCCTGCCCACACCCCGCACCCTGCCCACTCCCCGCACCCTGCCCACACCCCGCACCCTGCCCACTCCCCGCACCCTGCCCACTCCCCGGGCACCCTGCCCACTCCCCGGGCACCCTGCCCACTCCCCGCACCCAGCCCACTCACCGGGCACTCTGCCCACTCCCCGCAGCCTGCCCACTCCCCTGCACCTTGCCCACTCCCCGCACTCTGCCCAATCACCGCACACTGCCCACTCCCCGGGCACCCTGCCCACTCCCCGCAACCCCTGCCCACAGCCCGCAACCTGCCCACTCCCCGGACACCCTGCCCACTCCCCGCACCCTGCCCACTCCCCACACCCTGCCCGCTCCCCGCACCCTGCCTGCTCCCCGCACCCTGCCCGCTCCCCGCACCCTGCCCGCTCCCCGCACCCTGCCCGCTCCCCGCACCCTGCCCGCTCCCCGCACCCTGCCTGCTCCCCGCACCCTGCCCACTGCCCGCACCCTGCCCACTCCCCGGGCACCCTGCCCACTCCCCGCACCCTGCCCGCTCCCCGCACCCTGCCCGCTCCCCGCACCCTGCCCGCTCCCCGCACCCTGCCCGCTCCCCGCACCCTGCCCGCTCCCCGCACCCTGCCCACTCCCCGGGCACCCTGCCGACTCACCGGGCACCCTGCCCACTCCCCTGCACGCTGTCCACTCCCCTGCACCTTGCCCACTCCCCGCACCGTGCCCACTCACGGGGCACCCTGCCCGCTCCCCGCACCCTACCCACTTCCCGCACCCTGCCCACTCCCTGCAACCTGCCCACTCACCGGGCACCCTGCCCGCTCCCCGCACCCTGCCCACTCACCGCACTCTGCCCACTCCCCGGTCACCCTGCCCACTGCCTGCACCCTGCCCACTCACCGCACTCTGCCCACTCCCCAGTCACCCTGCCCAATGCCCGCATCCTGCCCACTCCCCGCACCCTGCCCACTCCCTGCAGCCTGCCCACTCACCGGGCACCCTGCCCACTCCCCGCACTCTGCCCACTCACCGCACTCTGCCCACACCCCGCACCCTGCCCACTCCCCGGGCACCCTGCCCACTCCCCGCACTCTGCCCACTCCCCAGACATGCTGCCCACCCCTCGCACCCTGCCCACCCCTCGCACCCTGCCCAGTCCCGACACCCTGCCCACACCCCGCAGCCTGCCCACACCCCGCCCACTCCCCGCAACCTGCCCACTCCCCGCCCCCTGCCCACTCACCGGGCACCCTACCCACTCCCCGCACCCTGCCCACTCCCCGCTCACCGGGCACCCTGCCCACTCCCCACACCCTTCCCACTCCCCGGGCACCCTGCCCACTCCACTGCAGCTTGCCCACTCCCCGAGCACCCTGCCCACTCCCCTGCACCCTGCCCCCTCCCCGCACCCTATCCACTCCCCGGGCACCCTGCCCACTCCCCTGTACCCTGCTCACTCCCCTGCTGCCTGCCCACTCCCCGCACCCTGCCCACTCCCCGCAACCTGCCCAGTCCCCGCACCCTGCCCGCACCCTGCCCGCTCCCCGCACCCTGCCCACTCCCCGCACCCTGCCCACTCCCCGCACTCTGCCCACTCACCACACTCTGCCCACACCCCGCACCCTGCCCGCTCCCCGCACCCTGCCCACTCCCCACACCCTGCTCACTCCTCGCACCCTGCCCACTCCCCGGGCACCCTGCCCACTCCCCGCACCCTGCCCACTCCTCGCACAGTGACCACTCCCCGGGCACCCTGCTCACTCATAGAAACATAGAAGATAGGAGCAGGAGTAGGCCATTCGGCCCCTCGAGCTTTCTCCGCCATTCAATGAGATCATGGCTGATCATCCAATTTCAGTACCCGGTCCCTGCTTTCTCCCCATACCCCTTGATCCCTTTAGCCTTAAGAAATATATCTAACTCCTTCTTGAATATATTTAATGAATTGGGCTCTGCTGCCTTCTGTGGTAGAGAATTCCACAGGTTCACCACTCTCTGGGTGAAGAAATTCCTCCTCATTTCTGTCCTAAATGGCTTACCCATTATCCTTAGACTGTGACCGCTGGTTCTGGACTCCCCGACCATCGGGAACATCCTTCCTGCATCTAGTCTCTCTAGTCCTGTCAGAATTTTATAAGTGTCAATAAGATCCCCTCTCATTCTTCTAAACTCCAGCGAGTACAAGCCCAATCATCCCAATCTCACCTCATACGTCATTCCTGCCATCCCAGGTATCAGCCTGGTGAATCTTCGCTGAACTCCTTCCATGGCAAGAACATCCTTCCTCTAATAAGGCGACCAAAACTGCACACAATACTCAAGGTGTGGTCTCACCAAGGCCCTGTACAACTGCAGCAAGACATCCTTGTTCCTGTACTCAAACCCTCTCGCTACAAAGGCCAACATACCATTTGCCTTCTTAACCGCCTGCTGCACCTGCATGCTTAACTTCAGCGACTGGTGCACAAGGACACCCAGGTCTCGTTGCACTTCCCCTTCTCCCAATCTATTGCCATTCAGATAATAATCTGCCTTCCTGTTTTTGCCACCAAAGTGGATAACCTCACATTTATCCATGTTATATTGCATCTGCCATGCTTTTGCCCAATCACCCAACCTATCCAAATCATCCTGGAGTTTCTCGGCATCCTCCTCACAGCACACACACCCACCCAGCTTTGTGTCGTCTGCAAATTTGGAGATATTACATCTAGTTCCCTTGTCTAGATCATTAATATATATTGTGAATAGCTGGGGTCCAAGGACCGATCCCTGCGGTACCCCACTAGTCACTGCCTGCCACTCGGAAAAAGACCCGTTTATTCCAACTCTTTGCTTTCTGTCTGCCAACCAGTTCTCTATCCAAATCAGTACCTTGTCCCCAATCCCATGTGCCTTAACTTTACATGCTAATCTCTTATGCGGGACCTTATCAAAAGCCTTCTGAAAGTCCAAATACACCACATCCACTGGTTCTCCCTTATCTATTTTACCAGTTACATCCTCAAAAAATTCCAGTAGATTAGTCAAGCACGATTTACCTTTTGTAAATCCATGTTGACTTTGTCCGATCCGGTCACTGTTTTCCAAGTGCTCTGCTATTACATCTTTTATGATGGACTCTTGCATTTTCCCCACTACCAATGTCAGGCTTACCGGTCTGTAATTCCCCGTTTTCTCTCTACCACCTTTTTTGAATAGTGGGGTAACATTAGCTACCCTCCAATCCATGGGTACTGTTCCAGATTCCATCGAATGTTGGAAGATGATCAGCAATGCATCTACTATTTCTAGGGCCACTTCCTTAAGTACCCTAGGATGTCGATTATCAGGCCCTGGGAATTTATCGGCCTTCAGTCCCATCAATTTCCCTAACACCATTTCCCTACAAATACTGATTTCTTTCAGTTCCTCCCTTTCATCAGACCCTATGTTCCCCGACATTTCTGGGAGGGTATTTGTGTCCTCCTTTGTGAAGACAGAACCAAAATATGTACTTAATTGGTCAGCCATTTCTTTGTTCCCCATTATAAATTCCCCTGATTCTGACTGCAAGGGACCTACGCTTGACTTCACCAATCTTTTTCTCTTCACATATCTTCACTCCCCGCGCACCCTGCCCACTCCCCGCACCCTGCCCACTCCCTGCACCCTGGCAAATCCCTGCCCACTCCCCGGGCAGCCTGCCAACTCCCCGGGCACCCAGCCCACTCCCCGGGCACCCAGCCCACTCCCCGCACCCTGTCCACTCCCCATGTACCCACCCCACTCCCCGCGCACCCAGCCCACTCCCCGCACCCTGCCCACTCCCCGCACCCTGCCCACTCCCCGCACCCTTACCACTCCCCGCACACCGACCACTCCCCGGGCACCCAGCCCACTCCCGGCACCCTGCCCACTCCCCACACCCTGCCCACTCCCCACACCCTGCCCACTCCCCGGGCACCCTGCCCACTTCCCAGGCACCCTGCCCACTCCCCGGGCACCCTGCCCACTCCCCGGGCACCCTGCCCACCATCCGCACCCTGCCCACACCCCGGGCACCCTGCCCACTCCCCGGGCACTGGGTGTTTGGGGGGTCTCTGGGTGGTGGGGCGTCTCTGGGTGTAGAGGGGTCTCTGGGTGGAGGGTGTCTCTGGGTGGAGGGAGTCTCTGGCTGGAGGGGTGTCTGGGTGGAGGGAGTCTCTGGGTGGAGGGAGTCTCTGGGTGGAGGGAGTCTCTGGCTGGAGGGGTGTCTGGGATGAGGGGGGTCTCTGGGTGGAGGGAGTCTCTGGGTGGAGGGGGGTCTCTGGGTGGAGGGGGGTCTCTGGGTGGTGGGTCTCTGGGTGGAGGGGGGTCTCTGGGTGGAGGGAGTCTCTGGGTGGAGAGGGGTCTCTGGGTGGAGGGAGTCTCTGGGTGGAGGGGAGTCTCTGGGTGGAGGGAGTCTCTGGGTGGAGGGGAGTCTCTGGGTGGATGGGGGTCTCTGGGTGGAGGGGAGTCTCTGGGAGAAGGGGAGTCTCTGGGTGGAGGGGAGTCTCTGGGTGGAGGGGGGCCTCTGGGTGGTGGGGGATCTCTGGGTGGAGGGAGTCTCTGGGTGGAGGGGGGTCTCTGGGTGGAGGGGAGTCTCTGGGTGGAGAGGGGTCTCTGGGTGGAGAGGGGTCTCTGGGTGGAGGGAGTCTCTGGGTGGAGGGAGTCTCTGGGTGGAGGGGAGTCTCTGGGTGGAGAGGGGAGTCTGGGTGGAGGGGGGTCTCTGGATGGAGGGAGTCTCTGGGTGGAGGGGAGTCTCTGGGTGGAGGGGGGCCTCTGGGTGGTGGGGGATCTCTGGGTGGAGGGAGTCTCTGGGTGGAGGGGGGTCTCTGGGTGGAGGGGAGTCTCTGGGTGGAGAGGGGTCTCTGGGTGGAGAGGGGTCTCTGGGTGGAGGGAGTCTCTGGGTGGAGGGAGTCTCTGGGTGGAGGGGAGTCTCTGGGTGGAGAGGGGAGTCTGGGTGGAGGGGGGTCTCTGGATGGAGGGAGTCTCTGGGTGGAGGGGAGTCTCTGGGTGGAGGGAGTCTCTGGGTGGAGGGAGTCTCTGGGTTGAGGGTGTCTCTGGGTGGAGGGAGTCTCTGGGTGGAGGGAGTCTCTGGGTGGAGGGAGTCTCTGGGTGGAGGGAGTCTCTGGGTGGAGAGGGATCTCTGGGCGGAGGGGAGTCTCTGGGTGGAGGGGAGTCTCTGGGTGGAGGGGGGTCTCTGGGTGGAGGGGAGTCTCTGGGTGGAGGGGGGCCTCTGGGTGGTGGGGGGTCTCTGGGTGGAGGGAGTCTCTGGGTGGAGGGGGGTCTCTGGGTGGTGGGGGGTCCCTGGGTGGAGGGAGTCTCTGGGTGGAGGGGAGTCTCTGGGTGGAGGGGAGTCTCTGGGTGGAGGGAGTCTCTGGCTGGAGGGGTGTCTGGGTGGAGGGAGTCTCTGGGTGGAGGGGAGTCTCTGGGTGGAGGGAGTCTCTGGCTGGAGGGGTGTCTGGGCGGAGGGGGGTCTCTGGGTGGAGAGGGGTCTCTGGGCGGAGGGGAGTCTCTGGGTGGAGGGAGTCTCTGGGTGGAGGGGGGTCTCTGGGTGGAGGGGGGTCTCTGGGTGGAGGGGAGTCTCTGGGTGGAGAGGGGTCTCTGGGTGGAGGGGAGTCTCTGGGTGGAGGGGGTCTCTGGGTGGAGGGGGGTCTCTGGGTGGAGAGGGGTCTCTGGGTGGAGAGGGGTCTCTGGGTGGAGGGAGTCTGGGTGGAGGGGGGTCTCTGGGTGGAGGGTGTCTCTGGGTGGAGGGAGTCTCTGGGTGGAGGGGGTCTCTGGGTGGAGAGGGGTCTCTGGGTGGAGGGAGTCTCTGGGTGGAGAGGGGTCTCTGGGTGGAGGGAGTCTCTGGGTGGAGGGGGGTCTCTGGGTGGAGAGGGGTCTCTGGGTGGAGGGAGTCTCTGGGTGGAGGGGGGTCTCTGGGTGGAGGGGAGTCTCTGGGTGGAGGGAGTCTCTGGCTGGAGGGGTGTCTGGGCGGAGGGCGGAGGGCGGAGGGTCTCACCGACACTCTTTAATATTTACATAAATGGATTGGCAAAACTACTTGAACAATCTACAGCACCCGGCCTCACCCTATATGAATCCAAGGTTAAATTCCTCCTCTATGCAGACGACCTGGTTCTGCTGTCACCAACTAAAGAGGGGCTACAGCAGAACCTGGACCTGCTGGAGTCGTACTGCCAGACTTGGGCCCTGACAATAAATCCCCAAAAAACCAAAGTCCTTGTGTTCCAGCAAAGATCCAAACATCAGGGACCCAAAATTAATTTCACAGTAGGAACAACCAAAATTGAACAAACCACTAACTACACATACTTGGGCTTAAAAATCAGTTCTACGGGAAACTTCAAACTGGCTGTGAATGAACTGAAAGAGAAAGCAAGAAGGGCTTTCCATGCCATCAAAAAATCAATCCAAATAGAAATCCCAATTAGCATTTGGCTCAAAATTTTCAAATCAGTAATTGAACCAATTGCACTCTATGGCAGTGAGGTATGGGGACCGCTAACTCAACAAGAATTTGCAAAATGGGACAAACACCCAATTGAGATCCTACATGCAGAATTCTGTAAAAGTATCCTCCAGACTCAAAGGAAAACAGTAAACAATGCATGCAGGGCGGAACTAGGCCAATATCCATTAATAATCACTATCCAAAAAAGAGCCACCAAATTTTGGAATCACCTACAAATGAGCAATCCCCAATGCTATCCCTACGACGCCCTGAAATGCCAAGAGCTGACCATAAAGAAGAATACCCTCAGTCAACTAGTCCTGGGACTCAGTGAAGTAACTACTAACAATACTAACAATAACCAGCCCCAGGACAGTGACAGGGTAACACAAAGAATTCGACCCAACACAATCGTCGCTAAGCAAAAGGAAAAATATCTGACATATTGGGCAGAAACAACAAAAACCCAAAGCAAACTCAATTGCTACTTGGCCCTAAACAGACAATACAACATAGCTGATTACCTGACCATGGTAAAGGATAACAAACTGAGAAGAACCTTGACAAGGTACAGACTTAGCGAACATAGCCTAGCGATCGAAAAAGGCAGACACAGGCAGACCAGGCTGCCAAGAGAAGACAGGATATGCTCTCACTGCAGTCAGGGAGTAGTGGAGACAGAGATGCACTTCCTCACAGCCTGCGGAAAATATCAGGGCATCAGGGAGAATTTCTACCAAAAATTCTCACAAATATGCCCTGATTTCAGAAATCTGAATGACAACCAAAAACTCCCATTCCTACTGGGAGAGGAGAGAAGCTGTGTAACACTGGCGGCACACTATGTTACAGCTTGCCATGAACAGAGGGACAACCAGTAAACTAAGAAAAGAATATATATAAACAATGCGAATGTATATTTATACACTCAGGGATATACCTGTTTATACACTGTATGAATAGAACTGCGTTTATGTGCTAAACCATAAATGTATTTTGATGCTTTGGCAACATAAGATGTAACTTATCATGCCAATAAAGCGATTTGAATTGTGAATTGTGAATTGTCTCTGGGTGGAGGGAGTCTCTGGGTGGAGAGGGGTCTCTGGGTGGAGGGAGTCTCTGGGCGGAGGGGGGTCTCTGGGTGGAGGGTGTCTCTGGGTGGAGGGAGTCTCTGGGTGGAGGGGGGTCTCTGGGTGGAGGGGGTTCTCTGGGTGGAGGGAGTCTCTGGGTGGAGAGGGGTCTCTGGGTGGAGGGGGGTCTCTGGGTGGAGGGAGTCTCTGGGCGGAGGGGGGTCTCTGGGTGGAGGGTGTCTCTGGGTGGAGGGAGTCTCTGGGTGGAGGGGGGTCTCTGGGTGGAGGGGGGTCTCTGGGTGGAGGGAGTCTCTGGGTGGAGAGGGGTCTCTGGGTGGATGGAGTCTCTGGGTGGAGGGGGGTCTCTGGGTGGAGGGAGCCTCTGGGTGGAGGGGGGTCTCTGGGTGGAGGGGTGTCTCTGGGTGGAGAGGGGTCTCTGTGTGGAGGGGTGTCTCTGGGTGGAGGGGGGTCTCTGGGTGGAGAGGGGTCTCTGGGTGGAGAGAGGTCTCTGTGTGGAGGGAGTCTCTGGGTGGAGGGTGTCTCTGGGTGGAGGGTGTCTCTGGTTGGAGGGGGTTCTCTGGGTGGCGCCTGTCGTGTATGTACCTTTAAGAGAAGAACTGATTCTATACTGCAGTACCGACAGTGACCACCCCTGTACATAAAGCCATAGCAGGCTTCTGTACTTCAGTCTTGAATTACTCTCTGTTCAGTAAATACCTGTTTTATTGTTCTCCTGCAGTCTGAGTATTATTGATCCTCCGACACTACAGAGGGGGGTCTCTGGGTGGAGGGAGTCTCTGGGTGGAGGGAGTCTCTGGGTGGAGGGGGGTCTCTGGGTGGTGGGGTGTGTAGTGTATGTGCCTTTAAGAGCCCCATGTGTACTGTAATGCCGGTAATGGCCACTCGGGCTATATAAGCCTGTATATTGTGTTGTATCCATTAGTTCCCCTCCAGACTTTGTTTAGTAAACACCTATCAAACCAACTCCTGTCTTCAGTGTCTCTATCAACACACAGACACAACAGTGGCGACGAAGTGGAAACGGACTTACCTGCAATTCGGCAGCACCTCGGTGTCCAGAAGAATCAAGAAAGTGAAAGAAGCTGTGGTTTCACCAGCTGGCCAAGCTGGTGGCAGGTACTGTGCTAATCCTTCCTGAGCGTCAGGCTGGGGCTCCAGCGGCTGTTTCTACAGCTGGGCCAAGCAGCGAAAGCGGAGGCAAGCAGTAACAGACGGGGAGGGAGCACTCGGGAGACGGCCGGCGCTGCAAGCAGGTCGGCGTTCAGACCTAGAGAGAAAGTCCGGCGGGAACGAGTCTCCAACTGTAAATAAATAAATAAAAAAAGAACGGAAACCGCGGGAAACAGCGTTGTCATCAGCAGCAGCGGCGGGAAAGCGCGGGAAGCGCCATATCTTTTCTAAGATGCCTAAGTCTGGCAATATTGATGCTTTTGATAATGAGATAGAGGATTGGACCACATATGTGGAAAGGGTGGAGGTATATTGTACTGCAAATGGAATAGAAGATGAAAAAAAAGCTTCAGTACTGCTAAATCTAATGGGCGCAAAGACATATGGGCTGTTACGAAATTTAATCACTCCAGCCAAACCAAAGGACAAGAATTTTAAAGAAATTGTTGATACCCTACAGGAGCACTTAGACCCAACACCGCTGCTGATAGCGGAACAATTCAAATTCTTCAAGAGAAATCAACACAAGAATGAAAGTAACGCTGATTACCTCACCGAATTAAGAAAGCTATCAAAACACTGCCAATTCGGGGCAGGACTGGCAGATTATCTTCGAGACAAATTCGTCTGCAGTCTCTTAAGTGAAGGAACACAGAAAAGGCTGCTTTCTGAAAAGGATTTAACACTGGACAAGGCTTTCAGTATGGCTGTATCATATGAAGCAGCCACAAGAGGAGCTGCAGAGATACAACAAAAGACACAGGACTTCGGCACCCATGAAATGACACAGGGTTTCGAGAGATGTTATCACTGCGGCAGATCCACCCATGACCAGAGAGACTGCTGGTTCAAGGACAAAGCATGCAGGCAATGCGGAAAGATTGGACACATTGCACGGGTATGCCGATCTGGACAAAATAAATCCACAGACAGGAAAAAAAAAATCAATAAAGAAAAGTACAGAAAGGTACAAATGATGACGGACAGTAGCTCCAAAGACCAGAAGAGCGATAGCGACTCCGAAAACAAGAGACTAAGCTGTCTCAAATTACATAATGTACTTGCCGAAGAAGATTACCAGACCATTTGCGTTACCCTCACAATAGCAGTGTCCCCAGTTAAAATGGAGCTAGATACAGGATCAGCTCTGACCGTCATAAATCGACGGGATTACGAGCGGCTATTTCCGCATATACCTTTAAAAGACACATCCATTATCTTGAAAACATATGCGGGGCAGAAAGTATACCCCAAAGGAAAAATAAGGGTGCCTGTTGTATACAACGGCAAGGAAATACAAAAGTTGTATTTATACATTCTACAAGATGGTGGCCCACCGCTGTTGGGACGTGAATGGATCAGGAAAATACGTTTAGACTGGCACTCCATTCAGGCACTGACGGTGACCAGTAAGAAAAAAAACGATGATGACGTCATACCTGAATGATTAAAAGACATCTTGGCCAACGCCAAAGAAGTGTTTCAAGAGAAACTAGGAACCTTGAAAGGCATCACCGCCTCAACAAAAGTGGAAGATGCAGCAATTCCCAAGTTTTTTAAGGCAAGACCGGTGCCATACGCAATTCGTCCAGCAGTCGAGGCAGAGCTGGAGAATTTGGAAAAGGCAGGCGTATTATCCAAAATAGATTGGAGCGAGTGGGCAACACCCATCGTTCCAGTCATGAAGAAAGCATTGAATAATGAGAAATCTGAAGAACAGAGAAAAATTCGCATCTGTGGAGACTTCAAGGTGACTGTAAACCCGGTCCTTCACACGGTACAGTATCCTCTTCCAAGGATAGAAGATATTTTCGCCTCACTATCCGGAGGGAAACGTTTCACCAAAATTGACTTGGCACAGGCATATCTACAGATGGAGGTTGAAGAGGCCTCTAAAAAATATCTCACGATAAATACACACAAAGGTCTGTACCAGTACAATCGACTGGTTTTCGGAGTAGCATCCGCTCCAGCTATCTGGCAAAGAGCTATGGAGCAAGTCCTCCAAGGGATTCCGGGGACTCAATGCTACCTAGACGACGTCCTTGTAACAGGAGAAAACGACAATGATCACCTTGCCAATTTGGATCAGGTGCTCACTAGGCTGAGAGAACGGGGCCTACGAGCAAATCGCCCCAAGTGCGAATTTTTCCAAAATCAAATATCATATTAGAGTCATAGGCCTAGAAATTCGGTGGGGTTAGCGCCCAATTAGAGGCGTTAGAGGGTCTTGCGCCAGAATTATAGCTGGTAACGAAATTGCGTTGGGCCCTACCATCGGCGTTAGCCGGTAGCGCTGCGCCGGCACCGATGACATCATCGGTGTGCGCAGCGTCCCGGTTGCCGTGGTAACCCGGCCCCAAGCCCAAATTCAGTTGCGGCCGCCTCGCCCGTGGCAGCCGCAACCAACGATTGTTGAAAGGGATGTTACACACCTTTGCGCCGGCGCATAAAGGTGGAGCGGCAGCCGGCCGCTTTCCCAGCGGCCGCCTGCCCGCACCTCCCTCCCCGGACTCCTCCACCACCCCCCCGCGGCACTGATGTGTGTGGCCCGCGAGCCCGGCTCTTCCCCGAGGTGCCGGGCTCATTTGTCGGGTGAATCAACCGGCCAGCGGTCGGCTGCAGGCAGCTCCTCCTTAACAGAAGGAGGAGGCCTGCAGTACCCCAGCCTGCCGCACCGCCTCGGGTGCCGCAGCGGGGGATTAGCACCTGAAAACTGCACTGAACGCCCATAGTGAGGCGCAAAAACCCTCCATTAGCGCCCGCCGCCGTCTGGGCCCGGGGCAACCGAATTTTCGTCGGGCGCAGCGGCATTAACGCCGGCGCAAAATTTCGGGCGCTAAAGCCCTGGCGGACCCACAACCGAATTTCTAGGCCATAGACCTAGAAATTCAGTGGGTTGCACCAGCCGCTAACGCCATAAAAGGGCTATATTTCCGGCGCTAGACACTTAGCGCCTGAACGCAGTCCGATCTGCGCCGACGCCCAAATTCAGTTGACATTTAGTGCCGGCGCAAAGTGTTTGCGCCCGCTCAGGTGCGCGCGCAGCTTATGACGTCATATCGTCGCGCAACGCTGTTTGTGCGCCCCAAACCGGAAATTCAGTGGCGCCCGCCCAATGTGGGCGTGGCGCTGCTAAGAACTGTGAGGTGGAACGCAAAAGAGGCCCTGTGGGCCTCGGGGAGCGCAAATTAAAGGGCACTTACACTGACCTATAAAGCCCAGCCATTTTGCTGCAATGACTTTACTGCTTTGGATTTCTGGACAGAGACCAAGGGACAGAGGTTACAGATTTGGGACAACATAGGAGAGGTATTTTTGGCTTCTGGCCAGTGCTTTGACATTTGATTCATTGTGATTTATCTGTTCTCAACTTTATTATGGGGGCTGTATGGGGGGCCAACCCTCAGTTGCAGCATTATGTGCGAAGGGCTCACAGACGCTGTGAGAGAGGGCCAGCCATGCCTAGACGCAGAGGGGCCATCAGGCGTCGGCAACGTAGGCCTTACCCACTCAGGCAAAAGCGGCAGCAGGTGTCCTATCTCACCATGACTGCGGCGCATTGTGTTAAGAGGCTGCGCTTCAGAAGGGAGGTGGTTGCAGAGATCTGCCAGCTGCTTCACACAGATCTGCGTCCACAGCTGATGTGCAGGACGTCTCTCTCGGTGGAAGTGAAGGTCACGGTGGCTCTGAACTTTTATGCAAGCGGCTCCTTCCAAGCCGCTGCTGCGGACATAGCGAACATCTCCCAGTTCGCCGCGCATCGCTGCATCCGGCAGGTCACCGATGCACTTTACGCGAGGAGACACCAATTCATCTCCTTCCCCATGACCCGACAGAGGCAGGAGCAGCGTGCAGTCGGATTTGGCAGGATCGCGGGCTTCCCCATGGTGCAGGGCGCCATTGACTGCACGCATGTGGCTATGCGGGCACCTATCCACAATGCCGAGGATTACCGCAACCGGAAGGGCTACCATTCCCTAAATGTACAGCTGGTGTGTGACCACAGGCAGCGCATCCTAGCTGTCAATGCCCGCTTCCCAGGAAGCAGCCACGATGCATTTATCCTGCGCCAGACTACTGTGGCTGACATGTTCGAGGCACAGCCTCCACCAAGGGGATGGCTTATCGGGGACAAGGGCTACCCTTTGTGTACATGGCTCATGACCCCGCTCCGCGCGCCCAGGACCCCAGCGGAGGAGGCATACAACGAAAGCCATCAAGCCACAAGGAACATCATCGAGCAAACGATAGGCGTCCTCAAGCAACGGTTCCGCTGCCTGGATCGTTCCGGAGGATCTCTTCAGTATTCGCCGGATAGAGTCTCCCAGTTCGTCGTCATGTGCTGCATGCTGCACAACCTGGCTATCCGCAGGACTCAGGCACTGCCACCTGGCATTGCACCACCACCTCAGGAGGACGAGCAGGAGGAGGAGGAGGAGGAGGACCAGCCCAGGAGGGAGCGACAAGGGCCAAGGGCCGTCCGCCGGGGGCTTATTGATCGACACTTCTAGGCCCCCTGTCAGGGAATGGCCTGTGGCAATGAACGCACCTGAGGCAGCCGCTCCGCAAGCCCTCAGCCGGTTAACGCAACAACCACTTCAAACATGACACCTGGGCATGCTGAATAAATCAAAAGCTTTATTTCACAAACTCAGGGCCCTTCCCACATGAAACAGAAAAACAGACAAGACCCCCAAAAAACAGTCAAAAACATCTGTCACTCCCAAAACCTGGGGAGGACTAACAAAACTTGCCCATCCAAAAGGCCTTCAACAGCGGCCTTACAAAAATAAGCCCCCCCCCCACAACAGAGACACCCCCATGAAAACAAAAAATGCCTTGATCCTCGGCCTTAACAAAATAATGCCCCCCACAACACAAGCCCCCCAATATAAAAGAAACCGCTCTCACCACACTCTAATGGGTGTGCCGAGAGGGCGAGTCCTTAGACAGGCTTCTCCGGCCCCTGGCCGACCTGATGCTCCGCCTCAACCTGGGCCCTGCGGGTGTGGCGAGGCTGGGGGAAGGCTCATGAGGGCCACAAAGCGTGTCGGCAGATGCCCTTGGGGGTCGGCCTAGACGAGGCCTGGCCCGGGAGGGGCCGGCTGCTGACTGCTGCAGCTGTGGCTGGGCAGCATCAGTCTTAGCAGCAGCTCGTCGCACCTTGGCTGGGGGAGTGGCAGTGTCGGCAGCACCATTGGGGACAAGCTGGCTGATGGCAGGTGCGCGCTGCTCGCCAGAGACACTGGCACTCGGCCGGCCTGGCAGTGTAGCAAGCGCAGCAATCTGGGGGAGGCCAGACCGCTGTGCTGCAGCAGGGCGGCGGGTGCCATGGCGATGCCTCCGTGCCACAGCGAGTGTGGCAGAAGTGAGTGCCCGAACTGCCCTGGTATGTGCCCGCATCAGCTCTGCCAGTGTGTGGACGGCACCACTCATCTCGCGAGTCGCGTCCTGCGCTGCCGCCAGTTGCTGCACACCCGCGTCCTGCGCTGCCGCGAGTTGCTGCACACCTGAACCAGAGGGGAACCAATATCCTTGTGGGGAGGTTTGCTAGCACTGCTGGGGAGGGTTTAAACTAACTTGGCAGGGGGTTGGGGTACAGAGTGGAGCTATAGTAGGGGGTGATTTATGGCCAAGTACAGAGGGAAAAACAAGTCAGCTGGGAAGGCAGAGCAAATATGTGAAGGCAAAAGAGAATATGGCAGGGCTGGAAGGCATTTATTTTAATGCAAGGAGTCTTGCAAATAAGGTGGACGAACTGAAGTTGTTGTTGAACACATGGGAGTACGATATTGTTGCTATCACGGAGACATGGTTGAGGGAGGGTCAGGACTGGCAGCTCAATATTCCGGGGTATAGAATCTTCAGGCGAGACAGAGGGGGGTGTAATAGGGGAGGGGGTGTTGCAATATTAATTAAGGAGTCAATTACTGCTGTAAGGAGGGATGATACATTAGCGGGTTCCTCTAATGAGGCCATATGGGTAGAACTTAAAAACAAAAAGGGGGCAAGCACTTTGCTGGGAGTGTACTATAGGCCCCCAAACAGTCAGGGGGAGATAGAGGAACAGATATGTAGGCAAATCTCAGAAAAGTGCGAAAATAATAGGGTAATAATAGTGGGGGATTTCAACTTCCCCAATATAAATTGGGACAGTCAGAGTGTGAAAGGCTTAGAGGGTGCAGAATTCTTAAAGTGCATCCAGGAGAGCTTTTTGAGCCAACATGTAGAAAGTCCTACAAGAGAGGGGGCGGTACTGGACCTAATTCTGGGGAATGTAGCCGGGCAAGTGGTGGAAGTGTCAGTAGGGGAGCATTTTGGCGACAGTGACCATAATTCGGTGAGATTTAAGGTGGTCATGGAAAAAGACAAAGACGGCCCGGAAATAAGGGTTCTAAATTGGGGGAAGGCCGATTTTAATATGATAAGGCAGGATCTGGCCAAAGTGGACTGGGAGCAGCTGCTTATAGGAAAATCCACATCAAAACAATGGGAGACTTTCAGAAGGGAAATTGAGAGAGTACAACGCCAACATGTTCCTGTAAAGGTCAAGGGTGGGACCAACAAGCAAAGGGAACCTTGGATGACAAGGGATATACAAAAATGCATTAGAAATAAAAGGGGGGCTTTTGGCAGTTGCAAAAGACTAAAGACGGAGGAAGCCCTAGAGGAGTATAAAAAGTGCAGGGGCATACTTAAAAAAGAAATTAGGAGGGCGAGGAGGGGCCATGAAATAACACTGGCGAGCAAAATAAAGGAAAATCCTAAGATGTTTTATAAGTATATTAAGGGCAAGAGGATAACCAGGGAAAGGGTAGGGCCCATTAGGGACCAAAGTGGCAATCTGTGTGTAGAGCCAGAGGATGTAGGCGGGGTTTTAAATGAATTTTTTGCATCTGTGTTCACTATGGAGAAAGACGATGCAGACATAGAAGTCGGGCAAGGGGACTGTGACATACTTGAACATATTAGCATCGAGAGGGAGGAGGTGCTAGCGGTTTTAGCAGGCCAAAAAGTGGATAAATCCCCAGGCCCGGACGAGATGTATCCCAGGCTGCTGTGGGAGGCAAAGGAGGAGATTGCAGGGGCTCTGACACTAATTTTCAGAACCTCTCTGGCCACAGGGGATGTACCAGAGGACTGGAGAACAGCTAACGTAGTACCATTATTCAAGAAGGGTAGCAGGGATAAACCAGGGAATTACAGGCCAGTGAGTCTAACATCTGTGGTGGGGAAATTATTGGAAAAAATTCTGAGGGACAAAATTAATCTCCACTTGGAGAGGCAAGGATTAATCGGGGATAGTCAGCATGGCTTTGTCAAGGGTAAATCATGTCTGACAAATCTGATCGAATTTTTCGAGGGGGTGACTAGTGGGGTGGATGAGGGAAATGCTGTGGATGTGGTTTACATGGACTTCAGTAAAGCTTTTGACAAAGTCCCGCATAGGAGACTGGTCAAGAAGGTAAGAGCCCATGGGATCCAGGGTGCCTTGGCGCGTTGGATCCTAAACTGGCTGAGTGGCAGGAGGCAGAGGGTGATGGTTGAAGGTTGCTTTTGTGACTGGAAGCCTGTGTCCAGTGGGGTACCTCAGGGATCGGTGCTGGGTCCCTTGTTGTTCGTGATCTACATAAATGATTTGGATGAGAATGTAAAAGGTATGGTCAGTAAGTTCGCAGATGACACGAAAATTGGTGGGGTGGTAAATTGCGAGGAGGAAAGCCTCCGGCTACAGGACGATATAAACGGGTTGGTCAGATGGGCGGAAAAGTGGCAAATGGAATTTAACCCTGAAAAGTGCGAGGTGATGCATTTTGGACGGACAAATAAGGCAAGGGAATACACAATGAGTGGTAGGACCCTAGGAGGTACAGAGGGTCAGAGGGACCTTGGTGTACATGTACATAGATCCCTGAAGGCAGCGGAGCAGGTAGATAAGGTGGTTAAAAAGGCATATGGGATACTTGCCTTCATTAGCCGAGGCATAGAATATAAGAGCAGGGAGGTTATGATGGAGCTGTACAAAACGCTGGTGAGGCCACAGCTGGAGTACTGTGTGCAGTTCTGGTCGCCTCACTATAGGAAGGATGTGATTGCTTTGGAGAGGGTGCAGAGAAGATTCACCAGGATGTTACCTGGGATGGAGCGCCTCAGCTATGAAGAGAGGCTGGACAGGCTGGGGTTGTTTTCCTTGGAGCAGAGAAGGCTGAGGGGGGACCTGATTGAGGTGTACAAAATGATGAGGGCATAGATAGGGTAGATAAAGAGGAACTTTTCCCCTTAGTGGGGGGGTCAATAACAAGGGGGCATAGATTCAGGGTAAGGGGCAGGAGATTTAGAGGGGATTTGAGGAGGAACTTTTTCACCCAGAGGGTGGTTGGAATGTGGAACTCAATGCCTGAAAGGGTGGTAGAGGCAGGAACCCTCACAACATTCAAGAAGCATTTGGATGAGCACTTGAAATGCCATTGCATACAAGGCTATGGACCAAATGCTGGAAAATGGGATTAGACTGGACAGGGATGGATGGGCGGCGCAGACATGATGGGCCGAAGGGCCTCTTTCTGTGCTGTAAAACTCTATGACTCTATGACTGACCCCTGTCGTGCGCTGCGGGCAGTTGCTGGACACCCATGTCGTGCGCTGCCGTGAGTTGTTCGAACCCCCTGGCCTGTGATTCCCCGAAAGCCACCACACTCTGAGCCAGGGACTCAATGGCGTGAGGCATCTGTTCGACCACCCCCATGAACTCTTGGTGGCGCCGCTCAGACGCCGCCGACATCTCATCGAGGACGCGCACCTCCTGGGCGAGGACCGTGTCCGGACTGGAGGGTGGACTCTCCCTCCGGGGAGAAGGCCGCCGAGCTGGCCGACCCTTCCCGCGTGCGTCGACCCCACTTGGGCCAGGTTGTGCCCTCCCCTCCAACACCTCCCCCCTCTGGGCAGAAGGCCGGCGTGCTGCCGGACACTTCCCGCGTGCGTCCACCGTACTGGGACCAGCTTCGGCCCTCCCCTCCAACACCTCCCCCCTCTGGGGAGAAGGCTGGCGTGCTGCCGGACACTTCCCGCGTGCGTCCACCCTACTGGGACCAGCTTCGGCCCTCCCCTCCAACACCTCCCCCTGGCTCTCCTGCAGGCCAGACGTCTCCCCTCCATTGCCATCCCCTGGCGCGGAGGAGGGTTCCCCCGATGTGCCGCCTTCCTCCTGGTCCTCGACGTCCTCCTCCTCCAAGGGCCTGGCTCTCTGCGCTTCAGGGACCACCTCCTCCTCACCAGCTGAAAGCAGGAAGGCACAAGAGTAGCTTTAGAGTGAGGACAGGCCGTCAGCGAGGGAGGCCTGAGTGGTGCATTATGCGCATTTGTCGGTCAGTGGGAAAGGATGTAGATCTGAAGCGCGAGGGCAATGAGAGAGGTGCAACCGGTCATGTCCTTACCAGTGGGTACCAGTACAGGGTCCGCCTCGCCGATCGCGACAGGGCCAGTCACCCGGCCACGCATGAGTCGTGCCACGCTCTCCTCCAGATCAGTGAGCGCCTGGTACTCGGGACGGCCTCCACCAGTGACAGCCTGGCTCCTTACATTGCTCGCCAGCTTGGCCTGCAAGAGAAAGGACGGCCTCTAAGTACAGTGTGGTGCCCTGTCGCTGTGTGCACTGCCTCCCATGGTGGAATAGCTTGGCCAGTGTGGTGCCCTGTTGCTGGGTGCACTGCCTCCCATGGTCGAATAGCTTGGCCAGTGTGTTAAGTGCAGAAAGTGCTATTGATGATCATGCCAGTGCCATTGCTGCGGGAGGAGGGCTGCCCATTAGGCCTTTGAGGTCCCTTTGCCCATAATGTGAGGTGCACATGCAAGGATGAGGGGGACACTGGAAAGGGTACTCACCTTCACCATCCGAGTGAGGTCATTGAACTTCTTGCGGCATTGGTCCGCACTCCTGGGGACATCACAGGTGGGTGACACCCTGCGGGCGATTTTGCCCCAGGCTCTCCTGTACTGGCTCCTGGGAGCCTTCCTGCCACTGTCCGGGCACAGGATCTCTCTTCTCTTCTCCACACCATTAATGAGCACCCTCAGAGCATGCTCGGAGAAGCGCTGCGCTCGCTCACGGGCCCTCTCCATTGCTCCAGGCGCTATTTTGGCACACCAGTAATGCTGAGGCCTAGCTGCAGGGCTCCAGTATGCAGGGCGTGGCAGCAGTCAAAGTTGACCCTTCCCCCTTTAAGAGCTGGCCGGCGTCAGGGTGTCTGCTGTCAATCAAAACATGACCGCACCTGCGCTGCGCCCGGCTTCGGCGTTATTAGGCCGCATCGCCGGCTTAGCGCCGGAACACAGCATTTCAACGCCAGTTTCAGCGCTCGGCCAAACTTAGGGCCAACTCTACTGAATTTGGGCGATGTGGCCTACACTTTCCGGCGGCCGCTAACTTTAGCGAGCGCCCGACTTTAGCGCCCCAAAAGTGTCCAGACTGAATTTCTAGGCCATAGAGTTTTACAGCACAGAAAGAGGCCCTTCGGCCCATCGTGTCTGCGCCGCCCATCCATCCCTGTCCAGTCTAATCCCATTTTCCAGCATTTGGTCCATAGCCTTGTATGCAATGGCATTTCAAGTGCTCATCCAAATGCTTCTTGAATGTTGTGAGGGTTCCTGCCTCTACCACCCTTTTAGGCATTGAGTTCCACATTCCAACCACCCTCTGGGTGAAAAAGTTCCTCCTCAAATCCCCTCTAAATCTCCTGCCCCTTACCCTGAATCTATGCCCCCTTGTTATTGACCCCCCTACTAAGGGGAAAAGTTCCTCTTTGTCTACCCTATCTATGCCCCTCATCATTTTGTACACCTCAATCAGGTCCCCCCTCAGCCTTCTTTGCTCCAAGGAAAACAACCCCAGCCTGTTTAGTCTTTCTTCATAGCTGAGGCGCTCCATCCCAGATAACATCCTGGTGAATCTTCTCTGCACCCTCTCCAAGGCAACCACATCCTTCCTATAGTTAGGCGACCAGAACTGCACACAGTACTCCAGCTGTGGCCTCACCAGCGTTTTGTACAGCTCCATCATAACCTCCCTGCTCTTATATTCTATGCCTCGGCTAATGAAGGCAAGTATCCCATATGCCTTTTTAACCACCTTATCTACCTGCTCCGCTGCCTTCAGGGATCTATGTACATGTACACCAAGGTCCCTCTGACCCTCTGTACTTCCTAGGATCCTACCACTCATTGTGTATTCCCTTGCCTTATTTGTCCGTCCAAAATGCATCACCTCGCACTTTTCAGGGTTAAATTCCATTTGCCACTTTTCCGCCCATCTGACCAACCCGTTTATATCGTCCTGTAGCCTGAGGCTTTCCTCCTCGCAATTTACCACCCCACCAATTTTCGTGTCATCTGCGAACTTACTGATCATACCTTTCACATTCTCATCCAAATCATCTATGTAGATCACAAACCACAAGGGACCCAGCACCGATCCCTGAGGTACCCCACTGGACACAGGCTTCCAGTCACAAAAGCAACCTTCGACCATCACCCTCTGCCTCCTGCCACTCAGCCAGTTTAGGATCCAACACGCCAAGGCACCCTGGATCCCATGGGCTCTTACCTTCTTGACCAGTCTCCTATGCGGGACTTTGTCAAAAGCTTTACTGAAGTCCATGTAAACCACATCCACAGCATTTCCCTCATCCACCCCCCTAGTCACCCCCCCGAAAAATTCAATCAGATTTGTCAGACATGATTTACCCTTGACAAAGCCATGCTGACTATTCCCGATTAATCCTTGCCTCTCCAAGTGTAGACTAATTTTGTCCCTCAGAATTTTTTCCAATAATTTCCCTACCACAGATGTTAGGCTCACTGGCCTGTAATTCCCTGGTTTATCCCTGCTACCCTTCTTGTATAATGGTACTACATTAGCTGTTCTCCAGTCCTCTGGTACATCCCCTGTGGCCAGAGAGGTTCTGAAAATTTGTGTCAGAGCCCCTGCAATCTCCTCCTTTGCCTCCCACAGCAGCCTGGGATACATCTCATCCGGGCCTGGGGATTTATCCACTTTTTGGCCTGCTAAAACCGCTAGCACCTCCTCCCTCTCGATGCTAATATGTTCAAGTATGTCACAGTCCCCTTGCCCGATTTCTATGTCTGCATCGTCTTTCTCCATAGTGAACACAGATGCAAAAAATTCATTTAAAACCCCGCCTACATCATCTAGCTCTACACACAGATTGCCACTTTGGTCCCTAATGGGCCCTACCCTTTCCCTGGTTATCCTCTTGCCCTTAATATACTTATAAAACATCTTAGGATTTTCCTTTATTTTGCTCGCCAGTGTTATTTCATGGCCCCTCCTCGCCCTCCTAATTTCTTTTTTAAGTATGCCCCTGCACTTTTTATACTCCTCCGGGGCTTCTTCTGTCTTTAGTCTTTTGTAACTGCCAAAAGCCCCCCTTTTATTTCTAATGCATTTTTGTATATCCCTTGTCATCCAAGGTTCCCTTTGCTTGTTGGTCCCACCCTTGACCTTTACAGGAACATGTTGGCGTTGTACTCTCTCTATTTCCCTTCTGAAAGTCTCCCACTGTTTTGATGTGGATTTTCCTATAAGTAGCTGCTCCCAGTCCACTTTGGCCAGATCCTGCCTTATCATATTAAAATCGGCCTTCCCCCAATTTAGAACCCTTATTTCCGGGCCGTCTTTGTCTTTTTCCATGACCACCTTAAATCTCACCGAATTATGGTCACTGTCGCCAAAATGCTCTCCTACTGATACTTCCACCACTTGCCCGGCTACATTCCCCAGAATTAGGTCCAGTACCGCCCCCTCTCTTGTAGGACTTTCTACATGTTGGCTCAAAAAGCTCTCCTGGATGCACTTTAAGAATTCTGCACCCTCTAAGCCTTTCACACTCTGACTATCCCAATTTATATTGGGGAAGTTGAAATCCCCCACTATTATTACCCTATTATTTTTGCACTTCTCTGAGATTTGCCTACATATCTGTTCCTCTATCTCCCCCTGACTGTTTGGGGGCCTATAGTACACTCCCAGCAAAGTGCTTGCCCCCTTTTTGTTTTTAAGTTCTACCCATATGGCCTCATTAGAGGAACCCGCTAATATATCGTCCCTCCTTACAGCAGTAATTGACTCTTTAATTAATATTGCAACACCCCCTCCCCTTTTACACCCCCCTCTGTCTCGCCTGAAGATTCTATACCCCGGAATATTGAGCTGCCAGTCCTGACCCTCCCTCAACCATGTCTCCGTGATAGCAACAATATCGTACTCCCATGTGTTCAACAACAACTTCAGTTCATCCACCTTATTTGTAAGACTCCTTGCATTAAAATATATGCCTTCCAGCCCTGCCATATTCCCTTTTGCCTTCACATATTTGCTCTGCCTTCCCAGCTGACTTGTTTTTTCCTCTGTATTTGGCTGTAAATCACCCCCTACTATAGCTCCACTCTGTATCCCATCCCCCTGCCAAGTTAGTTTAAACCCCCCCCAGCAGTGCTAGCAAACCTCCCCGCAAGGATATTGGTTCCCCTCTGGTTCAGGTGTAAACCGTCCGACTTGTACAAGTCCCACCTTTCCCAGAAGCAGACCCAGTGATCCAGGAAACTAAAGCCCTCCCCCCTGCACCATCCCTTTAGCCACGCATTCATCTGTTCTATCTTCCTATTCCTATACCCACTAGCACGTGGCACCGGGAGTAATCCAGAGATTACAACCTTTGAGGTCCTGCTCTTTAATCCTTCACCTAGCTCCCTAAATTCTTGCTGCAGGACCTCATCCTTCTTTTTACCTATGTCGTTAGTACCAATGTGGACCACGACCTCTGGCTGTTCACCCTCCCCCTCCAGAATGCCCTGCAGCCGCTCAGTGATATCCTTGACCCTGGCACCAGGGAGGCAACAAACCATCCTGGATTCACGTCTACGGCCACAGAAACACCTATCTGTTCCCCTTACTATAGAATCCCCTACCACTATTGCTCTCCCACTCTTTTTCCCCCCTTCCTGGGCAGCAGGAGCACCCCCAGTGCCAGGAAGTTGGCTGCTGCTGCCTTCCCCTGGTGAGTCATCCCCCTCAACAGTATCCAAAGCGGTATACTTGTTTGAGAGGGGAATGGTCACAGGGGTCTCCTGCACTACCTGCCTGCTTCTATTGCCCCGCCAGGTGGTCACCCATTTCCTATCTTCCTGTGCAGCCCTTCCCTGCGGTGTGACCAACTCACTAAACGTGCTATCCACGACCCTCTCAGCATCGTGAATGCTCCACAACCCATCCACCCGCATCTCCAGCGCCTCAATGCGGTCTGCTAGTAGCTGCAGATGGATGCATTTCCTGCACACGTGGTCATCAGGGGCAGTGTCCCTGAATTCCCACATGGAGCAAGAGGAGCACATCACGGGGCTGGGCTCTCCTGGCATGACTTATATAATTGTCACATTGCCACATAATTAATAAGGAAGGGTTGCATAAGTCACCTGAAAAAATTGAAGCGGTCATAAAAGCCCCAGCACCTGAAAATGTTTCACAATTAAGGTCGTTCCTGGGATTAATAAATTACTATCATAAATTTTTACCGAACTTATCAACTCTTCTACACCCTCTTAATGAACTGCTACAAACAGGAGTAATTTGGAAATGGAGCGAAGACTGTAAACACGCCTTCCATAAATGCAAAGACTTAATCACGTCCAAGAAGTTTTGGCTCATTATAACCCATCACTGCCAATCAGACTAGCGTGCGATGCATCCCCTTACGGCATAGGAGCAGTATTATCGCATAAATTCCCTGATGGCTTGGAACGGCCGATAGCTTTTGCGTCGCGCTCGTTGAACTCAGCTGAGCGTAACTATGCCCAAATCGACAGGGAAGCACTCAGCCTGGTATGGGGAGTGAAAAAATTCAACCATTACCTACACGGACAAAAATTTACCTTGTTGACTGACCATCAACCCCTCATCTCCATATTCAACCCTAAAAAGGGTGTTCCCATTATGACAGCGCAAAGGCTACAGAGGTGGTCCCTTTTTCTAGGGGCACACCAATACAACATAGAATACAAAGGATCAAAACAGCATGGGAATGCTGACGGTTTATCGCGCCTACCGTTGCCAACGGTAGAAGAGGCACCTACAGTAGACCCAGTGGAGATGTTCCACTCAACCATAGTGGAATGTCTACCAGTAACAAATTCTGCCATTGAAAAGGAAACGAGAAATGACCCGACTCTCTCATGAGTCTACGACTTAACGGTGAAGGGATGGCCAGCACATGGCGAACCACTGTTGCCAGCATTCTCGCAAAGAAGAGAACAGCTGTCAGTATGCCGAGGAACCTTGATGTGTGGATCCAGAGTGGTGATTCCACCCAAACTCCAGGATAAAGTGCTAAAGGAGCTTCATGAGGGGCATCTGGGTGGAGTGAAAATGAAGAACCTAGCCAGAGCGTTTGTATGGTGGCCAGGTATCGATGGAGACATAGAAGAAATGACCAAGAGCTGCCTAGGATGCCAAAAGGTCCAAAACGCTCCACCCCAAGCCCCTCTACATCCATGGGAGTGGCCCTCATCTCCCTGGCAAAGGGTACACATCGACTTTGCTGGTCCATTTATGGACTCAATGTTCTTAATCACGGTTGATGCACACTCCAAGTGGCCGGAGGTAATAAAGGTGTCCTCCACCACCACGGAAAAAACCATCACAGTATTAAGGACCATATTTGCCAGGAATGGGCTGCCGGAACAGATCTGTTCTGATAATGGACCGCAATTTGTGTCCGAAGAATTCAGGAAGTTCTTAAAAAACAATGGGGTTAAGCACTACACGTCCGCCCCATACCATCCCGCCACCAATGGATTGGCTGAAAAGTTTGTCCAGACCTTCAAGAAGGCCATAAAGGCCATGGGTAATGAAGACATAAAACTTCAGCACAAGGTGGATAACTTCTTGTTCGCATACAGGAATGCAACACATATGGTTACAAACCAAACTCCCGCCATGATGTTCTTCAATAGAAGCCTAAGATGCCGGCTGGATTTGATCAAGCCCAACATCAGAAGGGACGTGGAGAACCGGCAATTTCAAGGCATGAATGAAAGGCCAACTAGAACCTTCCAGATAGGTCAACAAGTTTTGGCCCGGGACTACCGTACCGAGAAATGGCAGCCTGGAACTATCTGCACACGACTAGGACCGTTGATGCATACCGTGGACATCGGAGAAAGCATAATAAGGCGCCATGCTGACCAAATCATAGAGTCATCCGAAAAGGGACAACCTACACCACAACTCTATACGCCTAACGATGAAGTAGAGATACCCATATCTACCTCCGATCCGGTGATACTGGAACCCGATGAACCTGACACTGGCATTCAAGCCAAATCAGCCTTGCCAAAAGAACCTACTACACCACCAGAAACTACTACACCCCCGAGGCGTTATCCGGACCGAGTCAGGAAGCCTCCAGAGAGACTGACTTATAATTAATTAACAGCAGCAATCTGTATATTTTTTTCTTATAACATGTAATTAATAATTACTTAAAATATTATGTACTGGTTAGCTAAAAGGGGAGGAATTGTACTTTATGTGCCTTTAAGAGCCCCATGTGTACTGTAATGCCGGTAATGGCCACTCGGGCTATATAAGCCTGTATATTGTGTTGTATCAGTTAGTTACCCTCCAGACTTTGTTTAGTAAACACCTATCAAACCAACTCCTGTCTTCAGTGTCTCTATCAACACACAGACACAACAGGGTGTCTCTGGGTGGTGGGTCTCAGGGTGGAGGGGGTCTCTGGGTGGAGGGAGTCTCTGGGTGGGGGGGTCTCTGGGTGGAGGGGAGTCTCTGGGTGGAGGGGAGTCTCTGGGTGGAGGGGAGTCTCTGGGTGGAGGGGAGTCTCTGGGTGGAGGGAGTCTCTGGGTGGAGGGGAGTCTCTGGGTGGAGGGGAGTCTCTGGGTGGAGGGGAGTCTCTGGGTGGTGGGGGGTCTCTGGGTGGAGGGGAGTCTCTGGGTGGAGGGGAGTCTCTGGGTGGTGGGGGGTTTCTGGGTGGAGGGGGGTCTCTGGGTGGAGGGAGTCTCTGGGTGGAGGGGGTCTCTGGGTGGAGGGGGGCCTCTGGGTGGAGGGAGTCTCTGGGTGGAGGGGGGCCTCTGGGTGGAGGGGAGTCTCTGGGTGGAGAGGGGTCTCTGGGTGGAGGGGGGCCTCTGGGTGGAGGGGAGTCTCTGGGTGGAGGGGGGCCTCTGGGTGGAGGGGGGCCTCTGGGTGGAGGGAGTCTCTGGGTGGAGGGTGTCTCTGGGTGGAGGGTGTCTCTGGGTGGAGGGGGTCTCTGGGTGGAGGGGGGTCTCTGGGTGGAGAGGGGTCTCTGGGTGGAGGGGAGCCTCTGGGTGGAGGGGAGTCTCTGGGTGGAGGGAGTCTCTGGGTGGAGGGAGTCTCTGGGTGGAGGGGGGTCTCTGGGTGGAGGGGGGTCTCTGGGTGGAAGGAGTCTCTGGGTGGAGGGGGGTCTCTGGGTGGAGGGAGTCTCTGGGTGGAGGGGGTTCTCTGGGTGGAGGGGGGTCTCTGGGTGGAGGGAGTCTCTGGGTGGAGGGGGGTCTCTGGGTGGAGGGGGGTCTCTGGGTGGAGGGAGTCAATTCAATTCAATTCAATTCAAATCGCTTTATTGGCATGACAAGGTATATCTTATGTTGCCAAAGCATCTAAAAACATTCATGGTTGTACACAAAAATACAGATCTATCCATACAGTGTATAAACAGATATATCCCTGAGTGTATAAATATACATTCATATAATTTGTATGTACACTTTTCTTATATTTAGTGGTTGTCCCTCTGTTTATGGCAAGCTGTAACATAGTGTGCCGCTAAGGTTACACAGTTTCTCTCTTCCCCTAGTAGGTATGGGAGTTTTTGGTCGTCATTCAAATTTCTGAATTCCGGGCATATTTTTGTGAATTTTGGGTAGAAATTCTCCCTTATGCCCTGATATTTTCTACAAGCTGTGAGGAAGTGCATCTCTGTCTCCACCACTCCCTGACTGCAGTGAGAGCATATCCTGTCCTCTCTTGGTAGCCGGGTCTGCCTGTGTCTACCTTTTTCGATGGCCAGGCTATGTTCACTAAGTCTGTACATTGTCAAGGTTTTTTTCAGTTTTCTATTCTTTACCATGGTCAGGTAATCAGCCATGTTGTATTGTCTGTTTAGGGCCAAGTAGCAATTGAGTTTGTTTTGGGTTTTTGTTGTTTCTGCCCAATATGACAGGTATTTTTCCTTTTGCTTAGTGACAATTGTGTTGGGTCAAATTCTCTGTGCTACGATGTCACTGTCCTGGGGCTGGTTATTGTTAGTAGTGTTAGTGGTTGCTTCACTGAGTCCCAGGACTAGTTGACTGAGGGTATTCTTCTTTATGGTCCTCTCTTGGCATTTCAGGGCTTCGTAATTGTTAAGTCTGTGTGTTCCAGTTGTATTAAGATTAATTACTGACACAGACTACAAGAATAAAGTTCAACAGGTCTTTACTGGTTGGCGGTCAGGACTATACTAAATACAATATCACTACACAGTACTTATATACCGGTGGTCACCACCGGTATTATGTATACAGCAGCCAGAGAAAGTAGTACATCTCTTAAGGTGGAACAGGTTTAAGTTCTCTTAAGGTGGAACAGGTTACATACACCACAACCCTCCCTTTTTTGCTTAACAGTCATATCCCCATTTAACATAACATAATAACATATACATATATAACTTCAGGTATAAACAGTTCAAAGTTTCGGTCTCTCAGGAGGCCTTCTGATTCGGTTTGGATAACGCCTTTCAGTGGTCTCTGATTCTTGTTGCTGAGGTGACTCTTCTTGTTGGTTTCCTATGTATTGGACGTCATCATCAGGTACAGTCCCTGCCGAGGTAGATGCTTCAGGTTCATTAACGTCTTCCACAGTTGTCTCTGTCGCAACCATGGGTTCGACCCTTGCTCTTGATTCTACCAGTTGATCCGCATGACGCCTTATCACATTGTTACCAATATCTACTGTGTACATCAGAGGTCCTTGTCTGGCCCGAATTGTTCCGGACTGCCATTTTTCGTTTCCATAGCCCCTTGCCAACACTGGTTGTCCTACGTCGAAACTTCGAGTGGACTTGTTATTAATATGCCGGAACTGTTTGTTTTCCACTTCCCTCCGCACATTTGGTTTTAACAAGTCCAACCTGGACCGCAACCTCCTGTTATAAAACATCATGGCAGGACTTTGGTTAGTCACTGCATGAGCGGCGTTTCGATATGCCATTAGGAAATTGTCCACCTTGTGTTGTAACGGAATCTGATCATCGTTCATGGCCTTTATTGCCTTTTTGAATGTTTGGACAAATCTCTCGGCCAACCCGTTTGTCGCCGGATGATATGGGGCAGAGGTATAATGTTTCACCCCATTCTTCTTTAAGAATTTTTGGAATTCTTCCGACACGAGCTGTGGTCCGTTGTCCGAACATATCTGTTCTGGCAATCCGTTCCTTGCGAATATTGTTCTTAACACCGCAATTGTCTTTTCTGAAGTAGTGGTATTCATCTTGATCACTTCTGGCCATTTGGAATGTGCGTCCACCGCAATTAGGAACATGGAGTCCATGAATGGACCAGCAAAGTCAATATGTACGCGTTGCCATGGGGCTGAAGGCCATTCCCATGGGTGTAGCGGTGCGATCGGAGGTGCATTTTGCACTTTTTGGCACCCAGCGCAGCTTTTTGTCAACTCCTCTATCTGTTGGTCAATGCCCGGCCACCATACATAAGCCCTAGCAAGACTTTTCATCTTAACTCCCCCCAGATGACCTTCATGCAGTTCCTTTAGAACTCTTTCCCGTAACTTGGGAGGAATAATCACTCTTGTCCCGTACATCAAAGTACCATGGCAGACGGACAGCTGGTCTCGCCTTGCCGAGAATGCCGGTAACAGAGGATCACCATGTGTTGGCCATCCCTTCACTGTCACCTCGTAAACTCGGGACAGTGTCGGGTCGTTCCTGGTTACTCTTTCAATACTTGCATTGGTGACTGGTAAACACTCGATGATGGTCAAATGAAATAACTCAACAGGGTCAACTTTCGTCGTCTCTTCTGCTTCAGGTAGTGGCAGGCGCGACAGCCCATCAGCATTGCCATGCTGCTTTGTACCTTTGAATTCTATTTGATATTGATGTGCCCCTAGGAAAAGGGACCATCTCTGGAGTCGCTGTGCTGTCATCACCGAAACACCCTTCTTAGGGTTAAAAATGGATACCAACGGCTGATGGTCTGTCAGAAGTGTGAATTTTTTGGCCCTGCAGGTAATGCTTAAACTTCTTCACTCCCCATACAAGGCTGAGAGCCTCCCTATCGATCTGCGCATAGTTGCGCTCAGCGGAGGTCAATGATCTGGATGCAAACGCGACTGGCCTTTCCGTGCCATTTGGCAACTTGTGTGAGAGTACTGCCCCAATACCATATGGAGAAGCATCACAAGCCAACCGAATAGGCAGTGTCGGGTTGAAGTGAGCCAACACTTCCTCTGAGGTGATCAATTCTTTGCTTTTGCGAAATGCCTTCTTACAGTTTTCGCTCCATTCCCATGGTACCCCCTTCTGTAAAAGAGCGTTCAGTGGGTGCAGTACCGTGGATAGATTCGGTAGAAACTTATGGTAATAGTTAATCAATCCCAGAAACGACCTCAACTGAGAGACATTATCCGGAGCGGGAGCCTTTACAACTGCCTCTATCTTGTCAGGAGACTTATGAAGCCCCTCCCGGTCAATGACATGACCACAGTACGAGATCCGCTTCTGAAAGAACTCACATTTCTGCCGATTGACTCTAAGTCCATACTCTTTCAGTCTGTTGAGCACCAGTTCCAAGTTTGCGAGGTGTTCTTCATCACCATCACCTGTAATCAGAATATCGTCCAGGTAACATTGTGTGCCTGGAATTCCCTGTAATACCTGCTCCATGGCCCTCTGCCAAATTGCCGGAGCCGATGCCACTCCAAAAACCAGCCTATTATACCGGTACAAACCTCTATGCGTGTTGATCGTGAGGTACTGGCGTGACTCTTCTTCAACCTCCATCTGCAAGTACGCCTGCGCCAGGTCTATCTTGGTGAAGTGTTTCCCGCCAGACAACGAAGCAAAAATATCCTCAATCCGCGGAAGCGGATACTGCACCGTGTGAAGCACCGGATTAACGGTGATCTTGAAATCTCCACAGATGCGAACCTTCCCTGGTTCTCCTGGCTTGTTGCTCGAAGGACGTTTCATAACGGGAACAATGGGCGTAGCCCACTCACTCCAATCTACCTTAGACAGTACACCTGAACGTTCTAGCGCTTCCAGTTCCGCTTCTACAGTAGGTCGTATTGCATAGGGTACCGGTCTGGCTTTGAAAAATTTTGGTTGTGCATGTTCATCAATCTTGATGTTTGCCGTAATTCCTTTCAGTGTTCCCAGTCCTTGCTGGAACACCTCTTTAGCATCATCCAATATTTTGGACAATCGTTTAGGTTTGACATCTGTTTCCCCGGAATCTACCGTTAGTGCTTTTAAGGAGTGCCAGTCCATATTCATTTTCCTAATCCAGTCCCGTCCCAGTAGTGGTGGACCTCCTTCAGGTAGCACATATAAGTCCATTACTTGGCTTTCTTCACCCTTGTGGACCACTTTTACCTCTATCTTTCTGATGGGGTACACTCTTTGCCCCGTGTATGTTTTCAATATAATCTCCGTATCCTGTAGGGGAATATGTTGGAATAACCTTTTGTAATCTTTCTTATTCATGACCGTCAATGCCGATCCAGTGTCCAATTCCATCTTTACTTGGACTCCTGCTATCTGGAGAGTGACCCAAATTGTCTGGAGATCTGCATCCTTACCAACGTTGTGTACTCTTAAGCTACCCAGTTCATTACTGCTGGCGTCTGAATCTGACTTCTGTTCGTTCGAACTGGTCTTTGTCACCTTGTGCACCTTTATGTATTTTCCTTGCGGTGACTTTTTGTTGCTGGTCTTCTTTCCTGACCGGCATACTTTAGCTATGTGGCCAAGCCTGCCACACGTTCTGCATTCTTGGTTTTTAAACCAACACTGGTTCTGATCGTGTGTTGTCTTTCCACAACGATAACATTTTACAGTACTCAAACCCAATTTATTTGTACTGAGTTCCGGTGACCGTAGCTGCATTACTGCCGTGCCTCTCGCTGCGGCTTCGTGTGCTGCTGCCATAGTGACCGCTTTCTCAAGCGTCAGCTCATTCTCCTCGAGCAGTCGCTTTTGTGTATCTTCTGTTAATAATCCACACACAAATTTATCTCTTAGCGCTTCTGTTAGTCCCGTTCGAAACTGACAGTACTTTGCTAGCTTACGCAATTCCATTAAATATTCAGCATTGCTTTCATCCTTCAGCTGCCTTCTGCTGTAAAATTTAAATCGTTCCGCTAGCATCAGCGGCATGGGGTTTAGATGATTTTTCAGGACAGTAACAATCTCCTCGAACATCTTATCTGCCGGTTCATCTGGTGATAAAAGGTGTTTCAATTGCCCGTATGTCTTCGCACCCATTAAGTTTAATAAAGTTAGTGCTTTCTCTGCATCTGGGATTTTATTTGCTTTACAATAATTTTGTATGCGTTCTACATACATGGCC
Organism: Somniosus microcephalus; assembly: GCF_052327205.1. Taxonomy (NCBI): domain Eukaryota; kingdom Metazoa; phylum Chordata; class Chondrichthyes; order Squaliformes; family Somniosidae; genus Somniosus; species Somniosus microcephalus. The sequence goes on along the minus strand of NC_140989.1, from coordinate 380,051,688 downwards.
CAATCTTCGATGTCGCTATCAAAGGTATTAATGTTCCCATGTTTAGGCATCGTTGCAATTTATTTTATCCCAAGATGGCGGCTTCCCGCTCTTGTCTTCGTCCTCCGCCTACAAAATGGCGGTTTTCCCGCGCTTGGCGGTCTTCACCCACTGGCTGCAATGGCGTTTGGCGTGCCGCTGCTGCTCCCCTTTCCCAGCAGTTAGTAACTCCCCCGACGCTGTCTTCGCTTCACCGCGGCTCCCTCGGGCATTCGCGCTTCCCCGATGTCGCGCCTCGCAGCCCTTCTTGCAGCCCGGTTATTAGCACCGGCTGCGTTTGCCTTCACCGCAGCTCTCGCGCCTTCAGTCGCCCCAGACGCTGCGCCTTTTTGGCCCGAAAGCGGCCCGGCCCTTATCACCAGCCGCGATCGATGTCCCCGCGCTGCGCCTTTTGGCCCGAATGCGGCCCGGCCCTTATCTCCGGTCGCGATCGATCTCACCGCCCTTATTCCTCCGTCTTCCTCCCCCCCGTCTGTACAGCCAACGCGGCCGACTTTCTGCTCGCGTCGCTGACCGGCTTACCCACCACCGAGGTAGAAAGAAGATAGCTGACTGCCGCTGATGGAGGCTTCGAGTTCAGGATGTCTTCTGCACTCCGGGTTCTCGATGCCTGCCGCGCGACGTGTCTTCCAGCAGGGTGATGAGGGTGGATGCCTCTCTTCGACGCCCGTTCTGTGGACGAAGCCGCCGTGGATATAAACTGCCGCAGGGTAAGAATCAGACTCGTCGCCACTGTTAAGTCTGTGTGTTCCAATTGTATTAAGATTAATTACTGACACAGACTACAAGAATAAAGTTCAACAGGTCTTTACTGGTTGGAGGTCAGGACTATACTAAATACAATATCACTACACAGTACTTATATACCAGTGGTCACCACCGGTATTACGTATACAGCAGCCAGAGAAAGTAGTACATCTCTTAAGGTGGAACAGGTTACATACACCACAGTAATGATAGCAGTGGGGGTTCCTCATTTTTAGGTGTTTCCAAAATTTGGTGGCTCTATTTTGGATAGTAATTATTAATGGATATTGGCCTAGTTCTGCCCTGCATGCATTGTTTACGGTTTTCCTTTGAGTCCGGAGGATACCTTTACAGAATTCTGCATGTAGGATCTCAATTGGGTGTTTGTCCCATTTTGCAAATTCTTGTTGTGTTAGCGGCCCCCACACCTCACTGCCATAGAGTGCAATTGGTTCAATTACTGATTTAAAAATTTTGAGCCAAATGCTAATTGGGATTTCTATTTGGATTGATTTTTTAATGGCGTAGAAAGCCCTTCTAGCTTTCTTTTTCAGTTCATTCACAGCCGAATGAAAATTTCCCGTAGAGCTGATTTTTAAGCCCAAGTATGTGTAGTTAGTGGTTTGTTCAATTTTAGTTGTTCCTAGTGTGAAATTTATTCTGGGTCCCTGATGTCTGGATCTTTGCTGGAACACAAGGACTTTGTTTTTTTGGGGGTTTATTGTCAGGGCCCAGGTCTGACAGAATTACTCCAGCAGATCCAGGTTCTGCTGTAGACCCTCTTTAGTTGGTGACAGCAGAACCAGGTCGTCTGCATAGAGGAGGAATTTAACCTTGGATTCATATAGGGTGAGGCCGGGTGCTGTAGATTGTTCAAGTAGTTTCGCCAATTCATTTATGTAAATATTAAAGAGTGTCGGTGAGATTGGCGAGCCCTGCGTCACCCCCCGCCCCTGTGGGAAGTATTTTGTTTGTTTGTCTCCAATTTTAACTGCACATTTATTGTTTGTATACATTGATTTAATTACTGGGTGGAGTCTCTGGGTGGAGGGGGGTCTCTGGGTGGCGGGGGTCTCTGGGTGACCCTCCATCTGTCACCGGGCTCAGCGTGTTGGAGGACCGGGAACTGGCTGGAGGACCTCAGACAGCGGTCGCTGCCGCTCTTGTCCTCGGAGGACCGGCTGCTCTTTGTTGTCGGAGGACCGACCGCTCTTTGTCCTCGGAGGACCGGCCGCTCTTTGTCCTCGGAGGACCGGCCGTGAATCATGGCGGAAAATAGAGCGGAGGAGAAAGAACCGGAGGCCGAGAGCGACTGGGAGCAGAGAGTGCGGGTAAACACTGGGAGAGACCGGGGATCCGGGCCTGGGAGAGAGAGAGAGAGAGAGAGAGAGAGAGACACAGAGACACAGACAGAGTGGGGGAGAGAGAGAGAGACAGAGACACACACAGAGGGGGGGAGAGAGAGACAGAGGGAGGGGGAGAGGGAGACCGGGGGAGGGGGAGACCGGGGGAGGGGAGGGGAGACGGGGAGGGGGAGGGAGAGAGAGGGGAGGGAGAGAAGGGAGGGGGAGAGAGAGAGAGACGGGGAGAGAGAGGGGCGGGGGAGAGAGGGGGCGAGAGAGAGGGGAGAGAGAGAGGGGAGGGAGGGGGAGAGAGAGAGGAGGGAGGGAGGGGGGGAGAGAGAGAGGAGGGAGGGAGGAGGGGAGAGAGAGAGGGGAGGGAGGGGGAGAGAGAGAGGGGAGGGAGGGGGAGAGAGAGAGGAGGGAGGGAGGGGGAGAGAGAGAGGGGGGGAGAGAGAGAGGGGAGGGAGGGGGAGAGAGAGAGGGGAGGGAGGGGGAGAGAGAGAGGAGGGAGGGAGGGGGAGAGAGAGAGGGGAGGGAGGGGGGGAGAGAGAGAGGGGAGGGAGGGGGAGAGAGAGAGGGGAGGGAGGGGGAGAGAGAGAGGAGGGAGGGAGGGGGAGAGAGAGAGGAGGGAGGGAGGGAGAGAGAGGGGAGGGAGGGAGGGGGAGAGAGAGAGGGGAGGGAGGGAGGGAGGGGGAGAGAGAGAGGGGAGGGAGGGAGGGAGGGGGAGAGAGAGAGGGGAGGGAGAGAGAGGGGAGGGAGGGAGGGGGGAGAGAGAGGAGGGAGGGGGGAGAGAGAGGGGCGGGGGAGAGAGGGGGGAGGGAGAGAGAGGGGCGGGAGAGAGAGGGGAGGGGAGAGAGAGGGGGAGGGGAGAGAGAGGGGGAGGGAGAGAGGGGAGAGGGGGAGAGAGAGAGACGGGGAGGGGAGGGAGAGAGGGGAGAGGGGGAGAGAGAGAGAGAGAGGGGAGGGGGAGAGAGGGGAGGGGGAGAGAGAGAGGGGAGGGAGAGGGAGAGAGACGGGGAGGGGGAGAGAGAGGGGGAGAGAGAGAGAGAGAGGGAGACGGGGAGAGGGGGAGGGAGACGGGGAGGGGGAGGGAGACGGGGAGGGGGAGAGAGACGGGGAGGGGGAGGGAGAGGGAGAGAGAGACGGGGAGGGGGAGGGAGAGGGAGAGAGAGACGGGGAGAGGGAGAGAGAGACGGGGAGGGGGAGGGAGAGGGAGCAATGTATACAAACAACAAATGTGCAGTTAAAATTGGAGACAAACAAACAAAATACTTCCCACAGGGGCGGGGGGTGACGCAGGGCTCGCCAATCTCACCGACACTCTTTAATATTTACATAAATGGATTGGCAAAACTACTTGAACAATCTACAGCACCCGGCCTCACCCTATATGAATCCAAGGTTAAATTCCTCCTCTATGCAGACGACCTGGTTCTGCTGTCACCTACTAAAGAGGGGCTACAGCAAAACCTGGACCTGCTGGAGTCGTACTGCCAGACTTGGGCCCTGACAATAAATCCCCAAAAAACCAAAGTCCTTGTGTTCCAGCAAAGATCCAAACATCAGGGACCCAAAATAAATTTCACAGTAGGAACAACCAAAATTGAACAAACCACTAACTACACATACTTGGGCTTAAAAACCAGTTCTACGGGAAACTTCAAACTGGCTGTGAATGAACTGAAAGAGAAAGCAAGAAGGGCTTTCTATGCCATCAAAAAATCAATCCAAATAGAAATCCCAATTAGCATTTGGCTCAAAAATTTCAAATCAGTAATTGAACCAATTGCACTCTATGGCAGTGAGGTATGGGGACCGCTAACTCAACAAGAATTTGCAAAATGGGACAAACACCCAATTGAGATCCTACATGCAGAATTCTGTAAAAGTATCCTCCGGACTCAAAGGAAAACAGTAAACAATGCATGCAGGGCGGAACTAGGCCAATATCCATTAATAATCACTATCCAAAAAAGAGCCACCAAATTTTGGAATCACCTGCAAATGAGCAATCCCCAATGCTATCACTACGACGCCCTGAAATGCCAAGAGCTGACCATAAAGAAGAATACCCTCAGTCAACTAGTCCTGGGACTCAGTGAAGTAACTACTAACAATACTAACAATAACCAGCCCCAGGACAGTGACAGGGTAACACAAAGAATTCGACCCAACACAATCGTCGCTAAGCAAAAGGAAAAATATCTGACATATTGGGCAGAAACAACAAAAACCCAAAGCAAACTCAATTGCTACTTGGCCCTAAACAGACAATACAACATAGCTGATTACCTGACCATGGTAAAGGATAACAAACTGAGAAGAACCTTGACAAGGTACAGACTTAGCGAACATAGCCTAGCGATCGAAAAAGGCAGACACAGGCAGACCAGGCTGCCAAGAGAAGACAGGATATGCTCTCACTGCAGTCAGGGAGTAGTGGAGACAGAGATGCACTTCCTCACAGCCTGCGGAAAATATCAGGGCATCAGGGAGAATTTCTACCAAAAATTCTCACAAATATGCCCTGATTTCAGAAATCTGAATGACAACCAAAAACTCCCATTCCTACTGGGAGAGGAGAGAAGCTGTATAACACTGGCGGCACACTATGTTACAGCTTGCCATGAACAGAGGGACAACCAGTAAACTAAGAAAAGAATATATATAAACAATGCGAATGTATATTTATACACTCAGGGATATACCTGTTTATACACTGTATGAATAGAACTGCGTTTATGTGCTAAACCATAAATGTATTTTGATGCTTTGGCAACATAAGATGTAACTTATGCCAATAAAGCGATTTGAATTGTGAATTGTGAATTGAGGGAGAGGGAGAGAGAGACGGGGAGGGAGAGGGAGAGGGAGACGGGGAGGGGGAGGGAGAGAGAGACGGGGAGGGAGAGGGAGAGGGAGAGAGAGACGGGGAGGGAGAGGGAGAGGGAGACGGGGAGGGGGAGGGAGAGAGAGACGGGGAGGGAGAGGGAGAGAGAGACGGGGAGGGAGAGGGAGAGAGAGACGGGGAGGAAGAGGGAGAGAGAGACGGGGAGGGGGAGGGAGAGGGAGAGAGACGGGGAGGGGGAGGGAGAGGGAGAGGGAGACAGGGAGGGGGAGGGAGAGGGGGAGAGACGGGGAGGGAGAGAGACGGGGAGGGAGAGGGAGAGAGACGGGGAGGGGGTGGGAGAGGGAGAGAGAGACGGGGAGGGAGAGAGAGACGGGGAGGGGGAGGGAGGGAGGGGGAGGGAGGGAGAGAGACGGGGAGGGAGAGGGAGAGAGACGGGGAGGGAGAGAGAGACGGAGAGGGAGAGAGAGACGGGGAGGGAGAGGGAGAGAGAGACGGAGAGGGAGAGAGACGGGGAGGGAGAGGGAGAGAGACGGGGAGGGAGAGGGAGAGAGACGGAGAGGGAGAGAGAGACGGGGAGGGAGAGGGAGAGAGAGACGGGGAGGGAGAGGGAGACGGGGAGAGACGGGGAGGGAGAGAGACGGAGAGGGAGAGAGAGACGGGGAGGGGGTGGGAGAGGGAGAGAGAGACGGGGAGGGAGAGGGAGAGAGAGACGGGGAGGGAGAGGGAGAGAGGCGGGGAGGGAGAGGGAGAGAGGCGGGGAGGGAGAGGGAGAGAGGCGGGGAGGGGGAGGGAGAGGGAGAGAGAGACGGGGAGGGAGAGGAAGAGGGAGAGAGAGACGGGGAGGGAGAGAGAGACGGGGAGGGAGAGGAAGAGAGAGACGGGGAGGGAGAGGGAGACGGGGAGGGAGAGGGAGAGAGAGACGGGGAGGGAGAGGGAGAGAGAGACGGGGAGGGAGAGGGAGAGAGAGACGGGGAGGGAGAGGGAGAGAGAGACGGGGAGGGAGAGGGAGAGAGAGACGGGGAGGGAGAGGGAGAGAGAGACGGGGAGGGGGAGGGAGAGGGAGAGAGAGACGGGGAGGGGGAGGGAGAGGGAGAGAGAGACGGGGAGGGAGGGAGAGGGAGAGAGAGACGGGGAGGGAGAGGGAGAGAGAGACGGGGGGAGGGAGAGGGAGAGAGAGACGGGGAGGGGGAGGGAGAGGGAGAGAGAGACGGGGAGGGGGAGGGAGAGGGAGAGAGAGACGGGGAGGGGGAGGGAGAGGGAGAGAGAGACGGAGAGGGAGAGAGAGACGGGGAGGGGGAGGGAGAGGGAGAGAGAGACGGGGAGGGGGAGGGAGAGGGAGAGAGAGACGGGGAGGGGGAGGGAGAGGGAGAGGGAGACGGGGAGGGGGAGGGAGAGGGAGAGGGAGACGGGGAGGGAGAGGGAGAGGGAGAGAGAGACGGGGAGGGAGAGGGAGAGAGAGACGGGGAGGGGGAGGGAGAGAGAGACGGGGAGGGGGAGGGAGAGAGAGACGGGGAGGGGGAGGGAGAGGGAGAGACGGGGAGGGGGAGGGGAGAGGGAGACGGGGAGGGGGAGGGAGAGAGAGACGGAGAGGGAGAGAGAGACGGGGAGGGGGAGGGAGAGGGAGAGAGAGACGGGGAGGGGGAGGGAGAGGGAGAGAGAGACGGGGAGGGGGAGGGAGAGGGAGAGAGAGACGGGAAGGGGGAGGGAGAGGGAGAGGGAGAGAGAGACGGGGAGGGGGAGGGAGAGGGAGAGAGAGACGGGGAGGGGGAGGGAGAGGGAGAGAGAGACGGGGAGGGGGAGGGAGAGGGAGAGAGAGACGGGGAGGGGGAGGGAGAGGGAGAGAGAGACGGGGAGGGGCAGGGAGAGAGAGACGGGGAGGGGGAGGGAGAGGGAGAGAGAGAGACGGGGAGGGGAGGGGGAGGGAGAGAGAGACGGGGGAGGGAGAGAGACGGGGGAGGGGGAGGGAGAGGGAGAGAGAGACGGGGAGGGGGAGGGAGACGGGGGAGGGGGAGGGAGAGGGAGACGGGAGGGGGAGGGAGAGGGAGACGGGGGAGGGGGAGGGGGAGGGAGAGAGAGACGGGGAGGGAGAGAGAGACGGGGAGGGAGGGAGAGAGACGGGGAGGGGGAGGGAGAGAGAGACGGGGGAGGGGGGGAGAGAGAGAGAGAGAGAGACGGAGGGGGGGAGAGAGAGAGAGAGAGAGACGGAGGGGGAGAGAGAGAGAGAGAGAGACGGAGGGGGAGAGAGAGAGAGACGGAGGGGGAGAGAGAGAGAGACGGAGGGGGAGAGAGAGAGAGAGAGAGAGAGACGGGGGAGTGGGAGGGAGAGAGAGACGGGGGAGGGGGAGAGAGAGAGAGAGAGAGCTGAACAGCCTGATAGAAAGCCGAAGAAATTATTAATATTGTTATTTATCATTATCATTATTGTTATCTTATCAGTATTATTACTATTATTAGATAGATATATGTGCATGCCTCATGAAATTTATACTAAATCATCATTTAGCATTATAGAAAATAGTGTTTCCACACTCATCCCACAAAATAGGTCCATTTTATTTCGTTTTATTGAACTATATAAATGCGTTCTTTCCACATAAGCTGCTGGAATATCCAGGGCCTCCGCTCCTCAACTTTTGGGATGAAGAGTACAGACCCTGAATTCCTAAAAGCTATAAAAGACATTGATATAATTGTGTTAACAGAAACATGGTGCCAAAAGGACGTGCCGACCCACTGTCCCCCAATGTACCATGAAATCGTTGTGCCCTCAGTAAAGAACACTAAAACACGCAAGGGCAGAACCTCCGGGGGAATATTGGTGTGGTATAAGGGAGAACTGGACAAACACATCTCACCGGTAAAACAGGGAAAATCACACGTATGGCTAAAACTAGATAAAAATATAGGAATAGCAAAAAAAGATGTTTACTTATGTGCGATCTACATACCTCCAATAGAATCGCCATATTTCGAAGAGGAGTTATTTGATACTCTCCACATGGAAATCAGCCATTTCCAGGCCCAAGGAAAGGTGATAATATGTGGGGACCTAAATGCAAGGACCGGTTGTGAACCTGACTTCATAGACCCACAGGGAAACAACCATGTGTTTGGCCAGACCCCTTTAGATGTCACACCAGCCATCGCAAATCGGAACAACCTTGATCGTGAAATAAATAAAAGCGGTAGGGAGGTAGTGCAACTCTGCCGAGCCTTAGGCCTGTACATAGTTAACGGTAGGTTCAGAGGGGACTCCCTAGGGAGACTCACATACTCCTCAACTCTTGGGTCTAGTGTGGTGGACTATACAATCACTGACCTGGACCCCTGCGATATCAACTCATTCACTGTCAGGCAGCAATCCCCCCTCTCAGACCATAACCAAATAAATATGTACCTTAAACTTTCTGCCCAAACTACAGACACAAAAAAGGAACCCAGTAAGCTCCATAAAATAAACCAGACATACAGATGGGCCCCAGACAGTGGAGAAAAATTCATCACAGCACTAAAGTCACCTGATCTCACAAGTAAAATATCAAAATTTAAAGAAAACCCATACGAGATCACCAGAGATGGTGTAAACATGGCCATAGAGGATATAAATATGATCTTCCATGAGGCAGCTGTAAAAGCCGACCTTGTGAAACAGAAGAGGAAGCGTCACAAAAGACAAAATAAAAATAAGAAATGGTTTGACCACGAATGCAAAAATGCCAGAAAAGACCTGAGAAAAATATCAAACCAAAAGCATCGCCAACCAAACAATCCGGACCTACGTACTAGATACAATGAAACCCTCAAAAGATATAAACACACCATTAGGAACAAAACACAAAACTATACCCACAAAATACTCGAAGAAATTGAAAACTCCACCAATCCAAAACAATTCTGGGAAATGTGGAATAACCTGAGTACAACACAATTGCAAGCATTACCAATCCAAGATGGCGACATCTGGAGAACACATTTTGAAAACCTCTACAAAGATATCCCAATAAACGAAACAAACCCAAGTCAACATCAGGTCACAGAAAAACTCCACACATTAGAAGCAACAATTAAAGACAACCAAAACCCTCTAGACTCCCCAATCACATGGAAAGAACTGGCCACAAAAACAAAATCTCTCCACCTAAAGAAAGCCTGTGGCCCAGACAACATCAAAAATGAAATGCTCAAGTTCAGCAATATGGAGATGCAGGGTGCGGTACTCAAATTATTCAACATCATATTACGTTCAGGCTGTTTTCCCGATATCTGGTGCCAAGGACTAATCTCCCCCATATATAAAAGTGGAAACAAATCAGACCCAAATAACTACCGCGGCATCTGTGTCAACAGTTGTCTAGGGAAGTTATTCTGCAGTATTCTAAATAGTAGATTACTTGATTTTCTTAACAAACATAATATCCTCAGAAAAAACCAAATAGGCTTTCTTCCAAAACACCGCACCGCCGACCATATCTATACCCTTCACACCCTCATTGAAAAACATATACACCAAACAAAAAATGGGAAAATATTCGCCTGTTTCATCGACTTCAAGAAAGCCTTTGACTCTATATGGCACGAAGGGCTCTATTATAAACTTCTTCAGTGTGGAATAGGGGGCAAAGTCTATGACCTTATTAAATCAATGTATCTGAAAAACAAATGCGGGGTCAAAATTGGAGACAAACGCACCGATTTCTTCACCCAGAGAAGAGGCGTCCGGCAGGGCTGCAATTTGAGCCCGACCCTGTTCAACATATACATAAATGAATTAGCAGACATACTGGAGCAAAGCGAGTCACCAGGTCTCCGTCTCCTGGATGGAGAAGTGAAATCCCTGTTCTATGCGGACGACCTGGTTCTGCTGTCTCCCACAGAACAGGGATTACAGCAACAACTAGACCTACTCGACAAATACTGCCAAAATTGGGCTCTAACAGCAAATCTAAAGAAAACCAACATCATGATTTTTCAAAAAAGGCCCAGATGTCAGGAAAACAAATACCAGTTTACCCTCCGTGATACCACTATAGGACACACTATGAGCTACACCTACCTTGGTCTAACTATTACAGCATCAGGGAGCTTCAGCATAGCAGTGAATGCACTAAAAGAAAAAGCCCGAAGAGCCCTATATGCAATAAAAAGAAAATTCTACAACATCCAAATCCCAATCAAAATCTGGCTCAAAATATTTGACAGCATAATCCTGCCCATTGCACTGTACGGTAGTGAAGTATGGGGCCCACTAAATCACCAAAGCTACACTAAATGGGAAAAACACACAATAGAAGCCCTACATGCAGAATTCTGCCGAAGCATCCTTCGCACCCAAAGAAAAACGCCAACAAATGCATGCAGAGCCGAACTAGGCAGATACCCACTGATAAACATCCAAAAACGAGCACTAAACTTCCTAAATCACCTCAAATCTAGCTCCCCAGACACCCTTCATTTCAAAGCCTTTCAGACCCAAGAGCTAAACCCAGAAAAAAGTCCCCTGAGTCAGCTGCTACTGAAACTAAGTACTCAGCCGGACCCTGACCAGCCCCAGACCAACACAGCCGTCCAAACACCAATCCGAGTGAACCAAATCATTAAAAAAATGCAAAGAAACCTACCTGGAACATTGGAACAAAATAACCGAAAGCCAAAGCAGATTAGAATGTTACCGGGCCCTAAAAAGAGAATATAAACTGGCAGACTACCTCACGACCATCAGAGACACAAAACAGAGACAGACCCTCACCAGGTACAGACTAAGCGACCACCAACTGGAAATTGAAAAAGGCAGATACAATAAATCCTGGCAGCCTCGAGAGAATAGAATATGCGATCAATGTCTGGCCGGCGAGGTTGAAACAGAGATGCATTTCCTCCTAAAATGCGAAAAATTCAACACATCAAGAAACATATTATTCAACAAGCTAAGCCAAACAACCCCAGATTTCAAGGAATTGGATGACCTGTCAAAATTGAGATTAGTCCTAGGAGAAGGAGACAGACCATACCTAGGGGCCAAATATGTAACAACATGTCACAACCTGAGGACTGTTTAAAATTAAGACTGTTTAAAATTAATATTGAACGTACCAAATGAAGTACAAAGACTGTTTAAAATTAATATTGTTTAAAAGTAATATTGTATGTACCCAACAAATGTCAAATCGATTGACACCTACAGAATGTTGGAAAACTGTACCTTTTTGCTATGTAAGCTTTGGCAATATGGTTCTCTGTAAACTTTCATGCCAATAAAGCATTTGAACTGAACTGAACTGAGAGAGAGAGAGACGGAGGGGGGGAGAGAGAGAGAGAGACGGAGGGGGGGAGAGAGAGAGAGACGGGGGGGGAGAGAGAGAGAGAGAGAGAGACGGAGGGGGAGAGAGAGAGAGAGAGACAGAGGGGGAGAGAGAGAGACGGAGGGGGGGAGAGAGAGAGAGCGAGAGACGGAGGGGGGGGAGAGAGAGAGAGACGGAGGGGGGGAGAGAGAGAGAGACGGAGGGGGAGAGAGAGAGAGACGGAGGGGGAGAGAGAGAGAGACGGAGGGAGAGAGAGAGAGAGACGGAGGGAGAGAGAGAGAGAGACGGAGGGGGCGAGAGAGAGAGACGGAGGGGGCGAGAGAGAGAGAGAGACGGAGGGGGGGAGAGAGAGAGACCGGGGGGGGAGAGAGAGAGACGGAGGGGGAGAGAGAGAGAGGCGGAGAGAGAGAGACGGAGGGGGGGAGAGAGAGAGAGAGACGGAGGGGGGGAGAGAGAGAGAGAGACGGAGGGGGGGAGAGAGAGAGAGACGGAGGGGGGGAGAGAGAGAGAGACGGAGGGGGGGAGAGAGAGCGAGAGAGAGACGGAGGGGGAGAGAGAGAGCGAGAGAGAGACGGAGGGGGAGAGAGAGAGCGAGAGAGAGATGGAGGGGGAGAGAGAGAGAGAGAGAGAGACGGAGGGGGAGAGAGAGAGAGAGACGGAGGGAGAGAGAGAGAGACGGAGGGGGAGAGAGAGACGGAGGGGGAGAGAGAGAGAGAGACGGAGGGGGAGAGAGAGAGAGAGAGAGAGAGACGGAGGGGGAGAGAGGGAGGGACGGAGGGGGAGAGAGGGAGGGACGGAGGGGGAGAGAGGGAGGGACGGAGGGGGAGAGAGGGAGGGACGGAGAGAGGGAGGGACGGAGAGAGAGGGAGACGGAGAGAGAGAGAGGGAGACGGAGGGAGAGAGAGAGAGGGAGACGGAGGGAGAGAGAGAGAGGGAGACGGAGGGAGAGAGGGAGACGGAGGGAGAGAGAGGGAGACGGAGGGAGAGAGAGAGAGAGCATAAACACTGCCAAAAGACGCAGCCCTCCCACCCCCTCTACCATTGGGAGCCGTAACCCAAACAGGACCACCAATGTCCCCCACCCCCCTTTACAAAACCAACAACAGAACCGTGCTTTTATACCTGACCCAAGACCCCCCTCTAGACCACAGACTGTAGACCAAGAACTGAGAAAGATCATGACGATGCTGAACAGCCTGATAGAAAGCCGGAGAAATTATTAATATTGTTATTTATCATTATCATTATTGTTATCTTATCAGTATTATTACTACTATTAGATAGATATATGTGCATGCCTCATGAAATTTATACTAAATCATCATTTAGCATTATAGAAAATAGTGTTTCCACACTAATCCCACAAAATAGGTCCATTTTATTTCGTTTTATTGAACTATATAAATGCGTTCTTTCCACATAAGCTGCTGGAATATCCAGGGCCTCCGCTCCTCAACTTTTGGGATGAAGAGTACAGACCCTGAATTCCTAAAAGCTATAAAAGACATTGATATAATTGTGTTAACAGAAACATGGTGCCAAAAGGACATGCCGACCCACTGTCCCCCAATGTACCATGAAATTATTGTGCCTTCAGTAAAGAACATTAAGACACGCAAGGGCAGAACCTCCGGGGGAATCCTGGTGTGGTATAAAGGAGAACTGAACAAACACATCTCACCGATAAAACAGGGAAAATCACACGTATGGCTAAAATTAGATAAAAATATAGGAATAGCAAAAAACGATGTTTACTTATGTGCGATCTACATACCTCCAATAGAATCGCCATATTTTGAAGAGGAGATATTTGACACTCTCCACATGGAAATCAGCCATTTCCAGGCCCAAGGAAAGGTGCTACTATGTGGGGACCTAAATGCAAGGACAGGATGTGAACCTGACTTCATAGACCCACAGGGCAACAACCATGTGTTTGGCCAGACCCCTCTATATGTCACACCAGCCATCGCAAACCGAAACAACCTCGATTGTGAAATAAATAAAAGCGGTAGGGTGGTAGTGCAACTCTGCCGAGCCTTAGGCCTGTACATAGTTAACGGTAGGTTCAGAGGGGACTCCTTAGGGAGACTCACATATTCCTCAAATCTTGGGTCTAGTGTGGTGGATTATACAATCACTGACCTGGACCCCTGCGATATCAACGCATTCACTGTCAGGCAGCAATCCCCCCTCTCAGACCATAACCAAATAAATGTGTACCTTAAACTTTCTGCCCAAACTACAGACACAAAAAAGGAACCCAGTAAGCTACATAAAATAAACCAGACATACAGATGGGCCCCAGACAGTGGAGATAAATTCATCACAGCACTAAATTCACCTGATCTCACAAGTAAAATTTCAAAATTTAAAGAAAATCTATATGAGATCACCAGAGATGGGGTAAACATGGCCATAGAGGATATAAATATGATCTTTCATGAAGCAGCTGTAAAAGCCGACCTCGTGAAACAGAAGAGGAAGAGTCACAAAAGACAAAATAAAAATAAGAAATGGTTTGACCACGAATGCAAAAATGCCAGAAAAGACCTGAGAAAAATATCAAACCAAAAGCATCGCCAACCAAACAATCCGGACCTACGTACTAGATACAATGAAACCCTCAAAAGATATAAACACACCATTAGGAACAAAACACAAAACTATACCCACAAAATACTAGAAGAAATTGAAAACTCCACCAACCCAAAACAATTCTGGGAAATGTGGAATAACCTGAGTGATGCGCCATCAATTACTCAAAAGACTGAAGTTGAGCGAGTAACAATCAGGCTTTTATTAACTAAAGAATGAAGGTCTTGTCTCGAGTGGTCGACCCGTCCAGAATACTAAGGGACTGGGAGGTAGTCACTTATATACCTGGAATAGTGGGAGGAGTCAGCCGAGGCATGTCCAGACCTGTACCTAGTGGAATACACATACAGACACAGACAGGTATGACAGTGGTTTACCACATTCACCCCTTGTTTAAAAATGAGTCCGGCGGGGTGAAGTGTATTTAAAAGTTCGTGTATTGGAGTCTCTCCGGAGGTCTTGTCTGCCGCTGTGATCGACGTGGCGACGGCAGGGGTGGTGGAGCTTCCGGCGTCGCGTCCCGTGTAGGCTGGGGCCCTGGAGTGTAGTCCTCATGGGTGACGGTCCAAGGCGAGCCGGCTGCTGGGGTTGGATATCGGGTCGTGGGGGGGGGTGGTAATGGGTAGTGGGTTACAGCGGTCCCCGAGGGTGCGAGGTCTCGTATGGAGACTGTGTCCTCCCGCCCGTCCGGGTACGCAATGTAAGCGTACTGGGGGTTGGCGTGGAGGAGGTCGACCCTCTCGACCAGGGGGTCCGTTTTATTGGCCCTCACGTGTCTTCTCAGTAGTACCGGCCCTGGGGACGTCAGCCATGGCGGGTAACGATGTCCCCGATGTGGACTTCCTTGGGAAGACAAACATTTTCTCGTGAGGGGTGGCATTGGTGGCAGTGCAGAGAAGTGACCGAATCGAGTGGAGCGCATCGGGGAGCACCTCCTGCCAGCGGGAGGTCGGAAGGCCCCTAGACTTTAAGGCTAGTAGGGCAGCCTTCCAAACAGTTGCATTCTCTCTTTCCACCTGTCCGTTCCCCCGGGGGTTGTAACTGGTGGTCCTGCTTGTGGCAATACCCCTAGCGAGCAGGTACTGGTGGAGTTCGTCGCTCATAAACGATGAGCCCCGGTCGCTATGGATATAGCTGGGGAAACCGAACAGGGTGAAGAGGCTGTTCAGACATTTAATGACCGTGGCACTGGTCATGTCCGGGCAGGGGAAAGCGAACGGGAACCGGGAGTACTCGTCAATGATGTTGAGGAAGTACACATTGCGGTCGGAGGAGGGGAGAGGCCCTTTAAAATCGACGCTCAGGCGTTCGAAAGGGCGAGTGGCTTTTATCAGGTGGGCTCTGTCTGGTCTATAAAAGTGCGGTTTGCACTCAGCGCAGACTTGGCAGTTCTTGGTCATGGTCCTGACCTCCTCAATGGAGTAAGGCAGGTTGCGGGCCTTGATGAAGTGGAAGAACCTGGTGACCCCCGGGTGGCAGAGGTCATTGTGGAGGGCCCTCAGCCTATCGATCTGCGCGCTGGCGCAGGTGCCACGCGATAGGGCATCTGGGGGTTCATTGAGCTTCCCAGGCCGGTACAAGATCTCGTAATTGTAGGTGGAAAGTTCGATTCTCCACCTCAAGATCTTGTCATTTTTGATTTTGCCCCTCTGCTTGTTGTTGAACATAAAAGCAACTGAACGCTGGTCAGTGAGCAGGGTAAATCGTTTTCCGGCCAGGTAGTGCCTCCAATGACGCACAGCCTCCACGATAGCCTGGGCCTCCTTCTCGACCGCGGAGTGTCTGGTCTCCGGGCCCTGGAGGGTTCGTGAGAAGAATGCCACAGGTCTCCCCGCCTGATTAAGGGTGGCGGCCAGAGCGAAGTCGGACGCATCGCTTTCCACCTGGAAGGGGATGGATTCGTCCACTGCGTGCATGGTGGCTTTGGCAATGTCTTCCTTGATACGGTGGAAGGCTAAGCGGGCCTCTGCCGTCACGGGAAAAGAGGTGGACTTGATCAGCGGACGGGCTTTGTCTGCATAGTAGGGGACCCACTGAGCGTAGTAGGAAAAAAACCCTAGGCACCTCTTCAGAGCTTTTAGGCAGTGGGGCAGTGGGAGTTCCATAAGGGGACGCATCCGGTCCGGGTCGGGACCGATGACCCCGTGTTCTACAACACAGCCAAGGATGGCGAGGCGGTCTGTGCGGAATATGCACTTCTCCTTGTTATATGTCAGGTTCAGGAGTTGGGCGGTGCGGAGGAATTTCTCGAGGTTTGCGTCATGGTCCTGCAAGTCATGGCCGCAGATGGTCACATTATCTAGGTAAGGGAAAGTGGCCTGCAGCTCGTTTTGATCGACCATCCGGTCCATCTCCCTTTGGAAGACGGAGACCCCGTTGGTAACGCCGAAGGGAACCCTAAGGAAGTGATAGAGGCGGCCGTTTGCCTCAAAAGCAGTATACTGGCGGTCTTCAGGGCTGATGGGGAGCTGGTGGTACGCTGATTTCAGGTCAATGGTCGAAAAGACGCGGTACTGCGCGATCTGGTTGACCATGTCAGCTATGCGGGGGAGTGGGTAGGCGTCCAGCAGGGTGTAGCGGTTTATTGTTTGGCTGTAGTCGATGACCAGGCGTTGTTTCTCGCCGGTCTTAACGACCACAACCTGGGCTCGCCAGGGGCTGGAGCTGCCCTCAATAATCCCCTCCTTCAGGAGCCGTTCCACTTCGGTTTTGATGAAAACCCTGTCCCCGGCACTGTATCGCCTGCTCTTTGTGGCGATGGGCTTACAGTCAGGGGTGAGGTTAGCAAACAGTGGGGGGGGTGGGACTCTGAGTGTGGAGAGGTTGCATCTAGTGCGCGGCGGGCAATTTGGAGGCTGCTGGCTGCGGACTGTGAGTGGGGGGAGGGGGCCACCGTACGCCATCGTAACGCTTTTGAGGTGGCACTGGAAATCCAACCCCAGTAGAACGGCAGCGCAGAGGTCGGGCAGGACCAGGAGTTTAAAATTATTGAACACAGTCCCGTCTACTACTAGTGTCACCACGCAGTAGCCGCCAATGTCCGCTGACTGGGACTCGGAGGCCATAGAAATCCGCTGGTGCGCAGGCAGGACTGGGAGAGAGCAACGCCGCACCGTGTCGGGGTGGATGAAGCTCTCTGTGCTCCCGGAGTCAAAAAGGCAGTTTATTGCATGGCCGTTTACCTTAACGTCCATTTTGGACCGAGCTAACTGGTGCGGTCTCGTTTGGTCCAGCGTCACAGAGGCCAGCGTAGGGGTCGGTGTGTCGCTGCGAGTATCAGATGGGTGGGGGTTGGCGGTCTGCTGCGTCCCGGCTGGTGTCCAAGATGGCGGCGCCCATGATTCCCATGTGGCTGGAGTCGTCCAAGATGGCTGCTGCTGCGGTGGTTCGCACATGGCTGGGGAGGCCCAAGATGGCGGCTCGCACGGCCCACACGCGGCGCTGCTGGCGTTCGGGGTGGCTTTGGCCTTGCAGACGCTGGCGTAGTGTCCCTTTTTCCCGCAGCCCGAGCAGGTTGCATTCTTCGCCGGGCAGCGCGCTCTGGGGTGTTTGGCCTGGCCACAGAAGTAGCATTTCTGGCCTTGGGATACTGCTGTCTGGCTTTGGGACACTGCTGCGGTAGTTGGGCCGTTGTTGGGCTGTGGCTGGGGTGGCACGGTGCTATGGGGCTGTCCTACCGTGTCCCAGGTTGTCGTTCCCCGCGGCGTCCACGGTGCAGAGGAGTAGGCATCCATGCCCCGGAAGGCTGCGTCCAGCGTTAGTGCGATGTCGGAGGCTTTGTCGAGGGTGAGGTCACTCTGCTCCAGCAGTCGCTGTCGGGTGTAGTTGGACCTGTGGCCCGCTACGAAGGCATCCCGGATCAGTTCCTCCGTGTACTTAGTGGGCGTTACCGCCTTACACCCACAGGCCCGGCCAAGCACGGACAGTGCTTGGAGGTATTCCTCAGTCGATTCCCCAGGTTGTTGCTTGCGACTCCCCAGAAGGTGCCTAGCGTAAACTTCGTTCACAGGGCGCGTGTACTGGGTCTTGAGGAGCTGGAGGGCGGCTGTGTACGAGGTCGCATCCCGGATGACTGAGTACACTCGGTGGTTCACCTTGGAGATCAGGACAGACAGTTTGTCCGCATCCGTTTCGACCGCAGTGGAGGCAGTCAGGAATGTCTCGAAGCACGTGAGCCAGTGAGCAAACTTGGTGGAAGCGTCCACTTCCCGACTGTCCAGGTCCAGGCATGCTGGTGTGAGGATCTTCTCCATTATAAAAAATTTAGTTAATAAAATTGATGCGCCATCAATTACTCAAAAGACTGAAGTTGAGCGAGTAACAATCAGGCTTTTATTAACTAAAGAATGAAGGTCTTGTCTCGAGTGGTCGACCCGTCCAGAATACTAAGGGACTGGGAGGTAGTCACTTATATACCTGGAATAGTGGGAGGAGTCAGCCGAGGCATGTCCAGACCTGTACCTAGTGGAATACACATACAGACACAGACAGGTATGACAGTGGTTTACCACACTGAGTACAACACAATTGCAAGCATTACCAATCCAAGATGGCGACATCTGGAGAACACATTTTGAAAACCTCTACAAAGACATCCCAATAAACGAAACAAACCCAAGTCAACATCAGGTCACAGAAAAACTCCACACATTAGAAGCAACAATCAAAGACAACCAAAACCCTCTAGACTCCCCAATCACATGGAAAGAAATGGCCACAAAAACAAAATCTCTCCACCTAAAGAAAGCCTGTGGCCCAGACAACATCAAAAATGAAATGCTCAAGTTCAGCAATATGGAGATGCAGGGTGCGGTACTCAAATTATTCAACATCATATTACGTTCAGGCTGTTTTCCCGATATCTGGTGCCAAGGACTAATCTCCCCCATATATAAAAGCGGAAACAAATCAGACCCAAATAACTACCGCGGCATCTGTGTCAACAGTTGTCTAGGGAAGTTATTCTGCAGTATTCTAAATAGTAGATTACTTGATTTTCTTAACAAACATAATATCCTCAGAAAAAACCAAATAGGCTTTCTTCCAAAACACCGCACCGCCGACCATATCTATACCCTTCACACCCTCATTGAAAAACATATACACCAAACAAAAAATGGGAAAATATTCGCCTGTTTCATCGACTTCAAGAAAGCCTTTGACTCTATATGGCACGAAGGGCTCTATTATAAACTTCTTCAATGTGGAATAGGGGGCAAAGTCTATGACCTTATTAAATCAATGTATCTGAAAAACAAATGCGGGGTCAAAATTGGAGACAAACGCACCGATTTCTTCACCCAGAGAAGAGGCGTCCGGCAGGGCTGCAATTTGAGCCCGACCCTGTTCAACATATACATAAATGAATTAGCAGACATGCTGGAGCAAAGCGAGTCACCAGGTCTCCGTCTCCTAGATGGAGAAGTGAAATCCCTGTTCTATGCGGACGACCTGGTTCTGCTGTCTCCCACAGAACAGGGATTACAGCAACAACTAGACCTACTCGACAAATACTGCCAAAATTGGGCTCTAACAGTAAATCTAAAGAAAACCAACATCATGATTTTTCAAAAAAGGCCCAGATGTCAGGAAAACAAATACCAGTTTACCCTCAGTGATATCACTATAGGACACACTATGAGCTACACCTACCTTGGTCTAACTATTACAGCATCAGGGAGCTTCAGCATAGCAGTGAATGCACTAAAAGAAAAAGCCCGAAGAGCCCTATATGCAATAAAAAGAAAATTCTACAACATCCAAATCCCAATCAAAATCTGGCTCAAAATATTTGACAGCATAATCCTGCCCATTGCACTGTACGGTAGTGAAGTATGGGGCCCGCTAAATCACCAAAGCTACACTAAATGGGAAAAACATACAATAGAAGCCCTACATGCAGAATTCTGCCGAAGCATCCTTCGCACCCAAAGGAAAACGCCAACAAATGCATGCAGAGCCGAACTAGACAGATACCCACTGATAATAAACATCCAAAAACGAGCACTAAACTTCCTAAATCACCTCAAATCTAGCTCCCCAGACACCCTTCATTTCAAAGCCTTTCAGACCCAAGAGCTAAACCAGAAAAGAGTCCCCTGAGTCAGCTGCTACGGAAACTAAGTACTCAGCCGGACCCTGACCAGCCCCAGACCAACACAGCCGTCCAAACACCAATCCGAGTGAACCAAATCATTAAAAAATGCAAAGAAACCTACCTGGAACATTGGAACAAAATAACCGAAAGCCAAAGCAGATTAGAATGTTACCGGGCCCTAAAAAGAGAATATAAACTGGCAGACTACCTCACGACCATCAGAGACACAAAACAGAGACAGACCCTCACCAGGTACAGACTAAGCGACCACCAACTGGAAATTGAAAAAGGCAGATACAATAAATCCTGGCAGCCTCGAGAGAATAGAATATGCGATCAATGTCTGGCCGGCGAGGTTGAAACAGAGATGCATTTCCTCCTAAAATGCGAAAAATTCAACACATCAAGAAACATATTATTCAACAAGCTAAGCCAAACAACCCCAGATTTCAAGGAATTGGATGACCTGTCAAAATTGAGATTAGTCCTAGGAGAAGGAGACAGACCATACCTAGGGGCCAAATATGTAACAACATGTCACAACCTGAGGACTGTTTAAAATTAAGACTGTTTAAAATTAATATTGAACGTACCAAATGAAGTACAAAGACTGTTTAAAATTAATATTTGTTTAAAAGTAATATTGTATGTACCCAACAAATGTCAAATCGATTGACACCTACAGAATGTTGGAAAACTGTACCTTTTTGCTATGTAAGCTTTGGCAATATGGTTCTCTGTAAACTTCATGCCAATAAAGCATTTTAATTGGAAATTGGGAGAGAGAGACGGAGGGGGAGAGAGAGAGAGACGGAGGGGGAGAGAGAGAGAGACGGAGGGGGAGAGAGAGAGAGAGAGAGGGGGGGAGAGAGAGACGGAGGGGGGGAGAGAGAGACGGAGGGGGAGAGAGAGAGACGGAGGGGGGAGAGAGAGAGACGGAGGGAGAGAGAGAGAGGCGGAGGGGGAGAGAGAGAGAGAGACGGAGAGAGAGAGAGAGGCGGAGGGGGAGAGAGAGGCGGAGAGAGAGAGAGAGGCGGAGGGGGAGAGAGAGGCGGGAGGGGGAGAGAGAGGCGGAGGGGGAGAGAGAGACGGAGGGGAGAGAGAGACGGAGGGGGAGAGAGAGACGGAGGGGGAGAGAGAGAGAGAGAGAGACGGAGGGGGAGAGAGAGAGACGGAGGGGGAGAGAGAGAGAGACGGAGGGGGAGAGAGAGAGAGAGAGAGACGGAGGGGGAGAGAGAGAGAGAGAGAGACGGAGGGGAGAGAGAGAGACGAGGAGAGAGGAGGGGAGAGAGAGAGAGAGAGACGAGAGGGGGGGAGAGAGAGAGAGAGAGAGACGGAGGGGAGAGAGAGAGAGAGAGAGAGAGACGGAGGGAGGAGAGAGAGAGCGAGAGGAGAGAGAGAGAGAGACGGAGGGGGGGAGAGAGAGAGCGAGACGGAGGGGGAGAGAGGAGAGCGAGACGGAGGGGGGAGAGAGAGAGCGAGACGGAGGGGGGGAGAGAGAGCGCGAGGACGGAGGGGGAGAGAGAGAGCGAGACGGAGGGGGAGAGAGAGAGCGAGACGGAGGGGGAGAGAGAGGCGAGAGAGACGGAGGGGGAGAGAGCGAGAGAGACCGAGGGGGAGAGAGAGAGAGACGGAGGGGGAGAGAGGGAGGGACGGAGGGGGAGAGAGGGAGGGACGGAGGGGGAGAGAGAGGGAGGGACGGAGGGGGAGAGAGGGAGGGACGGAGGGGGAGAGAGGGAGGGACGGAGGGGGAGAGAGGGAGGGACGGAGGGGGGAGGAGAGGGAGGGACGGAGGGGGAGAGAGGGAGGGACGGAGGGGGAGAGAGGGAGGGACGGAGGGGGAGAGAGGGAGGGACGGAGGGGGAGAGAGGGAGGGACGGAGGGGGAGAGAGGGAGGGACGGAGGGGGAGAGAGGGAGGGACGGAGGGGGAGAGAGGGAGGGACGGAGGGGGAGAGAGGGAGGGACGGAGGGGGAGAGAGGGAGGGACGGAGGGGAGAGAGGGAGGGACGGAGGGGAGAGAGGGAGGGACGGAGGGGGAGAGAGGGAGGGACGGAGGGGGAGAGAGGGAGGGACGGAGGGGGAGACGGAGGGAGAGAGAGAGAGAGAGGGAGACGGAGGGAGAGAGAGAGGGAGACGGAGGGAGAGAGAGAGAGGGAGACGGAGGGAGAGAGAGGGAGACGGAGGGAGAGAGAGGGAGACGGAGGGAGAGAGAGGGAGACGGAGGGAGAGAGAGAGAGGGAGACGGAGGAGAGAGGGAGACGGAGGGAGAGAGAGAGGGAGACGGAGGGAGAGAGAGGGAGACGGAGGGAGAGGGAGAGACGGAGGAGAGGGAGAGACGGGAGGGAGAGAGAGAGACGGAGGGAGAGGGGAGAGACGGAGGGGAGAGAGCGAGAGACGGAGGGAGAGAGAGAGGACGGAGAGAGAATAGACGGAGAGAGCGGAGAGAAATAGACGGAGAGACAGGGAGAGAAATAGACAGAGACAGGAGAGAGAGAGACGGAGGGAGGGGGGGAGAGAGAGACGGAGGGGGAGGAGAGAGAGAGAGAGACGGAGGGGGGGAGAGAGAGAGAAGAGACGGAGGGGGGGAGAAGAGAGAGAGAGGACGGAGGGGGAGAGAGAGAGAGAGAGAGAGAGAGAGACGGAGAGGGGAGAGAGAGAGAGAGAGAGACGGAGGGGGAGAGAGAAATGCATTTCCTCCTAAAATGCGAAAAATTCAAC